>NC_052058.2:60303256-60607881 GCF_903992535.2 Arvicola amphibius
GAGGGAGAAGACTTAAAACAGGAGGGATAAGGAGAGGAGACTGACACAGGGCTGCAGAGGGTACCAGAAACGACAGCCTCAGGAAACCGGTACCTTCCAAACAGGGGTCAAGGGTCAGATGGCACATTACTTGGCTTGTGTACCACATGGTTACTCCCTTTGTTGCAGGGGACTAATCACATGTGTCACACAAATAAATGGGTATGGCTATAACTAAAATATTTGCAAAATGGATATTGGCCCACAGGGCATAGTTTTCAAATCTCATTCTTAAGGAGACAAAACAAATTATGTTTTCTATGTCCACATACATAATAATATGAAACACAAGCTTAGTCATAGAGAGGGGAGAGGAGACTGTGCCTATGAAGTCAGAATGTCACTAATTTATTTCATCTTCACTTACTTGAATTTTCTAGAGTGAGGCTATAACCTGCTCTGACTTACTAAATGGTTATGAAAGGTCTAAAAACTTCTCGACTACACAGCGGGAACATTTAGAAGCTGCAAAGTACCAAAAATAGGAAATTACACAAGGGTGGTTGACAGCCCACAGTCTAATCAGCAACGGCAGAGACAAAGGACGTAAGGGCTGTAGCCTGAGCTTATTCTAACTGTAAAAAGGATGTGCTGCAGCAACAGATTGGGAGAAGGTTCCAGAAGGACTTTCTTAGAGGGGTGATTTTTCAGTATCAGGGTGGCAAGGCTTAATGGTGATGAGACTGGAATCATACAAAGGGTAGGGAGGCAGGTGAGGCTGCCCAAAGTTATAGTGGAGTCGACCCCGAAGGCTCTTCTAGCCAACTGAATTATTTCTTCAAAGAAGAAAATAATAATGATAATAATAATAATAATAATAATAATAATAATAATAATAATAATAATACAAATAACTGTCTCTTAAGGATTCCTAAGTCCCAGCTTACAGAAGAGCTGGGTCCTCGCCCAGCAAAGTCAGCTCTGAATACCCAGAAATTCAACCAAGAGGGAAGGCCTGAGAATCCACAGACAGAAGGTCAGCCTTGGACTATAACCAGGTCACGTGAAAAGAGAACAGTGATTCCCTGAGTTCTCCCTTCTGCCCTGCCCTTCTGCAGCTGCGGGATGCTCAAAGCCGGGACAAAATACGCAAGCCCGTGGGAGACACAGGCGTGGACGCCTTGGTTGACGCCCACACCGGCAGTCCCTACCACAGCAGCACGTAGGGATGATGCGGGTGTATCTTGCCCCATCGCCCCCATCGCCCACTCAGGACCTCAGCGCCTGTACTCCTACTCACCTCTCCCAGGGCCCAGGTTTCCGCGGTTACCATGGCGACGGCGCACTTCGCGCAGCCGCGCCTCACCCAGAGCCTAGGTTCCAGCTGTGCGAGAAGGTCAGGGATGCAAAGGCACAGGACGCTGGAGGGGAGAAGCTTAGAGGAATTCTCCCCAGTAACGAAAATCTGCGTTCCGTGGTGGCGTGCAGGTGTTTTATTTTGTAAAAAATATTCTGTAATCGGTCTGTTTTGAACAATTTTTAAACTGTAATAAAAAATGAAGTATGTTTGTTGATGGCTCGTTTTGGTCTCCTCTTTTGCTTTTAAATGAATTTCTTTTTGAAAATATGGGGATGAATCCTATTTTTAAAATGCAACTAAATACCTTGCTTAATTTCCAAATTATTTGGGGGAGTTTATAAAGTTAGTGTTACCTTGACTGTCTCCTGACAACTCACAAACGCCAACTGGGTAGAAGCAGAAGGAACTTGGAAGTTAGATGTGTTAGATTCTTTCTTATTCAGAAATTTAAAATTCAAAACAGCCCTGGAGGTGGGGATGGCCAGGGGAAAACTGAAGGAAAAACCTGCGGAGAAGTTGCCACCTTACTTGTTAAGCAGTACATGTGTTCACGTGATTTGGCAGAGAGAAAACCAGGAAGTCTTTGTTCTGAAGTCAAGTGTGAAGGGAAACATGATTTCTATTTCTACAATGAAATCGTTAGAGAGGAGGTGATAGTTCAGAAGGGCTCAGCATTTGAGCTGAAGATGGATACTTCTTAAAGCCAAAGTTTGAAGGCTGAAAAAACGTCTTAGTGGTTGGTTGAGAGCACATACTCTCGCAGTTCGGTTCCGGCATCCACACCAGGCAGCTTACTACACCCCCGAACTCCTGCTTTAGGGAGCTGACACTCCTCTGACCTCTTTAGGCAAATATACACATGTATGCACATACACAAGGATAGACGATAGATAGATAGATAGATAGATAGATAGATAGATAGATAGATAGATAGATAGATAGATATTGTGGTACACACCTTTAATCCCAGCACTCAGGAGACAGAGGCAGAGGCAGCCAGATCTCTGTGATTTTGAAGCCAGCCTGGTCTACAGAGCAAGTTCCAGGACACCAGGGCTGTTACACAGAGAAACCCTGGCTCAAAAATACATACATTCATACATACACACATACATACATACATACATACATACACACACACATACACACATAACATGATGCTCGATGAAGTTAATGTATTTTTTATCTTCTTGTTTTTACATCCCAACCGAAGCTTCCCTTCCCTCCCCTCTTCCCAGTGCTTCTCACTTTCACACACACACACACACACACACACACACACACACACACACACACCATCCATTCCTCCTCCATTGTTTTCTCTTCAGATATAGGCGGGGATCCCATGGATATCATGGTTATATCAAGCTGCAATGAGACCAAGCACCCCCTCTCCACCAATATTGGATGAGGCAATCCAGCAGGAGAAACAGGTTCCAAGAATAGGCAACAGAGTCTGAGACATCCCCTGCTCTCACTGCTAGGAGTCTTTCAAGAAGACCATGGTACACAACTGTAATATATATATATATATATATATATATATATATATATATATATTACATTTATTTATATACATTATATACATATACATACAGATGGCCTAGGTCAGTCCCATGCAGGCTCTCTGGTTGTTGGCTCAGTCTCTGTGAGCCCTTATTAGCCAGGTCAGTTGATTCTGTGGGTTTTCTTGTGGTGTCCTCCTCTGTTTCAGGATTCCCCACGCTCCACCTAATGATTGACTGTGGGTCTCTGCATCTGTTTCCATAACCTACTGGGTGAAGCCTCTCTGATGATAGTTGGGCTAGGCACCAATCTATGAGAATAGCAGAATATCTTTAGAAATCATTTCATTGACCTTTCTTTTCTTTTCTCTCTGTTATTCCTATTTGGGTCTATCTGGGGGTATCCCACCCCTGGGTCCTGGCCCTCAGTGGGGAACTCCATCTCAGGATATGGGTCTCCAACTGTGCCAGTTATCAGCTGGTCACCCCCACAATTTCTATGCCATCTTTACCCCAGCACATCTTGTAGGCAGGACAAATTATAGGCTGAAGGGTTTGTGTATGGCTGGGTTGGTGTCCCAAATCCTCCAATGGAAGTCTTGCCTCGTTGCAGGAGATGGCCAGTTCAGGTTTGATATCCCTTAATCACTGGAACCACCAGTTAGCTCCCAAATAACCACACAGAGACTTAATGTTAATTATAAACACTCAGTCAATAGCTTCGGCTTGTTACTAACTAGCTCTTACAACTTAAATTAACCTGTATTTCTTATCTAAGTTCTACCATGTGGCTCATGGTTTGTTGCCTCATTTTCTACAGGTCCTGGTTCCTCTGCATTTGGCTCAAGACTCCTGAGACTCTGCACTTCTTCTTTCCTGCATCCTCCTAGTCTGGATCTCCTGCTATATCTCTTCCTGCTCAGATATAGACCAGTCAGTTTTTTTATTAACCAGTAAAAATAATACATATTTACAGCATACAAATATTGTTCCACAACTTTTCCCCTTTTGTATGACTTAAGACTCAAGCAAAATATCAACCACTATGGAACTGAAGTTCTGTAATGTAAGAAAGAAGGAACCTTAATTTTTATTTATTTATTTTTTTTATTTTATTTTATTTATTTATTTATTTATTGGTTTTTCGAGACAGAATTTCTCTATGGTTTTGGAGCCTATCCTGGAACTAGTTCTTGTAGACCAGGCTGGTCTCGAAGAATCTTAATTTTTAAATGTTAAGATTTTTTTCAATTCAACGAAGTTGTATATTTTAGACTTTGACATTATAGACAGGAACACAAGCCAGATGCTCTATGAGCTGCCAGCTTATTCCTGCAGTCACCACTCAATGGGTTTCTCTCTTGAAGTCCATTTCTTACTAGTGATGAGCAATCAGATATACCTTAGTTAGTAACACATCATTTTAATAATTTCTTCTTTTACTGTAGCATTTTGCCGAGGAAGGTCTGTTTGTTTTTAATATCTGGATCGAAGATGATATAATACATAATTGTAGGCAACTGTATTTTTAATTAGTTTTTAGAGGCTACAAAGAATTTGCAAACAAGAATGTTTCTTGAAAGATTTAAATGGAATTAAGTAAAAGTCAGAGTTTTTCACTGTTGTTTGTTTCATTTTGTATTTTTTTACACATTTACTGGAGCAGGGGCACCCTCCTGCTCCAGCTTTTGTGTGAAAGTCACAGGACAGCTTGCAGAGCAAACTCTCCTTTCACCATGTGGTCCCAAGGGTCAAACTCAGGTCTGCAGGCTCTGCAGCAAGTGCCCCTTTACCCGCTGAGTCACCTTGCTGGCCTAGTTCTGGTTCTTTGAAACAGGCCCTTGCTATGTAGGCCAGACTGTGCCTAGAACTCATTATTGTAACCTAGGCTGGCCTCAAAATGGCAGTAATCTTGCTTTTATCTCCTGGGATTGCAGATGGACAGTTAGCTTGAAATAAGATTGTTTTTTATTTTGTTTTTTGAGGCAGGGTTTCTCTGTATAGTCCTGACTGTCTTGGAACTCTCTCTGACCTCAGACTCATAGAGATTCACCTGTCTCTGCCTCCCTAGTGCTGGGATTAAAGGTGTGCACCACCACCACCTGGCTAAATAGATTTTTTTCAAGATTTATTTTTAACTATGTGTATTTGTGTTCGTGGGGTAGGGGTATGTACATGTGAGTGCAGATGCCATCAGAGGGAAGAAGAGGAAGTCAGACCTCCTGGAGCTGGAGTTACTGGCAGCTGTGAGCAGCCTCACATAGGTGCTTGGGAACAGAACTCAGATCCTCTGCAAGAGCAGTACAAGCTGAGCAGTCTCTGCAACCCCAGTTTCTTAAGGATTGTTTTTAATGCTCTGAATGCTAGTACTATACTGCAGACCAGAAACTCAATAGACTTGAGAAGCCTAAATTAACTGGATCCTGTTCTCTGAGCTCATGTCAGTAACAACTGGGTGGTGCATTTAGGCCGATAGGGTTAGAAATGGATTTGTGAAGGAGATTCATGGCTCAAGCACGGCCCAGGCACAGCAGACTCACTGCCCTTGTTACAGCTCGGACTTAACATTACCCAAAGAGCTTGAGTGTTAAAAACTTGGTCCTCGGCTGGTGGAATCGGTCATTTAAAAGTGACTGGTAGTAGGGCTCTGACCCTCAGGGGATTTGTAATCTCAGCGCTTTAATGGAGGGGTTGGAAATCAGGAAGTGGAGCATAGATGAAGTTGGTCACTGGAGGGGGCACCCTGGACGGGTTTACATTGTTCACAGACCCTTCCTGCCTGCCCCCTGCTTCTTGACTTGACTGCCATTAGATGCGTGACCTCCTCCACCACACTGCTGTCATAATCTGCCTTGCTCGGGACCAGATAGCTAGAACAAGACAGACACAGAAACCTTGAAAACCAGGAGCCAAAAATTATCTTTTCTCCTTTAAGTTGCTCTTCTCAGGTATTTTGACGTAGTGGTGAGGAGTCTGAATCAAACAGCCACAATCTTCTGTATCCTCTAGCCACATTCATCCAAGCTTGACATGAGAACGCCACATTGGAAGGCTCCTCACCGCAGGCTCCAAAACAATGAGATGAATCGAGCATGGAAGTAATTGTTTTCACAATATACCCCAAGAGTATTAGTAGATCTTTCCTTTCCTTATGTTATAGGGCACAGTCTCCATCCTATGGACATCCCACGGTTTGCTTAATCAGTCCCCTCGTGAGACTTCTCGTTTGTTTGCCATTTTTGCTATCACTAAGAGTCCTACAGTGACTAGCCTTGTGCTTAACCCTTCGTTCTCACTGTCTTATCACATTTACCTTTTCTTTTCTTTCTGCTACTATTTCCTTTGGGGTAGCAGAATTATGAGGTCAAAAGGGACACAAATGTAATTTTGCTAGAAGTTGCCAAATCTCTCTCCATAGAAATGTTACCATTTTTTTCATACACACACACATACTTCCCCTCAGTTATGTCAGCAAAGCAAATTGCTCAACTCCGATGCTTGCCTATTTGATAGGCAAGTATACCTATAATTATTTAATTTATTAGAAACAAGACTGACAACCGAATGAGGCACTGAGACCATTTCCAGATGTGTCAGGAGCCCAGGAGCACACAGCTCAACAGCCAGAAACAAACTGAACACTCACCACCGCTGCGCTTCTGTGGCTGTAGCAGGGTGCAGGCACCTGAGAGTCCTCTAGGCTTAGGCATGGAATCTGGACATGCTGGCAGTAGAACAGGTGTCCTAGCTACAAATTCAACTGAAGAAAATGTTGTTGGTCAATCTGATGCTAGCAAGCAAGAGACTATCACTCAGAAGATCTGAGTACACTTGATATGAGAATCTTCTTGTTTGAGGGTCTGCTTTGAGAGTCACTAGGTATTCAAGCTTGATTCCTTCTATCTGGAGTTATCAGAGACACATGACATGAAGGATTTAGGTGTTCAGCCAATTAAGAACAAAGAAACGTGCTGCCTTGGCTTCCTGCCTTCTTGGAGAACCTGGGAACGAGCCTGCTCTGCTCAGGTCCAGAATTCCAACAGACAACATAAGAGAAGCTGATATGGCCAGGACAATAATATACTCTGGTCCCCTGACTTGGGAATAATCTAAGTCTAAAAAAAATCAGACAAAAGCCTAATTTCCCTTAAAAATCATAGCATTTAAAAATTCTCCCAAAGTGAGCTGGGCAGTGCTGGTGCACACCTTTAATCCCAGCACTTAGGAAAGAGAGGCAGGATGATCTCTGTGAGTTTGAGGCCAGCCTGGTCTACAGAATGAGTTACAGGACAGGTGCCAAAGCTACAAAGAAACCCTGTCTTGAAAAAACAAAAACAATAACAAAAACAAAAGACAAAAAAAAATTCACCCAAAGTGGAAAATTTAGGAATTGTGAATCTTTTGAAAGTGTAACCAAAGCCAGTTCTGAAGAAGATGCACAGTCTGGTCACGCAATGTGTATGACACTTTAAACATACCTGAATGTCCACAGGATCCCTCACTGCTCTAATGTACAGAGGAGCACTTGCATATACAGCATATAAGACCCTTTGGTTCTTAACACTCTGCAAGTGCTTGATGTCAAGGGCTTCCTGGGCAGTTTGGACACTATCGATAGAGAAGCCATAATCAATGTGCTTCCGTGGATGGCTCCTCTCTTTGCTAACCCTCTGATTTGGCCTCTCTGATATAAATGAAAATCAGACATGAGAGCTAGAAGCTAACAAGACCAATTCCCAGTAGAACTCAGTAGGAAGTCCAGTGGTTTTGTTTGCAAGCAGAGTTCAAAGCCACTTGTTTTCTGGAGGTCCTGCATGGCAGTGTTTTCAACCGCTGTGGGGACAGGGCCTAGCTTCTGAAGAAGGTTCTCTTTTTTCCCCTCCCATCTATTGGCCGAAATTTGGCAAAGGATAACCTGGTTGTCCAGGCAGGCTGAGGATTCTGTTTTGATGCATGAGGAGGAAGCAAGGTCCGCTGCAACTATATATCTTCTTGAACCTGGAGATTCATGTTGGGATGATTTATACTGTAGACATAAAGCTGGTATGACAGTCCTTTCTTACTTTTGAGTTTCTGCCCATACATCTGACTTGGTCATTATACCAAGTCTCTAACTGCTTCCTACTTTATAATATATATTCATTTTATTACTCTTGTGCCTCTAAAGAATCCTGACTAATGCAGACTGCCGTGTCATTGGCATTTCCAGCTTTTGATTCTTGGACCTGTGAATCCCGACTAAAGGAGAAACAGTACCATATTTTGGATGTTGAGTTGGCGTATACCCAGCCTTCTAGAGAATACTGCACCCCCACCCCACCCCACTCTCCAGGCTATTGACATCTAGTTGTGTGACTGTTTTAAAAAGGCCATTCTATCCATTCTGTCAAGTCAGTTCTGCAGGGTGGTGGGTACAAGATAAGAATATTCATTATGAGTGCACTGCTCCACTTCTTTGTGAAATGAGTTCCGTGGAAAGAAGTGGTTCCAGGAGGAATATGATAGACGGTGAGGTTTGGCAGCAGCATTGCATCCAGGAAAGGTAAATTCATACCTAGAATAAGTATCCATTCCAGTAACTTAGATCTCCATGCGAGTACCATGAGCACTTTACCCACTGACCCATCTCCCTGCTATCTAATCCTTAAAAAAATATTCAGCTGTGGTCAGTGAAGGAACTCTAGCCAGCTTGATCATGGCAAACATGGTTCTGGCAGGCCTCACCCTTCTCCCCCATTCCCTCTGTCTTGCTAAACCATTTGCATTTCCAAAACCAGCCATCAAGGTCTATATCCTTATTTGGCCATTTCCTCCTTCTGGGGCTGACTACCAAGGTCTAGCTCTCAAAGTATTGAAATCCAGCCATCAAAAGCCCTCTTTGGCTCACCTAATTAACACACTTAATTAAAATTAAACACCTCATTCTAATATGGGGGTTTCCCCTTTTTTTAAACCTTTATAAACCATGCTTCTATAGGCCATGTTTATCTCTCTTTATCCAGAAGTCCTTTTGTCGCCCTCTTCCTTGTTCCCTTTTCCTCTTCCCTCACCTTCTAATTTTTATTGTCTTATTCCCGGCCCTTTGACCCTCTGGGGCAAATAAATTTCCTTTGTGCTGAGAACTTGGTCTTGGGATGTCCTGAGCTGATACCAATCCCTTCAGTCAAAGAGGTATTTTTCCACTCAAGAAATGCATCCATATTTTCTTACCCTACTTGTATATTCTAAATACATTTGATTTTTGTAGGGTATAATGACCCAGCCTAGTCATGTCAACTTGAGGCCACTAAAGTTTCATTGTAACCTGTTGGGCAGCAGTTTCATGAGCGATTGAAACATTCCATCCTACAGGAAAGCTCCTCAAGTAGGAAAGTAAACAACCCAAAAATAGCTTCAGGAAGTACCTGAAATTGACCAGATTCACTCGTTTCCCCCTCCCCTGCCTGAGGAAGGGGAAAAAAAACTGAACTGCAAAGAAGACTCTTGCATGAGCCCAGATGCCAAGAAGATTTAGACAAGCCAAGTTACAAAGAAGACTCTCAGAGAAGGCAGGCTACAAAAAAGTGTTTTGAACCAGATAGATGCCTTGAAGAGATTTAGACCAACTGAGGCACCTGGAAAGGACACCCTCTGTTGAATGAGAGAGGGCCTGCTTTTGGACCTGGCCACCCAGCTAGCTTACACCTGAAATAATCACACAGAAACTGTATTAATTAAAACACTGCTTGTCCATTAGCTCTAGCCTCCTATTGGCTAACTCTCACATCTTGATCTAACCCATTTCTATTACTCTGTGTTCACCACGAGGTCATGGCTTACCGGGAAAGATTCAGCATGTCTGACCTGGTGGCTCCATTTTGGCTCTCTCTGACTCTGCCTTTCCATCTTCAGCTGTGTGACATGTACAACCCTTAAAAGTGCCCGCCAGGTACAGCTCTCTCTTTGCCTCTTCTTTCCTTTATTGTCTCTTTTTTCCAAAGCAGCTTATTAAATATTTTCTCATAGCCTTGTTACAAAGTGTACATTCATCTATGCGGTGTCCTGACACACCTCTTAGAAAATTTAAGTCATCCATGTTTCTAAAGACCAAATTCCCAAATCATTAAGGACACCCCTAAGCCACCTGTTAGCTCCCACGTGTCATTCTGGAGGTGCTGGTCAGCTTCAGATACCCACCTGCCAAATGAGTAAGAACCAGTTAAAGGCAACCACATTCCCAGAGTTGGGCAGTACATTCACCCACATACACAAGCTAGGGTAGATTTTCTGTTACTTTTGCAGCTCCTACACCAAGATACCAAACTCCAGGGTAAGAAAAAGCTACAAAGCATTAATTTATGCCTTTTTGACACCACATTCATTAGTGACCAAAGACAACACCCTTTGTGTTGCCTCTTTCTCATCTCTTTCCCTCCTCTTTCCTCTCTTTGCCTCTTCTTTCCTCTCTTGCCTTTCACGTCCCTTGCTCCCCTTCCCTATTCTCTGCCTCTCTGTCTGTCTGTCTGTCTGACTGACTGCTTGCCTGCCTCCTCTTTCACGTCACCTCTCCAACATGGCCTTTCACTCTCTCCCTCCACCAATAAACCTCTTGCATTAACTGTTGCACAAACCATGTTTGCTTAGTAGCATACCTTGGCAGGGCCTGCCAAGAAGTACCCACTTCACCTTTCTTTTTTATTTATCATTACAGTGTCTATTTCCTCAAGAACGAGTATTTGACAAAACAAGAATCCCATGGGTCTTGTTTACACCTAAACCTTAGAGTCTATGTAGTTCATAAATGACAAACAAGATATTATTTCTAATTGAAAGTCTAAAAGTTAAGCTCATTGATCTTGAAAGTATTAATTGTTACCACTGTCTCACATATTGTAAAACCACACTAGAAATTTACAATCCCCAAAGATGAAGACTTAGTGGGATTGTAGGAGTTCTATAATAATTGGAAATGCCAGGTTTCCATTATGCTTATTTCTATGTATAGTTTTATAGGTTTTGACATAAACAGGAAGAGCTGATTTACACTGAACTTCTCGCCTTTGAAGAGAGAAGTAGAAGCATAAGCCAGATTACAGTGGGTTGAAGAATGAATCATAGACTGTCAAGAATAGAAACTATTAATTTTTTCCCTGGCCATAGGCTTAAATTCCATCTTTAGTTACAAGCATTGCTTAGTGGTTTTTATACCTCGTTATTGAAATTTATAGCTATAAAATAATTCACATTTTGGGAGACTCTAAGGGTCACTTTGAAGATGCCTTTTAGGCAATTCACACAAAAGAAACCTTACTGGCAGCTGCACATATAAAATGACATTTCAATTGATCAGAGAAATGTACATCCAAACCATTTGATAGCCACCAGATTGGCAAAACAAACAACGTAAGTCCAGGCTGTAACCCTGACATGCTGTGTATTCCAAAAAGGTGCTTTGCAGGTGCCCTTGCCCTTTTGCAAGTTATATAATTCTTTGGCGCCATCAGCAAAATATGAATGATGGTCATAAATCCTTCTTCAATATTTAGACCAATCATCTCCAACTACAAGTTTATTAATAAAAGGTATATTTCCTCTCAGAAACAACTGCAGAGTCTGTAGATTTCATGTAAAGATCAGTTAAAAAATTAACTAAGTCTAGTATAGTTTTCAACAAATCAGCAACAGTCTTCTACTGATATACTTAAAATTGTAACCCCCACTTTCTAACTATTTCGTTGGTTGCTTTCTAAATATATTGTAAAAACAAGACGACCAATTATTGAGAAAAATTTTGGAACAAAATACAAAAAGCGTTTTTCCTCTTAGGATTAAAGTAAGTTCACAAAAGAAGCATCTAAATTAAGGAGAAAGGACGCCATTAGAATCTTGGATTAAACTCCAATATCTTGAAACTGTGTTGAAGAAAAACTAGAGGGTGAGGTACCTGTGATAGCGTCCTCAGACTTGCACATAGTAGGGGACTGATAGAAACTACTCAACTCCTTGTTGCATGTGATAAGAATTCAATCCACAATCATGGACAACATTTGTATCCAAAAAAAAAAAAGGGGGGGGGGGAACCTAGCAGCCACAAGCAAATCAAAATTCCTAGCTTCCGGCAACTAGTTCCATCTTTCTATTGCTTTTGCTATGAAACACGTCAGGGGATGGTGAAGAAGAAGGATGTTTTTAAATACATCAATAAATTACCCGGACACGCTAACGGTTCCAGTACTGGGAAACACTCAGCGAGAGGTGCAGCTACTTCCGGACCCAGAACGGAACCACTTGCCTAAACATGGGCAGTTTGGCGGGAAGGATTTAGGGACAGGACCACTTCCTGCTTCTGGATAGGGGCGGGTGCGGAGAAAGGAAATTGCTGCGGGAGCCGCATCCTCCCTGCGCTAGCGGCGCCAGAGGTGGAGACAGAGAGGGCGGAGGAGGCAGCGAAAGGTGCCGCAGAGAAAAAAGTGTCAAAGCCAGTAAGTCAGAGCCTTAGAGCAGGGGATGGAGAGCAGAGCTCCAGGTTTCGCTCCGCAGATCTGTGATCTCAACTTGCCGAGCTGCCCAGTGGGGTTAGAGCAGCTCTTTGTAGGTCGCCTGTCAGTCTGTGCCGAAAAGAGACTATTGAGGCGCTTGGGTCGGGCCTTGCGGGGCGCCAGACTGCGCTACTTGCCGGTGTCTTGTCGCCAGGGGAAGCCTGTGCGGTGCTGTTTGGGGACGCTAGGGCTCCGCATCATGGACAGCTTCACTTGGGATTCTGAGGGAGTGAGCACTAATGCCTCCCATTTTACCTTTGAAAGCCAGAGAGATCCTGGTGGTGGACAGTATTTCGGGAAGTAAGACGATTGCTTGGGAGAGCGTTAGTCTGGCGCTGTACTTTCCCTGCCCTTGGTCAAGCTGTCCGGGCTGGTTGGAAACTGAGTTGTTTTTACACGCAAATGCCTCGGCCTGCCCCCTGTCACTTCAGAACAAGTTAACCTTCAGATCCAGTGTTCCTATCCGACTCATTAAATTAGTACTGCTGTGGGTATCTAGTGTTTGCTCTGCAAATACACTTGAAGGCAAAGTGAGAGAGAGAGAGAGAGAGAGAGAGAGAGAGAGAGAGAGAGAGAGAGAGAGAGAGAGAGAGAGAGAGAGAGAGGAGGAGAAGAGAGAGGAGAGAGAGAGAGAGGAGAGAGAGAGAGAAAGAGAGAGAGAGAAAGAGAGAGAGAGAGAGAGAGAGAGAGAGAGACTCCAAGCGCGTTTCGAACAGAGACAAAACCGACTAGCTATCATGACTACTTTCACACCTTCCCTCACCCTCCATATAATCAATCGATTTAGCATCCTCAGTTAATGATGGTCATCTTAAAGGCACCACCTTCCGTTATGATTGTGCGTCTGCACAAACATTATATCGGGATGCAAGATTCTTGATTACAGACGAAATGAGTGAAATGATTATGAAAGTTGCTGGAGAAATCAGAAACCGTTTTTAGTAAGTTACTGCTTTTCTCTTGCTTAAGGTACGGCTTTAGAATACGGTGAAGGATACTTTTCATGGTGCATGGAAGGAAAGCCAATGCGCAGGTAAGCCATTTAAGAAAAAAAAACATTGATTTCACTGATTGAAGTTTAGCGGCTACTAACGGTGCATCATTTAAAATTATTTTATTCACAATCCTTATTAAATCCTGCTTGGAATTAATCATTCTTGTTTCAAATAAAACTAATAATGTCAGAAATTAGCAGCTTCTTTTGTTTGTTTTGGTTTTGTTGTTGTTGCTTGGTTTTTGTTGTTTTAAACAAGAATTTACTGTGTACTCTTGGATGTCCTGGAATGTGCTTTGTAGACCAGGCTGGTCTCAAACTCACAGAGATCCACCTGCATCTGTCTCCCAAGTGTTGGAATTAAAGGTGTGCACCAACACACTCTGCAACTTGTTAATGGAATGTTGGAGTTAGGTTTCTAAAGAGAGTTTGAATTTTTTGGTTCTGAATACTTAAATCTGCTTTTTTTTTTTTTTTTTTTTTTTTTTTTGGTTTTTCGAGACAGAGTTTCTCTGTGGCTTTGGAGCCTGTCCTGGAACTAGCTCTTGTAGACCAGGCTGGCCTCAAACTCACAGAGATCCATCTGCCTCTGCCTCCCGAGTGCTGGGATTAAAGGCGTGCGCCACCACCGCCCGGCTAAATCTGCTTTTTTTTGCACAGTAATTTTTGTTATGCATAATGGTAAGTGTACTATGGTGCTTTGTGTGTTTATTATAAATTAAATTCCCTGTATAATATAGAAGATTATGTTGCCAAATAAAAGTAATATTTTTAAGATACTGTACTGCATTCCTAGTTATGGTTTGGTTATCATACTGGTATTCAGTAGTCTATTATGTTTATTAAATAGCTGTACAAAAGGGAAGATTGAGCAGTAAAATAGATGTAGGAAAATAGAAGTGTGAGGAAACTCTGTACAATTACAGGTTCTCTTGCCTCTAGAATTTACTAATACCTTTTCTCAAACCGTCCTAACAAATTATACCAGAATCTTTATTGAAACAAGTCAATTCTATTTATTCATTGTTTAAACTCGTATTATTGTTATCAAACCCTATTTTGTCATATTTCTTAACATCAAAGATAACACAGACACTTTTTTTTTCTTTTTTTTTTTCTTTTCTTTTTCTGGTTTTTCGAGACAGGGTTTCTCTGCAGCTTTTTTAGAGCCTGTCCTGGAACTAGCTCTTGTAGACCAGGCTGGCCTCGAACTCACAGAGATCCGCCTGCCTCTGCCTCCCGAGTGCTGGGATTAAAGGCGTGCGCCACCACCACCCGGCTAACACAGACACTTTTTAAGAAAAGAGAAATTACAGGATAAGGGCAGGGCTTAGAACTAGAAAAAGGGCTGGTCATGACTGCAAACCTGTAAAACCCAGCACCTTGCAGGCAGAGACAGCAAGATCTCAGGATCAGGTTCCAGTGAAAGGAGTGGGAATATATGGCCTTTTCCAGATTACTGCTGATTTGTCGGTTGGCTTTTCACTGTTTTACTGTTTCTTGCCCTGCTAACTTCATCGGTGTATCTGCCATGATATTTACAATTAGCAAATGTTCACAGATGCTTTAAGACGTCCAGATGAAAAGACATCATAGAGGTGACACATTCCATTACCCTCCTTACATCTTACCATACAATACGAATCATGTAAGACTGTAAAGTACTGGGAGAAACCGACTACACAATAGTAAGTGCTTTACCACTTCATTTTCTAGCATGATTACAAAAGCCACTGATTTTGCCTCATCCTCAAGTTGCCATAAATGTTTTATCTTAAGTAACTGGTAAAATATGAATTTATATTTTTAATTTAATTTTATTTAAAAATTTTTTCATGTGATATAGTTTGATCATATTCCTTCCCCTCCTCCAGCTCCTCACAGATCCTCCCCACTCCCTATCTGTGCAACTTCATGTTCTTACTCTGTCTTAAAACATACATACACAACAACAACAATAACAGAAAAATGCTGTATGTTTGGTATTGGCCAGCATACCCTGGAGTGTGGTTGATAGACTCAGGGAAAACTGACTTTTCCTCTCTCAGTAACTCTCAGTTGCAAATAGTTTCTAGGTTAGGGGTGAGGCTTTGTGCCCGGCTCCCCTTCTCAGTGTGGAGATTTTATAAAAGAAAGTCAGGTTACGGCAATATTTTTAGTTTACTAGTAATTTCTATATAAAATATTCACTTAATCACTCAGTCTGAGGAGCTTTTTTGCTTGTCTTATTTTTATTACATCATACTGTTCTTCAAAATGATGTTTATAATTCTAATGCCATCAGTTATTGACTTATAGCTCTTTATTATCATCACTTGGCCAGAGGCCAGCCGATCCACTGTTCTTACTTCACTTAATGCTGCCTCCATTAAGCTTTGGTTGCACATCCCTGTCCTTCCCTTCTACTAAAACCTGTAAGGCAGTGCTAGGTCTGTACTCAGCTGCTGCTAAAGAAACTGGATAGAAGTAACTCCTTTTATTGTGATTATCTGGATGCATGCTCATCTCCTTCACAGATTGTACGTTCACCCATCGCACCTGATGCATGACACCATAGCAGCCACGACACCTAATGATTAATGCATAATTGTCTGAGTGAGCAGCTCCTCCAGCTTTTCCCTGGGTGGGGGCAGGTCTTTTGTAGTTTTAACATTCTCTTTAATTGTATGTATTTATGCAGTAAGGTGTGATAACTTAACATACACACACATAATGTGTAATGATCAAATCAAAGCAATTAGTCTATCTCCTAATATGGTTTTTTTTTTTACCCATTATAGAAAACACTATGAAAAATCCTAAAAACAAAACAAAAACTAACACTAGAACTGTCACTTGGCTAGCTGTCCCATTACTGGATATCTATATCCAAAGGAAATGGCATCACTGTATCAGAGAGATTCCTGCCCTGCCATATTTATTGCAACACACAGACATGGGATATAATCACCTGAAGTATCCATTGACTAGAGAAAGTATAATAGTAAGTCTACACCACACCCACACACCATTATATAGCACCCCCCAAAATGACACCCTGTCATTAATAGCAACCTTCATAGACATTTGTTATCATTATGTTAAATGAAAGAAGCCAAGTATGAAAAAAAACTGCATATTCTCAGGAGTACAAACTAAAGTAAACTGATTTCAGATAAGTAGAAAATAGAATATTACTAGAAAAAGCAAGAGGATGGGGGATTTAAGAAGGCTGAATAATAGGTTCCCAAATAAGAAAAGTAAGTTTTAATGTTTTTCAGCACAGGTTAAGGTTTATAAGAATTTATCATATGTGTTATAAAAAGATTAGAATTCAAAGGTTTCCAGCACAAAGAAGTGATAAATATAAATACTTAAGGTATTATAATTCATAACTATACAGTTTTATAAAATCGACTGGAATTTTATAAGCAGAAGTTTCATTTATTTAACTGTGTGTATTTATGTGTATATGGCATTACATTTAAAAGATATAATAGCATATTCAAAATTGGGCATAGTGGTGCATGCCTGTGATCTCAGCATGTGTTAAGTGGAGGCAGAAGGATCAGAAATTCAGGGTCATCCTCAGCTGCATAACAAGTTTGAGGCCAGTGTAGGCTATAAAAGATTTTGTCTTAAAACAACAAAAATGACAAAAAAAAAAGGATGTCTTCCAAGACAGATCCCAGGTCCCACTATTCTTCTCCCAAAGGCATTTGTTTGTTTGTTTGTTCTGCATTGTTCTTAAGGCCTTATAATTCATGTACAAGCATAGAATATATTTTCTTAAAAAATATTAGGGTTAGGATGCTGGCTCAGTTGGTAGAATTCTTGCCTATTACGCTTAAATCCCTGTTTGATCCCAAGCACTGAATAAGCAAAGTTGAGTGTCACATTACTGTAAAGTGACTCAGCTATATAGCAGATTTGGAGCCTGGACTATACGAGCTGCTGCCTCAAAAATCAAACAACCCCCCCCCCCAAAAAAAAGAAGAAGAAGCGGGGAGGAAGAGAAAGAAGAAACACAACAACTACAACAACAGCAGCTCTGGGCTTCCTCTCTTTAGCTGCAGCTGGACAAACAAAACAAGAATTGTGGAAATCAGACCGTAACCGTGAAGTAGTTTGTCCTTTATCATTTTATCTCTTTAAAAGTCAATGTGCATTGACCTACAGATCAGACTCTAAGGGGTTGCTGTCCGGCACTGGCTAAAGCTGAGGTTGGATTCTGAATAGTTCTGAAAGGAAAGATTTAGAAAAACAAAACCTTAATGTCAACATATCGTGCACATTGCTCTGTTTCTTTACCACTTGACAAATTGTCTTGTGAGCCAGTGTGATGGCATAGTCCTGTAATCCCTACTCTCAGGAGCTGAGACAAGAAGATTGTGAGTTTGAGGCTAACCTAGGCTATACAGGAAGACCCTGTTTCTATTTTTTAAGTAACCAATACACATAAACCTCCCTTTTTCTTTTTTATAGTTACATAGTATTATGACATTTCTACACACCACACTTAAACAAGTTCTATAGTGAGCATCCATGTAGGTGATTTTTGCTCAAATGTGTAAGCACAATATGTCTTTCTTCCTATTTTACATGGTTCCAAGGATCACACTCAAGTGTTTGCACTTAAGCAGCAAGAACTTTTATCCACTGAACCATCTGGCTGTCCAAAAACTCTAAAGAAGGGATTAAAGACAGGCAAGATGGGTCAGTGGGTAAAAGTGCTTACCTTGTACAATCTGACAACCTGAGTTTAGTCTGAGGACTCATACGAAAAGCAAGGTACCGAGACACACACCTGTAATTCCAGCACGCCTACTGTGAGATGGGAGGCAGACAGGTGCATCCCCTGAAAGCAGAGAAGGCAGAAACGAGAAACTCTTCCTCAAGGTGGAAGGTAAAGCCCACTCCCAAAAGTTGTCCTCTGACCTCCACACATGCACTGTGACACCACACACACTCACACACACACACACAAAGGCAAATTTTTAAAATTAAAAAAAGGGCTGTTAGAACTGGAGACACAGCTCAGCATAGTGACACAGCACTTACCTTGCATATGTGAGGCCCTTGGCTCGGGTAGGGGTGCAAAGGATGGGCATGGAAGTGAGCAGGGTAATTAAGGACACTGTAATGAAGAAGAAATGTAGACAGAAAAGCTTGTGGAGAGAGAGTAAGACTTAAGTGTCTGAGTTATATGCGCATTAAGTGTATCTTAAATTTAATTATGTCATTTATGAAGGAAGAAGGGCAAACAAAAATTGTGGAAATTAAGACCATAACCATGAAATAAATAGTTTGGCCTTTGTCATTTTGTTACTTTAGGAACCAATGTACACTGGCATACAGATCAGATTTGTTTGGGCTGAATTCTAGGCAGGTGGTAGATAAGCAAGAAAAAGGAGAAAATAATAGTAGAGGAATTAACATGAAAGAGTTCTGGTAGTTTAACTGAAAGATTACCTGGGGTAGATCTGTGTTGAGGAGACTCCAACAACTTCAGAGGTTTCAGCTTGAAAAATTGAGTGCTGCCCTGATGGGATATAATACAATACAAAAAAAAAAAAAGAGCAAGTTTCCTAAACCTCCAGCAGGTTCTCATATGTTTTAGGAGTTTTGTGTCTAAGGAACCAACTAGCAGTGCCTGGCTTATAAATGGATAGAAAAGAGATTTATGCTGGAATTTCATAAATCATGAGTCAATCAATATGCAGAAGGTTCTTCAAGCTATGGTATGAATGAGGGAATAGAAGGGATGACAACCCTGTGTACCAGGAATGATTGAGTGGGACCTGAAAAGAAGACAAGTAAACATTCTAAATCAAGTAAAGCTTTAGCTGCAGTTTCCTGTTCATCCCAGCTAGTCTGAAATGCATTCTTAAAAATAGTAGCAGATAGATCTGCATGATTTGACTGTTCCCCAGGGTGGCATGCATGTGCTGTACGATGCCTTGCTCACAAGCACCTCCTCTTCCTTTCTGGGACACAAGAAAACTGAGTATTGTGCTTCGTTTCCTTTGGAGATTGCGCTGTTACCCGACTTTCTTCTAATGAAGTGTTGGGACAAGGTCTGAGCGTACTCTAGAACTGTCTTCTACTTCCTGCCTTACAAGGAAGCAGTTTACTTACATGGCTACTTGCCCTTTCCTTTTTTTGGTTTTTTTTTTTCCTTGATCACTGGGGTGGAACTTAGACTTTTATCTGGTAAACAGTGAAGAAATGTCTTAGAGTCAAAACATCTACAACCTTTTTCTAATTTTAGAAACAGGCAGGGGCTGGAGAGAAGGCTCAGCAGTTACAAGCACATACTGTGCTTGTAGAGGGCCCTTCAAGCTTGGTTCCCAGCACCCGTATCAGGCAACTCACAATCACCTGTAACTCCAGCTCCAAGGGACTCTGTGGCACCTGTACTTGTTTGCACACCCACCCACACATGCACAAGAATGCATAATAAAAACAAATCTTTTTAAAACAGGCAGCCAGGCTTTTTGGTCTGGAATTAGATTGAGATCTGGTATTTAGTGGGTGTCCTTCTGGTATGCAGAGCCAGCACAATGAGATATTATTTGTTTTCAAGTGTGTTCATAGCTATAAATGAGAGTTAGCTCAAACAAATCTTAAAGTACAGGCTGTTAACTTCCAAATTAAAAAAAATGAAGTAGTGGGGGTAAAAACACATTTTTTACACTGTTGGCAAAGGTATAAAAGGATAGATATACAGGTCTAAGGAAACAGTCCACTCCACAGATCTTTAATTATAAATGCTTTAGAGTAGAAAGGTGTTGTTTCTAAAATTGTTATTGCAATTGTTTTTAAAATTAGCCATTTACCGAAAATGATTTCTTAATGGACACTGCAGTTAGTATAGTAATAGGTTTTAGGAATATTTGACTGTTTTTCCCGACTCTAGATTAATTCAGGAATTTGTATTCTCTGATCCACAGTAGTGAGTATTGTCAAATAAAACCAGCCACAGAGAATCCATGCTACTGTGGTCATGGTATAGAATGTCACTTGGCTGACGATGCCTAGCAGTAGTTTTGTGCGTCCTTACTCATTGTTTCATGATTCTACACAGCAAACATCCCACATCCCTATCCATTCTTCCCATGATCTGTTACCTCTCTTCCCGACTGCCGGCAAATCTGCAAATTAATCTCCAAGGGAAATTCTTCCTTCTGCCTAAGAAACTTTTCTTCTGTGTTTTAATCTTATACCTTATTACTCTCCAGTGAGCCACTTACTTCTTCAGTGCCTTTGTTCTACCAGGCAAGGAAGCCATGGGTATATAAATGAGCAAGGTATAAACATATGTTTCTAGGTCTCTTTTAATTTCTCATTACAGGTACCTAAGAAAACATAAAATATTTCTTCCATAAGCTCTCTGGAGAAGATTAGACTAGGAAAGGAGGCTAGATTCTTAAATACATTTACAAAGATAAATAGCAGAAACAGGAGAAACATATCTAAATATATAGAACTAAATATAATTTCTAGACCTACACACTTCTAGAGTTAAATACAGCTTCCCAGAATATTTAAAACTAAAATCTCAGCCTACCAGTGACCCCTGTTCTTATGCCCTCTTATTTTAGAAGAACAGCATAATACAGCCATGCGACTACATGTTTGCTTTTTCTCCTAAGAATAATAGGCACATAGAGCAGATTTCCAAAATCATTTCCATTTTAAATACTTGATCCGGTTGTCCAATCCAAGGCAGTTTGTAACAATAAAGATCTGCACTTGGCGTCAGAGGACGTAATTTAGAGAAATTTCAACATTGTCAGTCTTTATGAAATAAGTATAGTTACTCCCCACATACACATGACGGACATAGAGATGAGACATGTACTGGCTACTTTTATGTCAACTTGACACAAGCTAGTGTTATCTGAGAGAAGGGAACCTCAATTGAGAAAATGCCTCCAAAAGATCAGGCTGTAGGCAAGTCTGCAGAGCATTTTCTTAATTAGTGATCGGTGTGGAAGGGCCCAGCCTATTGAGGGTGAGGCCACCCTTGAGCTGGTGGGTCTGGGTTCTATAAGAAAACAGGCTGAGCAAGCAAGTAAGCAGCACTGCTTCATGGCCTCTGCATCAGCTCCTGCTCTATTTGATTTCCTGTCCTGGTTTCCTTTGTTGGTGGACGGTGATGTGGAAGCATAAGCCAAATAAGCCTTTTCTTCCCCACCTTGCTCTTTGGTCATGATGTTTCATCATAGCAATAGAAACCCTTACTAAGACAAGACAGGTTAGGTAAATTTCCCAGCCTAGGTTTGACCAGTGTTTGCCTAGTTACAAACCTGGTGTTCTTGCATGAGAACTAGATGAGGAAATTTGGAGGACATGTTTTATTTTGACAAGAGGAAAAGTTAATTCGTTAACAGCTCCTTAATGGGCTCTGGATCCAAGTGTTGGGGTATAGCAGCATGTGGAAGACAACAGAGCATTTGTTCTCAAAGCACTTTCATTTTAATTGTAGAAGAGAGTCAATATTTTATGTATTTATGAAGAAACGTTAAGCAAGGTGAATGATTCTGAGTAGTAGACATATGAGTTATTTCAGAGAGATGCTCTGACAAATTGGTAATCTAGCAGATGCATGGAATGAGTGAAGGAGTGAGCTCTACAAATCTGCGGGGGAAGAACTTTCAGGAAGAAAGAATAAAGGTCTAAAGCAAAAGAAGCCTTGACTTTGTCCCCAAACCAGCAAGAAAGTGTAGCTGGAGACCAGGGAGCAAGGGGACACAAGGAGACGGGTTCATAGACTGAGAGAGGAGAGATTCCTGCAACCTTAGCTCTGCTTTGTTGCCCTCTGTGGACATTTTCAAAGGATTTTGAGTACAGGGGTGGCTCTAAAGATGCGATTTACTTTACTGAAGGAACTCTGGTTGTAGTTTAGTGAAGGAAATATAAGCTGGCAAAAGAGAATTAAGACTATAATTCTTATGGTTGTTGTAATAGACTAGGTGAGGAAAGCATGGGAATAGCCATATTGACATGAAAGCCAGGCTAGTAAGGATGTAGGGAAACAGTTGGATCCTATTTGAAGGTAGGATAGCAGGATTTGCTGATGGTTGGGTTTGAGGGTGTTTAGGAAGGGACTCCAGGAGTTTTTGATTGAGCAGCTGAAAGAATGGAAATTTTCTCTGTTTATCTGGGGAAGTTTAAGGGAGAGAACCAAGGAATCAGTTTTGGTGATAGTGTGACATTAACATGGATCCAGATTCAGTATTACCCAAGTAGGAAATAGGAATCCATTAGCCATTTGTATGTGGGTGATGGGAGCTATTACAGTAGATCAGTTCCTCCAAATTGTTTATCCAGAGGGGAGAATTAAGGAGAATTAAGTGCTTTGGAGAATGACTCCATTCTTTCACATAGGAAGCTAAGGCAAGAGGATCATAATAAGGTGGAGGCCAGCCTGAGCTACTTAGCAAAACCCTGCCTTGAAAAACAAGGCAAATAGAATTACTTTCTAAATTTGAAAAGTAGACCATTAATGAGACTAGAAAAAGTGAGCGGGGGATGAGGAGACCTTGGTCTTGTCTCAGTGAGGTGATGGGACAGACTTAGTTGACTTTTCAGGGGAGGCCTTACCCTCTCTGAGGGAGGGACGGTGGAGGGAGCGGGAGGAGATGGGGGAGGGGGAACTGGGATTGGCATGTTAAAAATAATAATAATAATAATAATGAAAAAGAATATATATTAATATAGTAATCAGAACACAAAGTTTATGAGTTGATATATGTATGTGTAATGCTAAAATAGACTTGGGGGAGCGCTGTATTTTGTTGATAGGGCCTTGGTATGTACCTCAGGCTCCATCCTCAGCCTCTCCAAGTTCTGGGATTGCACCACACCTCACTTAATGTTATACTTTTAAAAGAACAAAGTAGTTATGCAAAAATTAGCTTATCTATCTAGCTGAAAAAAAGACGTATGTAGATAAGAATTCAATACTATCTCACTTAATTCATAATTTAAGTTTGAGTAACACTTTGTTTTCAACATTTAATATCAGTGCTATAGGAATTTTCTAATTAGTCTTCCTTCCTTAATGGTGATTTTGTTTTTCTTTCAGAAGCTTGATCTGTACGAATATTAACCATGTCATTTTTTTCTTCCATTATCTGCTACATACAGGCAGTTAGGTACTATTAGAGATATCTCAGTAGTTAAGAGCACTGGTTGCTTTTCCTTAGGTCCTGGGTTTGATTCTCAGTAACCACATGGCAGCTCAGAACTTTTTTTCCCTCAAGTTCCCGGGAACATGACTCTTTCTTCTGGCCTCTACTAGGCACAGACATGGTGCACAGACAGGCATGTAAGCCAAACACCCATATTTATAATATATATTGATTGTTTATGTAGGTGGTAAGATTATCCTTTAACCAATCAGCTTTAAGAATCCATTTTTAAATTGTCAGGCATAAACAATGTTGCTTGTAGCATGAATAATAAACACCCAGAGACAGTTATTGGGATTTAAGCTGAAGATCAGAAAAGCAAAACAGCCAACCACTAGAGAGACCTTTAACCTCGACCAAAGGGCAAGGTCCTGTCTCCACGAATCCTCAGACTCCATACTCCTTTGAGTTCCTGTCTCTTCCCCTTTATATTCCTTTCTCCACCCAGGCATATTGCTCCTGTCTCCACGTCCCTAGTGCTGAGATTAAAAGTATGTGCCACCACTACCTGGCTGCAAACTATATTTTTAAGCTTTTGATAAATAATATACAAACATTGCCCTACAACCTGCCCTCCTTGTAGCACTCACACGAGGTTTGTCCCAAAGCTTCAGGAGACCTGCTCTGAGGGCCGGGTTTTAAGAAAGTCACAGATAATCACAATGGCTTCTTTATCTATAGAAGGAAGACTTTATTCTACATTAGATCTACCTGTTTTGAGCAGGATAACAAATATAGTGAATGAGGAAAGGCACTTTTCATATTTGAAACTTGGAGAGTGTCAACATGCAAAAACTGTAGATACACACACAGGCAGAACACCTCGTTCATTAGTGCAGTGAGCATCAGATTGAAGTGACTTATAGATGCTCTCCCACTCCACTTAGGTTATGGGGTTCTGGGTTTGTTGTTTGTTTCAGATCTTAAAAAAAATAATTTTTGTAGCCTGTAGAACATGTCCTTTTTAAAAAAAAAAAGATTTGTTTATTTTTATTTTATGTGTGTGGGTATTTTCCCAGAATGTACATCTGTGCATTGTGTGTGTAGTGTCCTCATATAGGAGCTCACATGCAGAGCACGTGAGCATGTCAGATGCCCTGGAACTGGAGCTACACTTGGTTCAGACATACTTAGTATACAGGAAATACCCAGCTTACAGGCCTCAGCAGTGGTTATTTATATACAAATGCAGTCCTAGAGCTCCAGCTGTCACCCCACCCTAACATATTTGCTTGAAAACCAAAACCAATAGCAACAAGTTTTAGAATAACTTTTTAAGAGAGGCGTCTTTTCCCTTTGTACCCACATTCTTGACTAAATAGAATGCATGTAACTATTTTCTTGCCTGTTTGCCTGTTGTTTAATTTTTTTTTAGCTGTTTGTGAGGCACTCTCCATTTTACAACTAAATCTAATCTTATTTATAACACTCTTGTTTTAGAAAATCCAGACCTCCAAACAGCTGATGTAAATTTAAACTTCTAGAAGACTATGTATAAAATAAAGAATGCCTGTGGACTTACACATTTTTTATATAATCATAGTAAAGCCTGGCTGCCTCTAACTGATCTGACATATGTAGTGCTTTTAAATAAGACTTGTTGTGCTTAGTATTCCTGGGCCCAAAGTAATCTAATCTAATGTTGGTCTAGAAACTTTTGAAAGTGGTGCAGGGACACCAAGCACCTGTCCTGGCCCGTGAGGCAGCAGGTGCCACTTCCACTATTGATGAGCAGATCCAGAGTGGAGAGCTGGGAAGACAGAGTGCTTAGTGGGAAGACAGGAGAAAGAGAAGGGAAGCAGTTCCTGCACTGTGGAGAGAGGTGGAGCTGGAGAGGTGGTGGTGGTGACCTGAAGCCGTGGTGATGTCCTGGGGCCATGTTGCCACTGGAGGCCGTACTGATCTGAGTAGACTGTGCTGCCACCTGAGGCCCTGGTGATGTCAGGGCCCCAGCTACTGCCAAGGGCCATGTCTGGGTTCATGGAGTTGTCCATGGCCTGTTTTGCGACCATGGACCACTGGGATAGTTGTGTCCTGGGCTGCTCCCTGAGGCCATGGGGATATCTGGACCTAGGTTGCCACTGGGGGTCTATGTCTGGGTCTGAGTCCTGCTGCAGCTATGATCTGCGTTGATGTCCATGATCTGTGTTACTACAAAAGCCAAGTGCATGTCCATGGACTGGGCTGCCTCCTGAAGCCAGGTTGATGTCTGAGTGCCATGAGTAACTGGCCCCACCACTCACCAGCAGCAGGAGAACTGGCCCCACCCTTCATGGCATAGGCACAGGAGAGCTGGCCTCACCCCTCACTGGCTACTACATTCTTGAGAGCAGATTCTACACTCGCCTAGGCAACTTAGTAAAGCTCACCCTGGTGGTCTGGTCATTGTGGGCAGGAGCGCAGGAGAGCTGGCCCTGAGGGCCTGAGAGTGGGAGAGCTGGCTCCACCCCTTGCCTGGGCAGTGCTGGAGAGCTGGCCCAGGTGCTGTGCATAAGGGAGAGCTAGCCCCAATGGCATGGACAGAATTTTTTTATTCTTCTCTCATACATTTCATCCAACTGCAGTTTTGCCTCCTTCCCCTCTGTACCTCCCCTTTCCTCCAGATCCACCTCCATGCCCCCCCAGCCCTACCCCATCTCCCCATACAAAAGAACAGGCCTCCCAGGGACATAACCAAGTACAGCAAAACAAGCCACAGTAAGACCAGGCACTACCATCACATCCAGGCTGGACAAGACAACCTAGTAAGAGAAAATGAGTCACACAGGTAGGCAAAAGAATCAGCGACAGCCCCCTGCTCCCCTTGTTAAGAATTCCACAAGAACACCAAGCTACTCAGCCATATCATATATGCAGAGGACCTAGGTCAGACCCCCTACAGGCTCCCTGATCTCTGCAAGCCTCTATGATTCCCAGTCAACTGATTCTGTGGATGTTTTTATAGCATCTCTGACCTCAACGGTTCCTCTGATCCTTCTTCTCCATCCTCTGCAGGACTCCCTGAGCTCTGCCTAATGTTGACTGTGGGACTCTGCATCTGCTCCCATTGCTGGATGTAGTCTCTCTGGTCTCTTTGGTGATGATTCTCATAGATAGAACCCTGAACAGAAGTAGAAAGCTTTAGATCTCAAGATGCAGAGCCTAAGAACCACCTCACTGTATCACTCTCGAGGACTTGCTTGACGAAACTGGAACCTTTCCTTCAGTGCTGGCCAAATGGAGGTGAATACAGGCAGAATGTTACTTCAGACCAGAGTGGTGACACTAGTGACCTCCGTGTTCTCTACAGACTGAAAAGCAGTCCCTTCGTGTTGGTGACTGCTCATTTACACTAAACCTACAGGAGAGGATAATGGACCAAAAGCGGGAAGAAATGTGATTCCAGCTTCTGCTCATTAAATGTGTATGGGTTTTCTTCACTGCTAGTGAGAGAAAAAAATTGTTAGTATGACAGAATTTATTTTACCCAACTGAGATCTAGTTTACTTTATACTTTTGTAGTCTATCACAAATATTACCATAATATAAAATCTTTTCCAGCATGCTTTGATCAGAAATGGAAAGAAGAGCCCAGCTCTTAGTGATTGTCACTAAGGTAGAATACTTGATACTTTAGTCAAAGGGAGGGTTATCCCTCATCCCCTTCATTTATGAATAAAACCTTTGCATACAAGTAAGTAATGCAAGTAGGAGGGCTGAATGATTGGCAGGTTTGAAAATTAAAAGTTGAATATTAAATCTGCATTGATTACTTAATCATAAAGGACGTTTGTCAGTTAAAAAAATTAGCTGAGGTTGGGAGGAAGTTACCACTGGATCTCCAGTCCTGGCTTCCCCTGCCCCGAGTGGATGGATGGGTTCAGCTGAAATTCTGGTCAGAGTATGTCTTCATTGAACCTAGTAAGACTCGGTTTAGTAAGGCAATCACTTTAAGTTCTGTATCTTTGAGGTCTAAAGTTTTCTGCTTTGTTCCTGTTAAGAACAGAATTTTTTAATGAATATTTTTGATTTAAAAGCATTTTCTGCCAGGCAGTGGTAATACACACCTTTAATCCCAGCACTTGGGAGGCTGAGGCAGAAAAATCTCTTGAGTTTGAGGACAACTGGTTTACAGAACAAGTTCCAAAACAGCCAGGGCTACATAGAAACCCTGTCTCAAAACAACAACAGCAACAACAAATTTCATACAGTATATTTGAATCATATTCTTTCCCATCCCCCAACTCCTTCCAGATCCTCCCCACCTCCCTATTCACCCGACTTCATGTTCATTTTCTTCCTTTCTGAAAAAATAAAAAAAAACAAAAATCAAAACAAAATAGTAAGACAAAAACAAAAAGCACACATACACACACACAAACATGGAGTCTGTTGTGTGTTGGCCAACTACTCCTAGGCATGGGACCTGCCCTGGATTATGGTTGATACACCCAGTGACACATCGTTGGAGAAAACTGATTTTCCCATTCATAGCAGAAATCAATCTCAAATAGCTTTTTGGTTAGAGGTAGGACTTTACCCACTTCCCCTTCTCATGCTGGGGTTTTTAGTTTGAACCTGTGCAGGTCTGGTGTGTACTGTCATGGTCTATGAGTTCATCTGTGCATCCAGCATTTTGTGCCTGCTGCTGCTGCTTAAAGTCTTCTACCACCTCTGGCTCTCAAAATCCTTCTGCCTCCTCTTCCAATAGATCCCTGAGTCTTTAAGGAGGGGTTTGAAAAAGACCCATTTAGGGCTGAGAGCTCGAGTCTCTCACTCTCTGTACTCTCTGTCTCGTTGTGTGTCTTTGTGTTCATTATTGTCTACTGCAAAAAGCAACTTCTCTGATGAAGGCTGAGCTATGGGTATAGCAGTATGCCATTAGGAGTCATTTTATTGCTATGTGCCTTTAGCAGAATAATAGTAGTAAGTTTTTCCCTAGGGCTGGTGATCTGTCAAGTCCAATAGTGTTATAAAGCAATAAAAGGAAAAGTAGAATAGAAAGATCAAATGGGGAGGAGAATGGGAGAGCAGAGTAAAGTAGGGATATGTGGAGGAACAACCAATAGTAAAAAGCCTTTTGAAAAGCCATATGGACGCTTACTACTGTAGAAGCTTCCTAAAATATATATACATGTACAAAAGAAATTAAAATAAAATCGCCATATAATGGGAGAGATAATATTCAACTTATGCCACCAAGTAAAACCTCCAGTACCAGGAATGGATTACATCTTGTTGAGTTTTTGGGTCCCATAGATCCCACCACCACCACTCAAACATCATGGGCTGTTTCTCTCTATAACCTGGTCAGGCCCTATTGCTGGAGATGCATTACTTATGTCATTGACCATGACTTTCTAGCTGGTGCCCAACTAGAAACTTCACCCCTATTGACTAGACTGCATGGTGCTGGAAGGTATTTTTCATGCTGCCAGAGAAAAAGAGTAATCATCAGTATTATCAGCTACAAATCCTGTGACCTACAACAATGGCCTGCCTTCGAGATACACTAGTGCAATGGTAGCACAAATGTTCTGGGAGGAACCAGCTACTTTTTAATTGGCTATAATATCCACTCCATGAGATAGAGCCCATACCTGACTCTGTCAAATTGGTCAAGGACTTGCAGAATTCTTAATTCAGAATAAATTTAAATAGTAAGCATAGTACTTTTAATTTTTCTATCTGTATATGTACAAATGTGCTTGCCATAGGACACAAGTAAAAGACAACTTGCAGGAGTTGATTCTCTCCTTCTACAGTGTAGGCCAAGAATTGAACTGAGGTCATCAGGCTTGGCAGCAAACTCATTAACCTGCTGAGCCATCTTGCCAGCCTTTGTTTGTTTTTGAGACAGGGTCTCACTCTGAAATCTACCCAAAGCAATCCTGCCTCCATCTGCTCAAGAATTGACAGAGATCTGTCTGTCTCTGCCTCATGAGTATCAGGATTAATGGCATCCCCACACCCACCTAGAAAGTTAATTTTTAATATGGATAAATGTAACCAACTTATTTAAGAGAAATTTAGATGTTTTTATTACAGTAATATTTCTAATTTAAAACTGCAAGTGTGTAACAAGCAGGAGATGAGAAGCTTTCTGAGCATCACCCTACCTGTCTTTGTGCAGTGGATACCAGCTGAGGGTTAAAGAAACTAGAAGCCAGGTATGATGCCTCATGTCTGTAATGTCTGTACTTGGGAGGTTGAAGCAGGAGGATTACCATGAGTTCAAGGCCAACCTGAGCTATAGAGTGAGTTCCAGACTAGTCTAGGATATAAAAACCCAGTTTCAACACATCAGAACAGAACAAAATAATTAAAATGATTAATCATAGCTAAACAACTTGGATAAATACAAAATTTATAGCAGAATAGTGTTAGTACTCGAGTATTAGACTTGATAATGAGAGAAAATAAATACAGATTTAGGCAGGGAAAGGAGTTTTATTACTTCACACTGTTCATTTCTGCCTATAAGTATGTCAGCAAATGCTTCATTTTATTCTTTCACTTTAGATGAGCAATCTACAGTAGCCTTTTACCAACTGCCCTGTTCATAGGACATATTGATTTCCTAACTTTAGAAATGTAGACATGCCAGGCGGTAGTGGTGATGCACGCCTTTAATCCCAGCACTCAGGAGGCAGAGGCAGGTGGATCTCTGTGAGTTCGAGGTCAGCCTGGTCTACAAGAGCTAGCTCCAGGATAGGCTTCAAAGCCACAGAGAAACCCTGTCTCAAAATACCAAAAAAAAAAAAAAAAAAAAAAAAAATGTAGACACAATACTAAAGTTACTCAGAGCTTTAGAGCTTTTCTTACTGGTGAAAACCTCGCACTTACGTAATTCTTCACTATCAGTCACAGTTGGATTGTAAGCTTTCCTCTCATTAGAGATCGGGGCACCCTCTGACTATGTTTGGCTCTCAGTGGTTGCCCAGCATCAGGCTGGAATGCTGTTCTTTATATAACTGTGCTTTTGATTTTGTGATTTGGAGTGTGTATGTGGGTGGGTATGTGCTGACTTTTTAAAAAGTTCTTTAGAACCATTATAATTGACAGTATATTTTCGACACATACTTTATTAGATTAAATAAGGGTTTTTTTGAGACAAGAACTTGCTATGTAGCCAAGACTGCCCTTGATCGGCTTAGCTCAGCCTTAAGTACTGGGATTACAAGCATGCATCGTCATGCCTGACTGATAAGACTTCCTAAGATGAATTACATGTCATTTGTAGTAATAGCTCATCCCTTGAGAGCTAAGTCAAAGAAATAGAGTATTAAATATATTGTATTAATTTGGGGGGTTGTGGCTGTCTTGTTTTCTTCCTGACTTTTCGTGTAATATAAACTCTGTGTTACAGACTTTGTGCTAAACTGTAACTAGAAATAAAAAGTGAATATAATGAAAAGGAGAAGTCAATGCCAGCTACTTTAGGATGCCAAATATCAAGATTTGAATCAAACTAAGTTTAAGAATAAAATTTTAGGGCCAGGCAAGTGATGCAGATCTTTAAACACAGTACTCAGAGGTAGAGTCAGATGAATCTCTGAGTTAGAGGCCAGCCAGGTCTATGTACAGAGACTCTGTCTCAAAAAAAGTAATTAATTAATTTTTTAAAAAAATAATTGAAATTTGGGCCCAGCAAAATGGCTTAGTACAGAAAGGCAAGACTGATGTTCTGCTTTGGTTTCCAGACTCCACATGGTGAAAGAGAGAAGCACTTCCCACAAGTTGTTCTCTTTCCTCCACATGTGTGATGGCATACATGTGCACACACGTGCGTGCGCACACACACACAGATACACACTGAACAAATAAATAAGTGTAAAAATCTTTTAAAAAAATAAACATAATCAAAGTCTTTAAACAGTTTTATAGGTCTGATTTATCTGTTGGGAGAGGTGGGGTTTTTTCCAGAAATAAATTTTAAATGGCTTTTTATGAATTTTTAAATTTTTATTTTTTATATTCAAACTTTTATTTTTTAAAAATCACTTGTTACAATTTTATAAGTTTGAGAAAACTCCTTTTTAAACATACAGAGTTAGTAAGTGAATACAGAAGAGCAAACTCATTTTAGAGCAAGCTGGCGATGGCGCATGCCTTTAATCCGAACACTTAAGGAGGTAGCACCAGGCAGATCTCTGAGTTCGAGGCCAGCCTGGTCTACAGGACAGCCAGAGCTGTAAAGAGAAAGCTTGTCTTGAAGAAAAAGAAAGCACATTAAAAACTGGAAAAACTGCTGACTGGGGTTGGCGCAGGTCTTTAATCCCAGCACTCAGGAGGCAAAGGCAAGTGGATCACTGTGAGTTTGAGGCCAGCCTGGTCTACAGAATGAGTTCCAGGACAGCTAGGGATGTTACACAGAATCCTGTCTCAAAAAATAAAACAAAACAAAAACAAACAAACAAAAAAACGGGAAATAATAAATAGGCACCTCTCCAACTTAAAAGAGATGATGTCATCCTCATGTAGTTGGTACAAGGTTGTTAAGGCAGCCTTAATCATCCAAATTTATAGCTGCCTTCCTCCACTTAGGACTGAAGAAGAAAATTTGGGTAATCCAACAAAGGAACAATGTTCTCGATAACATCCTGGTTTGATGTTGAGTTTTTCATTGCTACTGGTCCTTGGGTTGTTTCCCCATATGAGTGTTTATCATTCACTGTAAATTAAATCTATACTTTCTTCAAACAGAGCATGATAATAGGAAATAAGCTCTGATATTGAAATGGGTTCACATGAGAGTGAACTTTCAGTGAGAGTGCCCATGGAAGAAATTGTGTTCTGGTGCCACAAGAGGTAAGAGGGTAAATAAACTCGAAGGCAGGCAGGACTCTGCTCACAGATGGCTGGCTAGACACAACTCGAAACTCGGGCAGCATCTCATCCACATAAGGTATTCTTCTAACGTGGACATGGAGACAGATTCCCAGCATCCTATAGGGAAATTTTCCTCCCTATCTATCAGCCCACCAAGCACCAGTAGGTTCCCAGCACAGAGTCCTTTGTGTCCACAGATCCCAAAGCAGAGGGAAGTAGAAAACAGGCTACAGAAATTTTAGTTTTTAATTCATATGCAAAATGACAGATTTGCTTAGGGCTCTCTCAGACAGTCTTAGTCTTGACTGGTTCTTCTTCTCGCCCCGTCAGCTTTTCATCAATTTTATTAATGTAAGTAATGTGGACAAAGATAGTCTGATACCTCTGGAAAAAAATATCTTCTTCATGCAATTATATCATAAAAGTAGTCTGGAATGGAATTAACAACCTGGAAAGAAATGTATGGGTTCTAGAGTTCTTTCTTTAGGCAGTTTCAAGTTTTCTTATCATTTATCAATACCTTAGAGCAAGAAGAGAACTAATAATAATTCCCTCTCTCTCCATTCCCTCATTCCTGTAGGTGTACCAACATTCGACCAGGAGAGACTGGAATGGATGTAACAAGCCGCTGCACCCTTGGAGACCCCAACAAACTGCCAGAAGGGGTTCCCCAACCTGCTCGCATGCCCTATATTTCAGACAAGCACCCTCGGCAAACCTTGGAAGTGATCAACCTTCTGAGAAAGCACCGAGAGCTATGTGATGTGGTGCTAGTTGTGGGCGCTAAGAAGATATATGCCCATCGAGTCATCTTGTCGGCCTGCAGTCCCTACTTCCGAGCAATGTTTACAGGAGAATTGGCCGAAAGCCGCCAGACAGAAGTAGTGATCCGAGACATAGATGAGAGGGCTATGGAACTACTGATTGACTTCGCATATACCTCCCAGATAACTGTGGAAGAAGGCAATGTTCAGACTCTCTTGCCTGCTGCTTGCCTCCTCCAGCTGGCAGAAATACAAGAAGCCTGCTGTGAATTCTTAAAGAGACAATTAGACCCTTCTAATTGCCTGGGCATTCGGGCTTTTGCTGACACGCATTCTTGCCGTGAGTTACTAAGGATTGCAGACAAGTTCACACAACATAACTTTCAAGAGGTGAGTTGTGGGCTATGGAAATAGCTCATTGGATAAAGTTCTTGCCATGCAAACACAGAGACCTGAGTTGAGCTCCTGACATCCAGTATAGAGCCTGGCATGTCAGTAGGCACCTGTAATCAGCTTTGGAGGCACAAAAACAGAAAGATCCTGGGGCTTGCTGACCAACCAGTCTTCCTGAAACAGTTCCAGGTTCAATGAGAAGCCCCACCTGTCTCAAAAAAATAATTATGGGCTGGAGAGATGGCTCAGAGGTTAAGAGCATTGCCTGCTCTTCCAAAGGTCCTGAGTTCAGTTCCCAGCAACCACGTGGTGGCTCACAACCATCTGTAATGTGGTCTGGTCCCCTCTTCTGGCCTGCAGGCATACACACAGACAGAATATTGTATACATAATAAATAAATAAATAAAATAATTATAAGAATAATAAGAATGATAAAGGAAGAAACCCAACATTGACCTTTGGTTTCTACACAAACATGCACGGACAAAGTGCACCACATACATGTGCACACACACACATTGTACTAAGTGATTTGAATGTATTCATAATCTGTTTGTTAAAAGAGCAATAGGGGGTGATTTATTTTGGGTTTTATTGCTTTGAAGAGGCACCATGACCACGGCAACTCTTTTTTTTTTTTTTTTTTTTTTTTTTTGGTTTTTCAAGACAGGGTTTCTCTGCAGCTTTTTTAGAGCCTGTCCTGGAACTAGCTCTTGTAGACCAGGCTGGCCTCGAACTCACAGAGATCCGCCTGCCTCTGCCTCCCGAGTGCTGGGATTAAAGGCGTGCACCACCACCACCTAGCTACCACGGCAACTCTTATAAAGTAAAACATTTAATTGGGGTAGAGGCTTACATTCAGATGTTCAGTCCATTATTATCATGATGGGGAGCGTGGCAGCATGCAGGGCAGCGTGCAGGGCAGCATGCAGGCAGACATAGTGCTACAGCTGAGAATGCTACATCTTGCAGGCAACAGGAAATCGACTCAGTTATGCTGAGGGAAGCTTGAGCAAGAGACCTCAAAGCCTGCCCTCACAGTGACACCCTTCCTCCATCAAGGCCATTTTCCTTCAAACCACCACAGGGGCCAGTGAGATAGTGCAGTTTGGTAAATCTATTTTATCTCCAGAACCTATGGTGGAAGAAGAGACTGTTGTCCTTTGACCTCCACACTTGTGCCATGGCACATATACACACAATAATAATAACAACAACAATAATAATAAATACTTTTTAATTTAAGAGAGCATAAATTATGCTCTCTTATGAACATAAATTAAGAATTTATATTCTCCTAAACTAACTCCTATCTCGTATTCTGGTTCTTGCTTACAGTATCAAATAAATAGGCTGCTATAAATTCTAAGCCTATTAGTGATTTTTTATTTTCCAGACAGGGTTTCTTTGTGTAACAGCCTTGGTTGTCCTGGAACTTTCTCTGTAAACCAGCCTGGCCTCAAACTCACAGAGATCCGCCTGCCTCTACCTCCCAAGTGCGGGGATTAAAGGTGTACACCACCACTGGCCGGCGCCTATTAGTGATTTTTAAAGGTCAATATTGTATTCTACCAGCAAAAGTTGTTTCTCCCTAATCATCTTCATAAAGGGTTTATTAATAAACCAAAACATGGTTTATTTATGCATGAGAGGACCTGTGCATCAGAGAAGTGATTTCCTGTAACATTTCCCTCCTGATTAGACAGTTTATTCAACAGGATAAGTTATACACCAACTATTTGGTGAATTAAAAAAAAGAAATTTAGATGGTACCAAAAGAATTTTCATTAATTCACTTTTATTATTTATTCAGCATGGCAATAATATGAAACAATCCTTATTTGATCTGGAAATGAAGAAGCATTTCTAAGTGATAAACTAGAAAGGCTAAAAGTCAAAACCATCAATTTTATCACATATAGAATTTTTTGTGATACTAAAACAAAGACCAAATACAAATTGAGGGAAATATTTGCAACCTTTATTTATTATCAAAAGGTAGTCTACTTAATGCATTGATAGCAGCAGTAATTCATACCAGTGAGCTAGCAGAAAAATAGACAATACACAGAGAGAGAAACTCAGACTGTCCTTAAATACCTGAAAGTCCACTTGTTTATTAAAAAAAAAAAAAAAAAACAGAAAGACAAATTACAACTCACCAAAGTGCCTTTTCCCTCCAGCTTTGTTTTTTGAGATGCTGTCTTACTTTTCAGCCCAGGCCTTGAACTCAGCATCTGCCATCCTCAGCCCCTAACGTGCTAGCATTTGTAGACACACCTAGTATACCTGGTCAGAGCACCGTCATAGTGATTTGGTCCTCAGAAGTTTCCCTCGGTCCAGTTCTTTCTTCATTATATTTATGCATGCAATGGTAACTTTATATTCTTGTAAACTGAATCCATGATGTTTCTGTCCTTTTAGTAGCTGATCTTCCTCTAAAAGCTTTTCCTGGAATTTATATACCTCCTATCACTATGAAGCTTTAATTGTGTAGCTTATTTTGAATATAAATTTTTATCTTATTCGTTAATTTTTTAAAGGGGAAAACTTTTAAACTAACTAAAGAAGAATTAACTTTGGTAACATTGTGTATTTCCTGTTTTCCTTTTTTGAAACTTTTCTTTTCCTCCTTTTTTTTAAAGATTTATGTATTTATTATGTATACAATTATGCCTACAGGTCAGAAGAGGGCACCAGATCCTATTACAGATGTCTGTGAGCCACCATGTGGTTGCTGGGAATTGAACTCAGGACCTCTGGAAGAGCAGCCAGTGCTCTTAACCTCTGAGCCATGACTCTAGCCCTCCTCGTTTTAAACACTAGCTCCATTGTAGAATATAATTTTTCCCTATAACAACAACAACAAAAACAAATAAAGGCAAAAATTGTGCTTATAGGTTCCTTTTTTCCTACCTAAATCTGAGCAGGTAATGGAGAGTGAAGAATTTATGTTACTTCCAGCCAACCAACTTATTGATATAATATCTAGTGATGAGCTCAATGTTCGGAGTGAAGAACAAGTGTTCAATGCAGTAATGGCCTGGGTCAAATACAGTATTCAGGAAAGGCGTCCTCAGTTACCCCAGGTAAGAGTCAAAATGCTTCTCCGAGAGGTTGCTTTGTACTAGACACAAGTAATGTGCAGAGACAAAACAGTCCTTGTTTCCACATGATCTAGGCAGTAACCTTCAGAAGCATTTTCCTGCTTATTGTTGTGAACTTATTGCTCTTTTGCTTCCTGTCTGTTTGGGATTCATTCTGTTTGAACTGTTACACAATTCAGAAATTATAAAAAATTACAAAAGAAAGCAGGAATGTATCTGCTCCCTTAGGTTGGAAGTCCTACCACACTTTGAAAAGTAAGTGGGACTGAGCGGTCACATGTTTAAGATTCATTCTTGTCATGACTGTAGTCTAGTCTGCCTTATTCAGAAGAGAGGCATTCCAAGATATTTAAAAGATGCCTAAAACGTCAAACCCTATATACTGTGGTTTTTTTCAGTATAAATATATATATTCTGCAATAAAGTTTTTTTTTATAAATTAGATCCAGTAAAGACTAGCAGTAACTAATTATAAACAGAATATTTATAGTAGTACTGTAATAAACATTACTTAACTTACAAATTTTTATTTCTGGGATTTCTCATTTATTGTTGTCTGACCAAAGTTGACAACCAATAACTGAAAATTCAGAAAACAAAATTAAAGATAAGGGAAATGTATATTTTTTAATATTTTCTTATTCTATTATTTTATATGTGTGAGTGTTTTGCCTACATGTATGTAAGTACACTGTGTGTATGCCTGGTGCCCACAAAGGTCAGAATAGGGCTTTGGATTCCTTGGAATTGGAGTTACATCCAACACGTGGATACTGGGCATTATGACCAGATCCTCTACAAGAGCAACAAGTACTTTTTAACTGCTGAGACATCTCTGCAACCTGGAAAGTATAGTCTAAGAGTTTAGAAGTTATTGATGAAAGCATTCTAAAAGTGATACTATCATTCTAAAGTAGCATTCTAAAGTGATACTAGTATGTATATGGTTTTGTAACTAGTCTACATTACTGAATTGATAGAATAAATTTTAGATTTACGCTTTGCAGGGAGCCGATTTGCCGGCCACCATCACAAGATGGCGCTGAGCCCCTGCAGGGCCGAGTAAACAACTCCATATTAGACAAGGCTCTAGACAAAACCTCCCTCAGACATGACCCGTGTCCACTCTCCCTATATAAACAGCTGCCGTTTGGTGCTGGGAGCCCCTCGTTTCCAGCTCTCCCCTTAACCAAGAGGCTCCAATAAAGCGTGATTTAAAAAAAATCCTCAACTCGGTGGTCGTTCTTCCCTGCTGGCCAGGGGGGTTCGCCACAACGCTTTATCCCTTACACCCTTCTAAACTGATTATGTCCAATTAGATCTCAAAACTTCTGGTTGCACAATCAGTAAACATGAGTCAATACTCCTAACAAATTGTAATGGGAGCTATGCCTTAATTGTGTTTATTATCCCGTAGGTGCTGCAGCATGTTCGTCTGCCTTTGCTTAGTCCCAAGTTCCTGGTGGGCACCGTCGGCTCTGATCCTCTCATTAAAAGTGATGAAGAATGCAGGTATGAGTGGATGAGAAAATTCAACAACTGAACATTTCTAATTTCTGTTTTTCTCCTTACTGGTATTGCTTCTGAATGTTGTATTTCTTATGCCAAAACTAGGGTAGTCAGTATTTAACAAGTTTTTCTTCTGGACTAGCGTCAAGGGGAGAAGGAAGAGAGGACTGAGCTTTGAGTATTCTGTTCCCTTAGGAGTTTTTGTTGTTGTTGTTTTAATATATATTTATTTATTTTTATTTTATGTGCATTGGTGTTTTGCCTGCATGCATGTCTGTGTGAGGGTGTCGGGTACTCTGGAACTGGAGTTACAGACAGTTGAGAACTGCCATGTGGGTGCTGGGTATTGAACTGGGTCCCCTGGAGCAGCCAGTGCTCTTAACTGCTCAATCATTTCTCCAGCCCCTTTTGTTTTGTTTTTTAATGTGTGGTGTTTATTGGAGAAGTGGCAATAAAGAAGTAGATTTCTAAGTTTTGATGCAAGTTTGACTTTGAAGAGTCAATTCTCTTTTATTGTTTTTTCCATGAAATAAATAAATAATGCCGTGAGTCTGTCTGTGAGTACTTTCTCATTGATCACATAATGTCTAACAGAAATAGGATAGATTCACTTTGAAGATTATAGACAGTTAAAAGTCCTGTCCCTCCTTACATAGCTTTGGGAAGGCCATTGATATAGCTCAATGAAATCATTTCCAGATAGTCTTAAGAATGAAGACCTTATTGATTTACTAAGCTATCTCTGTAATAGATAAAGAAATTTGGAATTATCCCAGATCCTAGAACGTAGGTAGGGCATATAATCCATTGCATTTCCTCTGTGATCTTGGACTTGCATTAGTGAGAAATGCAACATTTGAGATTAGATATTTGTGTTTTCAATTTGAAAAAGTACATGTTTGGGGTGGGGAATACTGATGAGATGGCTCAGTGGATACAGTAGCTTGCCACCATGCTTGATAACTTGTGTTCAATCCAAAACCCACATGGTAGAAGAAAAGAACTGACTTCTGCACATCCATGTTGTGACACTTGCATCCCATATGTATAAATAAAAGTTAAATAAAAACTTTTACATTTGTAAAAATAGAATAGCATAGATCACTAGTGGTCAGTTCCCCTAATTATATTGGAAGGAAAATATGTAAATTAACACAGGATGAAATATAAAGAAATAATACAGAGATATCCCTCCCCCAATTAAGCATAAAACAGATTATATTGATCCTGATATGGGAAGTAAAGTACTTTTGAAGTTGACGCCTGGTACCCTAGCATTGGCACTGGGCAATGCTTATGCTGTGCTACAGCTCCTTCATCTGTAAAGAGCGAGAGAATAAGTACCTGTTCCACATGGCTATTAATTATATGAGTGCATATATTAAGAGCTTAAAGCAGAAACTAGAAGGTCGCCGTATTATTGCAGTTAATTCTTTGTTGGAAGCTAAGTGTTATCTGTGCTGCAGTCTTTTTAGAACCTTTGTAGTAAAAGCTGACTGAGTCAATCCTTCAAGTTTGGGGAACCAGAAAAAACTCCTAATCTTTGGTTTGACTTCCTTTTAATTTTTGTTTTGTTTTCTGTTTATTTTGTTACTAGGATAAATAGATTATCTGTGGAGAAAATAGACTGTCTGAGGAGAAAAATACATTTTTGGGTTATGCATAGCACCAATTATGTATGAATTACTCGTTGTAGTGTAAATAATGAGAAATTAAAACACAGTAGTTCAGGGTACATTTGGAGTTGAAGTATAACAGTGTGGTAGAATTTATATAAATCAGTATCTGAATCTCCTAAAATATTCATATACAGAATATTGTACTGTGTTAATCTCTAGGCTGTGCTCTTAAAGGAATGTTGGGAAATGTTTTGTTTATGTTGGTAGACTAGTTGTATGAAACCACTCTTAGCAGATACCTACTGCTCTCACTGATGTCCTTTCCAGACACCTTGTAGAATCTCTAAGAAAGCTGGTGATCGGGTTGTTTTTTTAGGGGAAGGGGTAAGATGTTCTCTGTTCTTTGATGTTGAGCTTTAGGTTAGAATTTGCCTCAAGTATGAAGTTACGCTAGAAATGCCCATCAACTCAGAAATCCATGTGTGACTTGCATCATGGTTCATGTCTGCCAATTTTAGTATTGACAGGCAACAGGGTTTGGTTTAACTTGTGCTTGTTCCCTTTTACTAACATGTTTTCTTACATCATATAGGGACTTAACTTGCAACATTATTTAGCCATTTGGAATAAATGCAAAGTTATTTTTCTACAGAGACTTGGTAGATGAGGCTAAAAACTACCTCCTATTGCCTCAAGAACGACCTCTAATGCAAGGACCAAGGACAAGGCCACGGAAGCCTATTCGATGTGGAGAAGTGCTCTTTGCAGGTGTCAATCTTTGTTTGTTTAGTTTTTTGTTTTCTTTAAGATAAATCTCACTGTGTAGCCCAAGCTGTCCTGGAACTTTCTATATGATGTAGGTCCTCCCACATTATCTTCTATCTATATACCACCATGTCCAGTACAGGCTTAACTCTTAATATACCGCGATTAAACAAAATATTCTCAGGTATGTTTGAATAATCATTTACATAGTTGTGATACCTGCGATCATAAGATACACAAAGTAAGTCAACAAGGCTGTTCTTTAAAATCTGTCTTTTCAACTGGGTTAGGTGGTACATGCCTTTAATCCCAGCACTTGGAAGACAGAGGCAGATGAATCTCTGAGTTAGAGGCCAATCTGGCCTACAGAGTGAGTTCCAGGATAGGCAGGGCTAAATAGAGAAATACTTTCTCAAAAAACAAAAACAAAAACCTAAAAGAAGAAAAAAAGAAAAGAAATCTGTCTTTTCATAGTTTTGTAGGCTGAAGTCCAAAGCCAAGGTACCAGCAGTGTTGCCTGCTGCTGAGTCCTCCCTCCTCCACATGCACAGTGCCTTCCTCTGTGTCTTTGGCCTCACACGGCCTTTTCTCTGTGTGCAGTGATGGATGAGACAAGTCTCTGAGGTCTTTTCCTCTCATTGGTCCTACTGTAATGGTCCACCTTTATGGTTTCATTTCACTTTAATTACCTCCTTAAAGGCAGTCTCCAGTCACAGTGGAACTCTGACTTCAACATATGACTTTTGGAGATCCACAGTTAAGTCTCTAATATCTAATTATGTCATCCATGGTTGACATGGGGATCACAGTGCACACAGAACCATCATGGTCTCGAACTTCTCTAAGTCAACAGGCAAGATTGAAGTTTTGTTCCTGAACGGTCAATTTTTTCCCTTTTGATATTGAAGAATACCACTTACCAGGTAGCATTAATTTGATATGAAACCATCAGTTCAATATAAAGCTGGTTTTAAGCTTTCCACTGTTGAGTTGTGCCAGAGATTTAATGATTGGTTGCTCTCAAAGATTATGAGCCCTCACATTTCCAGCCTAGGGCCATTTTAGAGTTTAGGATGTTTTCTCTGATACTGAAATTCCTTATATATGCCCCATTACACAGTTCACATTTAAGGAAATTACTGTACACAAGACTTGCTGTGGTTTCGTGCGAGATGACTCAACAGTACTTGAGTGAAACAGCAGTAGAGTAAAATTACATCACGTTGAGATTTGGAATAAAGAAAGTGAACTTTTGGTTTGTCTAGAAGATAGTTAATATTATTCTGCTCTTAATGTAGCTCAGGAATTTATTTGACATCCTTTAAAAACTAGTAGTTCCCAAAGTGTTTTGAGCATAAAATAATCTTATTTTTATGTTTCAGAATCACTCTTATTTTATGTTGAAATGGGGATGATTTGAAAGAAAAACAAATTTAGAATATCTGCCATTCCCACAGCCCCACCCCCATGGTCATTTAGAAAAGAATAATGGAACCTGGCTTGGCAGTTTTAAATCTTACTCACTATACTAGTCTACCCAGGCTGCCATAACAAAATAGCGTAGACTTAGTAGTTCAGATCAAAGAAATGCATTTTTCTGGAGACTGAAATCCAAGATCAAGGTTACAGCCCAGAGACTGTTAGTGACTGTTGGTGACTATAACTTGACCTGCTTCTGCCATGTGCTTGGAGAGTCAGAGCATTAGGTCTCAGAGAGGCTAGCAGTCTGCCTTAAAACAGGTTTTCTCTTAACAATGTCTGTCCCTTCCTAGTTGGTGGTTGGTGTAGTGGAGATGCCATTTCCAGTGTTGAACGGTATGACCCACAGACCAATGAGTGGCGAATGGTAGCTTCCATGAGTAAAAGGCGATGTGGAGTTGGAGTCAGTGTTCTTGATGACCTGTTGTATGCAGTAGGCGGCCATGATGGATCCTCCTATCTCAACAGTGTTGAAAGGTAAGGGTAATTTGAAAAAAGTCCCTATTGTCCCTATGATTTTGTTTGAGATGTTAATTAAGAAACAGATGTGACTTACTATTTTAGTCTTACATCTGTGAGACCAATTAACAGTCTAGACTCCTTAGAATGACACACAAGACCTTTGTGATCTGATCTCCACCAATCTTTCTGGTCTCTTCCCCATTGTACACCATTTTCTAAGCTTACAACTGCAGATACAACAAATTGCAACAACTCTTTGGACATGCCATTGTCTTGCCTTCTTCAGTCCCTGCATATGTGCATACTGTTCTTCTCCCTGAAATATCTTGGACACTTTAAGGCTTATGAGATTTGGAATGTTACTTCCTGCCCAAAACCTTCTTTGACTACAGATGAGCTATTCATTTCTCTGTTCTTTCATGAATATTTTAAGTATGCTTGTACATATTGTACCTGGCACATTGGGACTCTACAGTGAGTGATATTTTTTAAGTTTCTTATTGCCACACACTCTCTTTCATTAAGCAATGTTGACCTACAATGATTTTGTCATAGTTTCATAGCAAATCTGTAAAACCTAGTGTAACCAGTTCTGGATATTGGTTCTAGATATGACATAGCTAAAAAACAAAACCAGAGGGTTGTCTCTACAGATACAGAGTGGGGGAGATGACAGGTAGAATGACACTTAGACATGAATCAGTGGGCTAAATAAATCAAAGTGCAAATGACTAAATATTTATAGCTTAACAATTAAATTAATATATGCCAAATGTATAAAATATAACTAAGGTAGTACACAGAGGCAAACATATGAATGATATGCTACATGCTTTCCTTTTTTTTTCTTTTGTCTTGTAGACCAGTCTGCCCTCGAACTCAAAGAGATCCGCCTGCCCCTGCCTCCCCAGTGCTGGGATTAAAGGTGTGTGCCAACCACCGCCTGGTACTACATGCTTTTGAAAGTAAGAAAAGTGAAAGCAACAGGTGGCACACATGTAATCCCAGGACTTGGAGCCAAGGTAGGAGAAATCACAAGTTCAAGGCCAGTCTGAGATACATAGTGATACCCTATGTCAAAGAGAGAAAAAGATTGAGAAAGCAAACCATGTTTTTAAATCAAGAAGTTATAAAGAGCAAAAAATCTGGCAAAATAGAAAGAAAAAATAACAAGAAAGAAAGAAAAAGTAATGAAAACTTAAAAAGTAAAAATAGATATAGCTACACAAGGAGAAACTTGGTATTCTTTTGTTTTTTGTTTTTTTAGTGGTTAAGAGTCTTGTACATGCTAAATAAGCACTCTACTATTGAGCTATGTGCTCAGCCTTGTAGATTTTAGATCAGGAGATTTTAATTATCAGAGTATCAGAAACAACCTAAGAATATAGCAATAAGAATAGGATTAAGGGACTGGAAAGATGGCTCAGTGGTTAAGAATGCTGTTACCTTTACAGAGGAACTGAATCCAGTTTCATACACCAAGTTGGGCAGTTCACAACCATCTTTAGCTCCATCTTCAGGAGCTCCACCACCCTCTTTGGGTTTCTGTGGGTACTACACTCATGGGCACATACACACAGATGCACATACATACATATAAATAAAAAAAGTCATTTTTAAAAAAAAATTGGGTTAAACAGTGCATCTCACATTACAATATAACAAAATAGTTCAAAGGAAAAATCTAGAATTATATTAACAAAAAGATCTCAAAAATACATCAAAGGAGAAAATTTCACACTATGTGATACTATGTAAATAAACATTTTTGCATTTAAATAAATGCATAAGTAGATAATATATTTTATTACAGAGGCTTAAGGGATGTATGCCAAATCCAAATGGAAAGAGACTAGAATTGAAATGGAATTCTGTAGCATCCTGATATTTTAAAGAGAAATATATTCAAAATAAATGTTAAAATAAGTTTTTAAAAGTTAGTTAGGTTGGGGTATAGGTCTATAGCAGCACAGTTGCTAGCATGTGGGCCCCCAGTTTAATCTCCAGCACTGCTCAGTTTGTTTTTCATATGATTATTAGTTGGCCTGTTTGAAGGAAAGAACAGCCCTTAAATAGAAATGTATACTTATATGCTCCAAATACTGAATTTTTATTTGGGCCATCAGCTCACAAAAAATGACATGGAGACTTATTATTAATTATGAAAGTTTGGCCTATGGCTTAGGCTTGTTCCATTAGCTCTTGTAACTTAAATTAGCCCATTTCTATTCATCTGTGTTTTGCCTTGTAGCATTTTACCTCTTCCATATTACACCTCCTGTTTCTTTTCTGTGTCCTCTGGTGTCTCTGTCATGCCTAGATTTGTCTCCTCTTCTCTCTCTGTGTGTTCAGAGTCACACCTAACCTCTTACTGCTTACCTACTGGACATTCAGCTCTTTATTAAACCAATCAGAAAGCACCTGGGCAAGGACACATCTTCACAGTATACAAAAAGATTATTCCACAACAAAACACCATAAACACAGCTAAGCTCTAGCATGTAATACAAGCTCTCAATGTGTTCTTTGCAGATATGACCCCAAAACAAACCAGTGGAGCAGTGATGTGGCCCCTACAAGCACCTGCAGGACAAGCGTTGGTGTGGCAGTACTTGGAGGTTTTCTCTATGCCGTGGGTGGACAGGATGGTGTCTCTTGTCTCAATATTGTTGAGAGGTGATTTATTTTTAATCAAAATAATTTTCAATTTTTTTAATGGATATACAAAGTCCTTTTTCTTATTTATATGTCCCTAAATGGCTTACTATGAAAGAGAGAGACAACATGTGTATGTGTGTGTGTTTGTGTGTTTGTGTGTGTGTGTAGATCAGAAGATGACTTTGAGAGATTGGTTCTCTCCTTCAACCATTTTGTAGCCCCCACCACCATCATCTGTTCTTTAATTGATTAAAAACATATTTGTGGTAAACATGATATGTTTAGACATTTAAACCATGTAGAATGGCTAAGTCAAACTAATTAACTGATTTATTGCCTTACATACTTTGGGGGTTTTGGTGAAAACAGTTAAAATCTACACTCAACAGTTTCAACAGTAACTACTCACCTATTGTACTTTAGATTTCTTGAACTTACTCTTTGACCAGCATCTCTCTGATCCTGCCAACCCCTCATTGCAAGAGGAGTCCATTCTACTCTTTGCTTCTACAAATGAGACTAATTTTGTATTCTATCTTCAAGATCATATGGTATTTTTCTTCATGTGTCTGATTTATTTTACTTAATAAAATGTCCCCCATGTTCTTCCTATTGTCACAAACAACAAAATATGGTTTTTAAAAAAACTGAATAGTAGGTGTGTCTGTGTGCCCATACATTTTTTTTAATCTATGATAGATGTCTGTATCCGTTATATCTCTTGTGATTTCAGGCCTGTGGAAACTACTGGGGCCAACAGGAATGTTTTTCCTCCCTGCAGGTATGATCCAAAGGAGAACAAGTGGACTCGGGTGGCTTCTATGAGTACTAGAAGACTAGGGGTTGCTGTGGCTGTATTGGGAGGGTTCTTATATGCTGTAGGTGGCTCTGATGGAACATCTCCACTCAACACAGGTTAGTTCTCCTTAAGGCAGTCTAAGTCCCCAAAGCAGCACGTTTTTGGGGGGAGAATCCCTCTACACTGGCAGGCTTTCTGTGCCAACTTGACAATGCCTAGAGCCATCAGAGAGGAAGGAGTCTCAGATAAGGAAATGCCTCCATGAGATCCAGCTGTAAGGCATTTTCTCAATTAGTGATCATTGAGGAAGGGTCCAGCCCATGGTGGTGGGGCCATCCCTGGGCTAGTGGTCCTGGGTTCTATATGAAAGCAGGCTGAATAAGCCAGGGGAAACAAGCCTGTAAGCAGCTCTCTTCCATGGCCTCTGCATCAGCTTCTGCCTCCAGAATTCAGCCCTGCTTGAGTTCCTATTCTGACTTCCTCCAGTGATAGACTATGATCTGGAAGTGTAAGCCAATAAATCCTTTCCTCCCCAGCTTGTTCTTTGGTCATGGTGTTTCCTTGCAACAACAGAAACCCTAAGACACCCTTTATACAAAATATAAAAAGCTCAAGTTATTTTATAATTTTCACTATGACATCTTATTAATTCTTTGAGAATTTCATACAATATATGAAATTCCTACTCCTCCCAGATCCACCCTCTTCTCCCCATTCCCTCCTTTTTATCCCTTTTCTTTCTTTAATAACCCACTGAGTCTAATTTGTTCTGCTCATATATTCATGAATGTATTTAATATTTAAGAAAATGTTATGTTTTTCTCTCTAGGGAAATGCAATTCATGACTTCTAGTATGTTTCCCAAAGTTTTCTTTCTCTATATACTTTATACTTTCTCTATATACTTTCTCTATATACTTTATAAGCTTCTAGAAACTTATACTGAATTTTAAAAAAATCTGAGGCTGCAGAGATAGATCAGGGGTTAATGGTTAATAGCACTTGTTCTTGCCGAGGACCTGGGTTCAGTTTCCAGTTCCCACATGGTGGCTGATGACCAGTAACACCATTTCCAGGGGATCTGTTGAGGACACCAGGTATGCACAGGGTGTGCATACATACATGAAGGCAAAACACTTACACATTAAATAAATAAATGGATAAATAAGATGTAGGCTACAACTAAAAAAAATCTTTCTAAATAATGACTTCCCTTCTTCCCATAATTAAACCTACCCTTAATAAAAAATAATTCTTTTAATATAAGAATAAATAAAACCTTAGAACTACAAGTTTCTTTGCCTTTTCTGTCTAGACATAGTAGGTATTCTCATCTAAGGATGTGTCAGTGGCACACCCATGAGATTCAAAAGACACTAGCATGGGAGAGCATGCCTGTAATCCCAGCACTTGGGAGGCAAGAACAGGAGAATCATGAGTTTGAGGCTATCCTGAGCTATGTAATGAGTTCTAGGCTGCACCCACAGAGCAAGACTCCATAAATAAGTAATTAGATAAATAATCTGAGGAGTACAAGAATATAGAAGCTGTCCAATTATTACAATAAAATCTTAGTGCTAAACTGATCTTATAAAGCATAATCTAGTTCCACCCCATTGGAAGAGAACGAGCACACAGAATTAGTTATATAGCCAAAACTAGAATTTAGCACGTGTCCTTTCCTCAGAAGTTGACTGCAAGAAACTGGTTCCCATCAGATTCTATGCTGAAAAGAAATGCCATCGTATTTGGTGGCTATGAAGAGAGCGGATGAGTGGTCACTTACTGGTCTTTTCTTTTCCCTGCAGTGGAGCGCTACAATCCTCAGGAAAACAGATGGCACACCATAGCCCCTATGGGGACCCGAAGGAAACACTTAGGTTGTGCAGTGTACCAGGACATGATCTATGCTGTAGGAGGGAGAGACGACACTACAGAGCTTAGCAGTGCTGAGAGATACAACCCCAGAACTAACCAGTGGTCTCCCGTGGTGGCCATGACATCCCGCAGGAGTGGAGTAAGTGCCAGCTGCTGAGAGCTTTGTAAACAAGCACCGAGGGGTGTTCAGATGGAATGCTCTGTGAGCTACAATAGGGCACCCAGGAGGAGAAGTGCTGGTCTCCACGTGCTTTATTTTCAATTGTCCCAGCTGTCAAGATGCTTTTAGACAAAGGGAGGGGGGTGGGGGAATCCCCAAACCAAAACAGCTTATGTTTCTTTTGATTGCTTCTAACTCCAGTAGCTAGGTATTTTCTATCCATTCATATATTTAATTATGTAGTTATTTTTTTTATCTTCTATCAGCTACTTCTCCAGAAGGTATCTTCCCTATATTGTCTACCCCCTATTTAAGTTCTGTATATTAGCACTTGTTATTCCTACGTAATATTTCTAGCTATTTTTCTTAGTAGACTTAGCATACTAATACAAATATTTAGGTAAAACATCTGGCCCTTCTACGCGTCTTCCAAAACTGGTTTGAGTTTGTCCCATTGACAGTGAAGGCCAGATCTGCTAAGGGTTGTCATGATCTCAACCATGAATGAATGACCTGTCACTAAAAAATATCCAAGGTAGAATATAAAATCCACCCTTCTGGGAATGTTTGTCTCAGCAAAACCTAACCCATTAGCCATTTATCATGGCAGGAGCCCCTCAGTGGAGGACACATACTCAATAGGAAAGAGAAGCAAACAGTCCCTAAGGACTCCATAATCTGGTTTGCAAAAATCAAGGGGCCTCACTGAAAAGCACCAGCAAGTGAAAGACTCACATATCTGTGGCCATTATTACTGGAAACTTAACAGACTTTTAGTTATATTGCTGTTATTCTGACTGCTTCATGTTGATTGTGTTTCCATTCATTTGGAAGGCAGAAATGTCTACAAAATTCTCCTTATAGCGCTCTTAGTCTGATGAAGGAAATGGAGGAGTCTGCAGTACCTGCACTAAAGATGCGCTGTGGTCGTAGTCTATGTGACAGAAGGACATGGGAGAATGGGCTGAATTCACATGTGTTGTTAACACCCACACGCTAGCTCAGAGCCTAACAGTAGAATGACTAGAGCAGAGAGTCCATTAGGAGAGGGAAATGTAGGAGCGAGGCCAAACATGGTTCCTCTTACAGATTTCTGGCAGGCCTGAATAACACTATGGACCTTAAACCTATCACTGGGCAGAGGGAGGCTAAGAATTTCTGGACAGGAGTGACATGTTATTAGAAAATGGATTCGAGTGAGCAAAGTAGGCTCAGATGTAGTTTGGAGGTTCTCGCTCACACTTAGTGAATGGCTTTCTAAATTTTACAAATATGTGCTCTGATTCTTGTGTACGTATAGTAATTTGATACAGAATTTAACGGTTCCCATAATGTCATAGATTATTGCTACTTTTTCTTTCTGAATTCATGTAAACAATAAAATGAACCCATAAGAGGTTTGAGAAAGAATACAATTCCCAAGTAGTTGTCTCAACAGCCACTGTGCTCTCTGCCCTTACAGGTTGGTCTGGCAGTGGTCAACGGGCAGCTCATGGCAGTGGGAGGTTTTGATGGCACAACATACTTGAAGACCATTGAAGTTTTCGACCCAGATGCCAATACTTGGAGGTAACCTTTTCGTGTTGCAAGTCTTTTCATTACTGACTTAAAATCACGAGCTTGAGAAGGATCATGACCACCAAACCGGGATGGCCAGGGCCCTGAAGTCCTTGTGTGGTTTCCTGAAGGGAGCTGAGTTAACCCAGATACGATGATGCATTTTAACTTGCTGTTTTAAAGTGCCTGATAAAAAACTCCAAAATTCTTCTAATAATCATCTCATTTTATGTAAGTAGAGGTGAGGAAAACAATGAATATCATTTCTATTCTTATCCATCCTAATGGCGAAACCAGAACACCATGAAAATAAAAGGTGTACTTAAATAAGCTAGTGACATTAGTAGACTCAGAGCCTGGGCCTTCAGTTCTCAGTTTGTCTGAACAGGTGAACAGGTTCTTCTCTTTGAGAAGCCTTATTTCTGGGGGCAAAAGTGTAGTTACTTTCAAAAAAATGTTTTAAAGCCTATTCCTTCTTTAGCTTTTAAAAATGTATTGCTATAGAGTCTTCTGTTGTGAAATCCAGACTGTTTTAATTTTTACTTTTAGGTAGGAAGCTATACTTTATTTCTGAGAGTTTAGCTATATTGAACTAAATTTTACAGATTTTATGTTTCTTTTAACTCCTCAGGCTGAGGGGTGGGCACAGTGGTAGAGTACATGCCTAGCTGGATGAGAGAGACCTCAACCTCTAGCGCTCTCCCTATCTCAAAATCCAGAGGCAGATTTTGAGCAAGTGCTCCCTCCAGTTCCTTTTACAGAGACTGAGAGTACTTTCTTGAGATTCTCTGTGGTTGAGTAGTCACATTACTGAGGTCAGATTAATAACAACATGGTACTTTTTGCTCAGACATTACATTTTTCATGACCAGTTCATTAGATTTACTGACTATTCTGATCCCAGAGGAAAGAGTGAAGGAGACAGAGTCCTTGCAGTCTCAGCTCTGGCACTGCAGTGTCATGCTGGGTGGAGGTGCTGTGTGCTTAGCAAGCTCAGAAGGGGGCTAAGATGGCAGGGAGGAATGTTTCTGTAAAGGGCAGCCCGGGAAGCCCCACTGAAATGGTAAGGACAGAGAAGAGCAGGTTTACACAAAGAAAAAAGCCTGCCGTTTGCAGAATGTTCTTTCCTTTATACAGTTTTCTGTGAGAATTCAGAGTAGAGCACAGTTTAAGAAATAGCTACATTTATTCCTGTCTCATAGTTGCTGATTTATGTATAGGCTTTTATCAGCAGCCATCACTCAAGTTAGTGGTGTATGGTGAATAATATTCATAAAATTCTTAAAAATAATCTACAGAGAAGTTGATACCTAAATCTCTGTAGTTTCAAAAAGTATCTCAAACTTTTTTGTTCGTTTGAGTTTTTTGTTTGTTTTGTTTCATTTTTTGAGACAGGGTCTCTCCTGTAGCCTTACTATTCTGGAATTTCCTATATAGATCAAGCTGACCTCAAACTTGGAGATCCACCCGCCTCTACCTCCTGAGTGCTGAGCTTAAAGGTGTATGTTACCATGCCCAGCCCAAACTTTTTAATTTTGTTTTTGTTTTGGGCTTTTTGAAGCAGGGTCTCACTATAGCCCAAGCTAACCTGGAGCATACTCAGCAGCCCAGGCTGCCCTCAAACTCACAGCAGTCCTCCTACCTTAGCCTCCCGAGTGCTAGGATTAGAGGTATGGAAAATATCCCTCTATAGCCCAGGTTGGCCTTAAACTCAGATAATCATCCTGCCTTCGTGATTACAGGTATGTGTTATCATACCTAGTACACAACCATAAATCAATATTATCTCATTGCTGAATGAGGAGGTAGGTTTTTTTTTTTACCCTGAAAGTCTTCAGCTTTGAAGATGATCTTGTTCACAAATCACAAACTAAATGCTGCTATGATGCTACATAGACAAGGAATAAACACAGAAACTGATGGACTGGAAAGAAAGGACTGTTGGTAAAGCGCTTACTGTGCAAGCATGTGGTCCCGATTTCATCCACAGGTCCCACATAAGAAGCCAGACCCATAGCAGAGCTGGGGAGGCAGAGACAAGGCGGACCCCTGGGCTCCCTGACCAGTCACTCACACCTACTATTTAGGTGCCAGGCCACTGAGAGACCCGGTCTCAAAAAACAAACCAGACTGATGTCTTCTGAAGAATGACATCTTAAGTGACATCTGGTCTCCAGACATGTGTGTACCTTTGCACAGTATATACAGATACACAAAAAGAAATGGAAGGAGGGAGGGAGGGAAAAGGAAGGGAGAAACTGAGCAACTTGTCTTGGTAGTTCATACCTATAATCCCAGCCCTCTGGAAGCTGAGACAGGAGGATTGCAACGGGTTTGAAGCAACCAGACTGGAGTAAAAAAAACAGCTAAAAAATAAAATGAAATAAAAAATAGAATTGAGGCTGGTACAGTGATACATACCTGTAATACCATCACCTCCACAGCTGTAGGTTTAGGGGATACTAGCAAGAACCTGTCTCAGAAAATAAAACATTAATTAATAATTGAGAAAGTTTTAGGCAAAGAGAAAATGTGTCTGGTAAAATAAATATCAGGCATAAAATTTGACACAAAAGTGTGGAACATAAGGTTATATGTGTTAGAAGCCAGTCGGTGTGTAAAGCTCTAGTTCAAAAGGTGAGCAGACAGCCTCATTCCACGGAGAGCTTTCCAGCCCTGGTCTGAATTAATTCTGCTGCTTGACTGTGATCAGTTTGCTTCTGATCTTTGGGGAGTTACATAAAGCTGAAAATGCTGTGAGTGACGTCTTTGTTGAGAAGGCGAAGTACTTTTTCCAGTTAGAAACTATGCTTTTGTTTCTATCTTTGCAGGTTATATGGAGGGATGAATTATCGTCGGCTAGGAGGTGGTGTAGGAGTTATTAAAATGACACACTGTGAATCCCATATATGGTGAACACAGAAAAAAGTCTTGCATACGCTCCTTTATATTTGAAAGAGCCTTGACTTTGAAGCTTTGTACAGCTGAGAAAACGTTAGAACAAATGTTATTCTCTGCGGTGCCTCAACATGCAGAAGTACAAGTCTAAGGACAGAACTCGCCTGCAGACGCCACCTTTGCACACCTTTCTGCTCTCTGCAGAGAGCGTTTATTTGGGGCTTTAATTTATCATGGAGTTTTGATGATTTCTGTTTTTGTTTTGTTGGTTGGTTTTGGGTTTTGGGGTTTGGGTTTTTTGTTTTGTTTTGTTTTGTTTTGTTTTGTTTTTTAACTTATCTTTTGTACCAGAGGGGGCAAAAAGGAGAAAATAATTCCAAGCTGCAAAATTTACTTTGCTTTCTAGGTTTGGTTTCGTTTTTGAAAATACTGATAAGGGCAGAAGGGCTATGGTTACTCCAATTAGATACTATCCATCTACAAAGATTGCCAGTGATAAAGACAGATATTCAAAGTATACTCGCTAGTTACTATTCTTGCACTAAATATTAGAGCACTCCAAAATGTAAAGGGGACTGGAAACGGTCCGGCGAGAGTTGTGTGCTGCTTTTGCAGAGGACCCAAGTTCAGTTCGCAGCACCCACATCTGGCAGCTTACAACTGTGTGTAACTCCAGCTAGGCCAGTGGTTCTCAACCTCCCTAATGCTGCAATACTTTAATACAATTAGTTCCTCATGTTGTGGTGACCCCCAAGCATAAAATTATTTTCATTTGCTACTTCATAACTGTAATTTTTGCTACTGTTATAAATTGTAATGTAAATAACTGATATGCAGGATATCTCATATGCAACCTCTGTGAAAAGGTCATTTGACCTCCCCCCCCCCACATATATATATATATATATATATATACAGGGGTCATGACCCACAGGTTGAGAACTGCTAAGCTAGGGGATCCAGAACTCTCTTTTGGCCTCTGCAGGTACCTGCCCTCCTGTGCATTCAGTACACACACAAACACCCAAGTACCCCACAAGTATGAGTAATTCAAAATGAAGTTTCTTTTAAATGTAAAAGAAAAAACAAGAAAACAACTCGCTAAATAGGACACTTCAGAAGGAATATTGAATCCATAAAAGCAGGACAAGCTAGTTTTCATTCACCAGATAACGTTTACATCTCTAACTGAACTTGCTTTCTACTCCATTTCCCTTTCCTTCCTGTAATATTTTCGTAGTTCCTGCCACATGTACCTAGGTTTCTACTCAGTGCCTCTTCTAAAAACAGTGTGAGTCTCCTCCCTTGTCTTGAGAACTCCGGTAAAATCAAGTGCAACTCTGTAAGAGGTTTTGTTCACAGATGTTACCCCCTTGCAACTTTCTTTCCTATCTACTCATTGTCACTAGGGGCCACCAAGGAGAAGTGACCTCTCTTCAGCAGTGGATTCTATTTTTCAGTTTATACTGGCTGTTCCGGCTGGTGAATCTGAGCTGACCTTCAGTAACATGTTCTAAATGGAAGCTGTCTCCAGTTCACGTGAGCAGTACAAGTGAAGGGATGTCAGGCCAGCTGAAGCATCCAATCTGATCTGGGGTCTTCATGCTAATCATATCTCACAGTCTTTCATCCTGTAAGGCCACCGTTACTGTGTCTCTTAAGTCGCACTTTCTGATGAAAGGTTAACATTTTTAAGGAAATAAATGAAAATTTTAGTGCCTACAGTCCTCCCCCATTGTAGTCATAGACTAATTTTTTTTTTCAGTGTATTTTGCAGGAAAACCTTTGAATGAGACTTAGCCACAACCAAAAGGAATAACCTTGACCTTCTTCCTCTTCCCTACAACAAAATGTTTGGCAACTTTTGTGTTTACATTTAAACATCATTTGCACCTTTTTCAAGGAAAAAATAAGTATTTGGTAAACAATTGTTTACATGTATCATTTATGCTTTTTTCTAGCATGTATAACTTTTTAAAATAAAGGTATTTACCATAAAATGTTTGAAAATTTTAACTTTTTTACATTTTGTGTGTGTGTGTAAGGGGTGAGGTGGAGCATGCCCCAGCACCAAAGGACAATTTGCAGGAATCATTCCTCTCCTTCCGTCCTATGGATTCCAGGAATCAAACTCAGTTCACCAGGCTTGGCAGCGAGTGTCTTTACCTTCTGCGCCATCTCTCCAGTCCCAATGACTGCTATTTGGTACTTCTAACTTTACTAATTTTATTTTTTGTATCTTACATTATTTTTATATAAAGTTTCAAGTGCTTCATTTTGAAAGACATTTAAGACTTCTTATTATGTATTTTATATTAGCCAATCTATAAACATTTTCTTAAATAAGAAAATATGTAAGAAGCCTACAATCTTGACTGAAAGGACTAATCCTCTAGTCCAAACACATTTAATACACCTACCTAATTCTCAATACCAAGGAAGTCTGCCTGTATATTTAATGATGGAATTGGTATTACATATTTTCCCAAAGCTCCATTCTGCCTGTTTCCATTCTACACTACCACCTGAGTTATCTGAAACATAGCCTACAATAAATACAATAAAACTGATATAGTTTGAATCATAAATGTCTCTCAAAGGTCTATTTTAAAACAAAAGGACGTTTCTGTGAGTCTGAATTTATAGGAAGAGGATACATCCCAAGGTGATTTGAATGAGTGGAAGTTTGGGGTTCACTAAGCCAGAACAGTCCCTAGCTTCAGAAAGCTCTCACATTCAAAATGAGTTTGATTAATAGATAAATGGCTCTCAGAATATCAGCTTCAGGCCCCAGTAGTCTTTCAAAGTATCCATGAACCAAAGCAATTTTCTTAGTAAAACTACATGTTTGGCTGTTCACTGTGATGGGTGGGCAAACTGCTGGTGCCTTAACACTAATGAAGGTAGCAGCACGAAACTGTAACCAAGTATTCCCTACCATCAACAGACACGAGTTTTGCTTGTTTGGGGGGTTTTGTTTGTATTTATTGAGATTGACCTTGCTATGTAATCCAGGCCCAAAATTTGTGGGCCACACTCAGCTTTGAATAAGGGTAGTAGAAATTTGAACCTAGGTCCTCAAGTTACACCTGTAATCCCAGTTCTGAGAAGGCGGAAGCAGGAGGAAGTGCCTGGCATTCAAGGCCAGCCTAGTTTCGATAGTGACTCTTTCCTCAAAAAATCCAAAACAGATGTTGAACACTGCTCCTAGGACTGTGAGTTAGCTCAGTTGGTAGAGTACTTGTCCAGCATGCACAAAACCCTGGGTTCAAGCCCCAGCACCACAGAAACAGGGCATGGTGATGTATCTATAGCCCTAACACTTGGGAGGTGAAGGCAGGATCTCAAATTCACAGGAGACCATATATCTAAAATAAATAAATATAAATAAATAAAAGTAAAAAAGCTCAGTGTTTAATACGAGTATTGGCTACTCTTCCAGAGGTCCTGAGTTCGATTCCCAGCAACCTCATGTTAGCTCACAACCATCTGTAATGAGATCTGATACCCTCTTCTGGAATGCAGGCATATATGCAGACAGAACACTCATACATAAAATACATAAAAATATTTTTAAAAAGCTTCAAACATGACACAAAATCTTATGCTCATAAAGTAGAATGACAATGAGACGTAACAGGCAAGTGTCTTAGGTTGCTTCACCTCATTATGACCTATACAATAGAAGACTTAATTAAAATGTATTTGATCTATGAGCTTTTACTGATAACTAGTCTAAATATGAGGTTAAGCATGATTATTTCTTCCTGCTAATGGAGCTCACGGGTGGTTCCCGCTGTGGTCCTAGATGTGATTCTGAAAGTTTGTGCCTTGTGTGCTGAAGCAAAGGCTAACACTACTAAGGCACTAACTGAAAGATGCTATTAATATACACTGGAGCCGGGCGGTGGTGGCGCACGCCTTTAATCCCAGCACTCGGGAGGCAGAGGCAGGCGGATCTCAAGACCAGCTTGGTCTACAAGAGCTAGTTCCAGGACAGGCTCTAAAAAAGCTGCAGAGAAACCCTGTCTCGAAAAACCAAAAAAAAAAAAAAAAAAAAAAATACACTGGATGATTTTTCAAGTATATATTTAATTCAATACTGCAATAGAATTAAAAACAAAAAATATATTGGTGGCTCAAGACCATTTATTATCTTCATTTTTCAGAAGGTTTTGATGGCAAGTTCTCTACAGCAAAATGACATTAGAAATATGTCTAGAAGATAAAACTCTGGCTGGGGATGTAGCTCACATGATAGTGTTTGCCTAGCGTGTACCAGACCCAGAATTTGATGCCCAGTTCCATATAAACCAAGTACATTGGCTCACACCTCCTGTAATCTTTGCACACCAGAGCTGGGGTACTCCCTAACTACATAGCCAGATTAGGCTATGAGACCCTGTCTCCAAAAGAAGGAAAGAGGAGGATGAGGAGGAAGGAACAAAGAATGTTAACACAAATCTAAGATGCTTTTAAAGAGATTAAATTTTTTTAATTTTTTATTGAAAACATATTTTTCCTTTATATAATCAATTCTGATTATGGTTTCCCTACCCTCTATTCCTCCCAGTTTCTCCCTACCTCCCCTCTTGTCCCAATCCACTTTATGTACCTCTCTCATTAGAAAACACACAAGGGAACTGTAGAGATGGCTCAGTGGTTTAAGAGTTCTTGTTGCTCTTGTAGACTCAGGTTCAGCTCCCAGCAACCACATTGTGGCTCACAACCATCTGGGGAAAACACACACACACACACACACACACACACAAACCACGAAGCAAACAGGCTTTTAAGGATAATAATAAAACAAAAACAAACACATTGGAATCGGACAAAAGGAGCAAACTGAAGGAGAACAGTGCCAAGAGAAGGCACAGAAACAGACTCATTCACACACTCAGAATCCAATAAAAACTAAACTACCCAGATGGTGGTGTCACATGCTTTTAGTTCTAAGACTCAGGAGGCACAGACAAATGGGTCTCTTGAGTTTGAGGCCAGCCTGATCTACAAAGGGAGTTCCAGGACAGCCAGGGTTACACAGAAAAACCTTGTCTCGGAAAACAAAAGCAAAACAAAACACTAAACTGGAAACCATAATATATTTGCAAAGGACCTGGTGCAGACCCAGTGCACTTGCTTCAGTCTCTGCAAGTTCATATGAGCTTTGGTCATGTTGATTTAGACTCTAAATTTTAGAAAATCTTGATTTATTTTTTGGTGTCCTCCATCCTCTGACTCTTGTATTCTTCCATCTTCCTCTTCCACAGGGGTCCCAGAACCCTAAGAATGAGGGTCAAGGCGAACCTTAAGGGAAACATTTAATTTAGGCCTGTGTTCCAAGGTCGCTCATCCTCTGTGTAATATCTGGTTGTAGGTCTCTGTTATCCTTATCTGCTGCAGGAAGTCGCTTCTCCAATGCTGGATGAGTTAGACACTGATGTATGAGTTTAATAGAATGTTACTAACAGGACAATGTCCCCACTACAGCCGAGCAACCCTACCATGGTAGGCCCTGAGAAGTGCAGCATAGCTGAATTGCAAGACGAAGATCTTAAAATAGCCTTTATGAATATGATAGAGGTCTCCAAAGAGGAAATGAATAAATCCCTTAAAGAAATCTATGAAAACACAAATAGTGGAGGGGAATTGACAAAAATAGTTCAAGATCTAAAAGTGGAAATAGAATCAATAATAATTAATTTTTTTAAAAATCTAAGGGAAATCTGGAAATGGAAAATTGAGGAACTTAAAAAGGAACCTCAGAGGGCTGGAAAGATGGCTCAGAGGTTAAGAGCACTGGCTGCTCTTCCAGAGGTCCTGAGTTCAATTCCCAGCAACCACATGGTGGCTCACAACCATCTGTACTGAGATCTGGCGTGCAGGCATACACCGAGGCAGAATGTTGTATACATAATAAATAAATAAATCTTTAAAAAAAAAAAAAAAAAGGAACCTCAGAGGCAAGCCTCACCAACAGAATAAATAACCTAAATCAGAGACCAGATTTTAGATATGTTTATTTGATTAAGCTGGATACTTTTATGTTAACAATTCAGCATCTTCTACAGCATTTATACATAACGGGACCACAGTGATCTATGGACACACAAGCACATAACCATGGCTCACCCACGACCGCTGCTGTGTTTCAGATCCACCCAGGCAACTCCAAAGGCACCATGAGAAAACAGGTGCTACATTTCTTCCACTGTCCCACTTGGAATAGCAACTCAGAAAGTAACTGAAAGGGTTTATAATGCATCACTTAGAGTCCATACTAGAATTCACTCAATTTGAAAAATTGCCAGTTCTGTCATATAGGCCAACACACCAATAAGGTATTTATGACACAGAATCTGTAAAAGAAAAGAAAAAAATTTAAAATTAAGATAGTATTATGACAAAGCAATTTGATATTGCGTTTTTTTCTGTTTTATTTTTGCCATGGTTTTTGTTGATTTTACTTATTTAATCACATAGTTGCGTGTGTAGGTATACGCACATGAGTCCAAGTGCCAGAAGAGGCCAGAGGCACTGCTCTCCCAGAGCTGGATTTACAGGTAGTTGTGAACTGCCTGGCGTGGGTCTGGGAACCAGACTCAGATCCTCTGCAAGAGCAATGCAGTTCTCCACCAGCCGAGCCTGGTTAAAACCAATTTTAAAAGGCCAGTTCTTCTGGAGCTAAGTTACAGGCAGTTGTGACCTACCCAGTATGAGTACTAGGAACTAGACTCTCCGGTTCTCTGCAAGAACAGTATATGCTCTTAATCACTAAGCCATCTCTCCAGGCCTTATTTTAGTTTTTGAGACAGGATGTGAAGTAGCCAGTGCCAGCTTTGTGCTCCCTATGTTGCCATGGACGACCTTGAACTACTGATCCTCCTGCCTCTACCCCCAAGGGCTAGAATTAGAAGCATATCCCACTATATTAAGTTCCTTTTGTTTTTAATCCTTAGCTCTTCTCATCAAAATTACTTCCAGTCTATTGTTTCATTTTGACCTCCAGTTTAAAAATGTGAGTTATTCAGTACTCAAATAGTGACTCCTTTCCTTTTTATAAAAAATTGTTTTGTGCCTTTGTGGATGTATGTGCATGCCACAGCATGTGTGGGAGTCAGAAGCTAACTTTCAGCAGTCAGTTCTCTCCTTCCAACATGTGGGATCCAGGGACCAAAGTCAGGTCATCCTACTCGGTCTGCAGTAAACGTCCTCACCCACTGAGCCATACCATGCCCACAATGCCAGCCCCATACATCCTTTTCTTTCTGGTCTATCTTGAATGTGCCACTTAAACTTTTGCTGGCCTTGATTTCCTTGTTTTAAAATAAAACATAGACTAAATATACAGTGTAATTCTAAAAATTAGAATTAATATCTACTAGGCACAGAAAGACAAATATGGCATGCTCTCATTCATCTGTAAAAGCTAAGAACACTGATCTCAATGAGTTGTGGTACACACCTATAATACCAGTACTTTTGAGGGGAGGCAGGAGGATTGGGAATTCAGTATCATCTTCAGCTAATGAGTTCAAGGCTAGCCTGGGCTACATGAAACCTTTCCTCAAAACAAAACAAATCTCATAGAAGAAAATAGTGGTCACCAACAGCTAAGAGATGGAGTGGGGTTACATAATGGGTAGCAAAATACACCCAGTTAGGAGGAATTAGTTCTAATGTTTTTATAGCATAGTTGAGTAACTATAGTCTATAATTTATTAACTTTTTCAAAGTAATTAGGATAAGATAGAGATAGGAGTGCTAATTACTATAACTCACTTTTTCTGTGCCATACCATGCAGATAAGTATGTACAAATATGACAGAAAGAGGGTATGTAGCTCAATGGCTGAGTACTTGCCCAGTGTTCAAGACACTATGTTGAATTCCTACCATACACACACAAAAGAACAAATACACATAAAAATTTAAAAGTAGAAAGAAAAGGCAGAATTAAACTCTGTTAAGAGTATTAACAATGACAAAATAATAGCAACAGTCCCTGGATGTATATAGAAACATGTATTTAAATATGTCTTAAGAGGGCTGGAACAATGGCTTAGTGGCTAAGAGCACTGGCTGCTGTTCCAGAGGACCCAGATTCAATTCCCAGCACCCACATGACAGCTCACAACCAAACTCCAGTTTCAGTGCATCCAAAGGTTTTGTCTTCTGTCCTCTATGGGTACTGGGCACGGCACACACGTGGTACATAGAGACATACATGCAGGCAAAACACCCATGTACAGAAATAAAAATTTATATACACACACACATGCACACACACACACACACATGTACACACACATCTTAGGAGCCAACTATTTGTTTCTTTATAGAACATAAAAACCATTTCTCTGTGACTTCCTGTCTAATAGCAATTTTAAATCTAAAAGGCAAAGATGACATTCTGTCACTGGCTATAATCTTATCCCACACATAAAATGCTGTTGCTTTAATAATTATTTCATGTAGTGATGAGGTGAGCAGGCCTGCTTTTCGTCCCATCCGGCTCCCACACGGCTAGCTTTACACCCGAAATAACAACATACAAATTGTATTCATTTAAACACTGCCTAGCCCATTAGCTCTAGCCTCTTACTGGCTAACTCTCACATCTTGATTAACCCATTTCTATTAATGTGTGTAGCACCACGAGGTGGTGGCTTACCGGGAAGATTCTAACCTACATCCATCTTGGGCCGGAGCTTCAAGGTGTCTGCCTGACTCTGCTTTCTTTCTCCCAAAATTCTGTTCTGTCTTCCCCACCTACCTATGTTCTGACCTATCAGGCTAAGCAGTTTTCTTTATTAGTTAAATAATGAAAGCAACAGATAGACAGAAGACCCTCCTACATCAATTTCAAAATCTGTCAATTTTGAAAATTTCAGTTGCTTGAGGGTAGTTCACATTATTCAGCTTTACAGTGCACAGTACACAGTGCCCTTCCTCTTTAAGACTGTCTCTAGGTGGTCAGAGGCATTGGGAGGTCATGTATAAAGCAGAAAATAAGTCTATTGTCTTGAACTACTATGCAGTCAAGTGTATTTCCCCATGTAAAAATATAATCACCACACATATGGAAAGCACGACAAGAAGGAATTTAATTAGATGTGTTCAAACTAACCTTTATTTTCCCTTCAGTGTGTGCTGAAGCTACAGATGTTGAGACACGAACCAATCTTGTGGCTGATAAGTGAATTTTGAAATGCCTGTGGAAGTGTGAATAAAGGCAGTCCATAAATAAGTTGACTTCCTCCTGGGTAATCTCCCCAGGTGTTTTGTGGACACTGTCCCATAAAGCTTTTGCATCCTCTGGATGAATTGCATAAGAAATATCCAAGCTTTGAGGGCTACAGGGCACAGACCAAAAAAATTCAGTGGTAGCTGTGTAACGGTCCATTTCGCAAGCAGTCCACATGGCAGCCATCCAGGAAAGATTAAATGCACTGATTGCTAAAGGACTGAAGTAACAGTCAAAAGTCTTCTGAAACCAGCCTCCAATCAAGGATGTATTGGCCTCTGCTCCATTTGCAAGGAACAAGGGTAGACAGGTGAAGTCTTCGGAAGCAGTCTCCAGAAGACTATCTCCAAACACACAGCAGAACCAACCAGTCCACAGTACTTTACCCTCTCTGTGCTCACGTGATGACTGAGACTTTGAGAAAATCTATAAGGGAAAGTAAAACAAGTTCATTAAGTTCAAAAGACCATTTGCTCCTAAATTTTATCTTCTCAAAAATTAATGAGTATGGGGGCTGGAGAGATGGCTCAGAGGTTAAGAGCACTGCCTGCTTTTCCAAAGGTCCTGAGTTCAATTCCCAGCAACTACATGGTGGCTCACAACCATCTGTAATGGGGTCTTGTGCCCTCTTCTGGCCTGCAGGCATACAGACAGAATACTGTATACATAATAAATAAATAAAAAAGATTTATAAAAAAATTAATGAGTATATTAAAAACAAGGCCAAGCATAGTAGCACATGCTCATAATTCCTGGTTGAATCAGGAAGACAAGGAGTTCAAGGTCAGCCTTGGTTACAGAACAAGTTTGAGGCTAGCCTAATCTATGAGATACTGTCTCAAATGAGAGAGAGAGACAGAGACAGAGAGAATAGTCCAATAGTAACAGAACGGTTGTTGGGGTAGCCAACCAATTCCGATTAGAGGCCTGCTCCACAGGAAGTTCATGTCTGGACTATAAACATAGGTTCTAGTGGGCAAAGTGCTTCTGTTTTATTGCTTAGTGGACATAAAGTCCCTACCAAATTGCCTTCTAAAAATATGTTGTGCTCATAGATGAATACTGCTGCCATCTTTGACCAGAGAAGTTTCTTTTTGCTGTGGGCCACAGTTACCACAGACGCTTACAACTGGCCAGTGCTGAGAGTAAGTGGAGGTTAAATAGACCTATATCACTCCTAACCCTTGGGGAATAGCACGCATGGGCGAGTAGGGCCAGAGGAAGAGGTGGAAGTGATATGGCATGCTGTCTTCTGGGCAGCACCTAGCACTGCACTCTTGAATTCTCAGCAGCTGGGATTACCTGCAGAAGACTGGGTTCATAAACATTCTGACTTGAAAGAGGGAAAAACTCACAAAGCCCCACTCTCCCCTAAGGATATATAGGCAGTTAATGGTTTTCATTAGTGGAAAAGCCACTGGAGGTGCCCATGTGGCAATAAATAACCCCTCAGCCATGTTCCTGTAAGCAGCCCTAATTAAACTCCTGGAAAGTAGAAGGGGAACTAGTTGGAAAGAGGATGGAGAACAGCAGGAGTTGGGGAGGGGACACAGGGATAATGATAAAAATACATCATACACATGTATGAAACCCATTATTATAAGTAATTTACATATGCTAATAACACATTTTTAAAAAAGAATACAAAACAAGAACCCAAAACAAAGTGCTGGATTACATGTGTGAGTCACCATGTCTGGCTCCTTTTTTAAAATACTGTCCTTTTAAATACTGTTTCTCTCCCCTAATATCTGTAACTAAATATGTACTAAAACTGACTCTTAAACCCCAACTTTGCTTCATTTAAAAAAAAAACTAAATTGCCGGGCGGTGGTGGCAGACGCCTTTAATCCCAGCACTCGGGAGGCAGAGGCAGGCGGATCTCTGTGAGTTCGAGACCAGCCTGGTCTACAAGAGCTAGCTCCAGGACAGGCTCTAAAGCTGCAGAGAAACCCTGTCTCGAAAAAAAAAAAAAAAAAAAAAAAACTAAATTAAAGTAATAACAATAGTTGATACAAAACCACAAAGAGGAGCTTCTCTAATCATTATTAGGGCTTATCAAAATAATGACTTTTGACCAATATTTTTCTATACTACAGATAAAGTAGATGACAAGATCTTGCCAAAAATCAAATTAGGAAATCCTTATATGGTACATTCAGGTACAATATCTTGGGGAAGAAAAATAACAACTCGACTCTAGAAGGGCTACACAAGTTCCCTACACCAACAGCTTACATTTTGCCATTTCCCATAGCAGCTCTTTCCATCAGCTTAAACTGTTCCATACAGTTCCCATCCACTGCATCGCCTTCTTCGTTATGGGCATGTAAGACAAATAAAACCTAATTTCTCTTCTATAGGAGAGGCCCTTCGGACTCCTGCTGGTCCATAACACATACACGGTCAAATTCAAGGTCTCCACTGCCTTCAATCATTCTTCCTAGGACATACACTCACAGACTCTTCTCTGAACTTCTTATTCATAAGAGCCATCTAAAAGTGAATATATTTATTTCAGAAAAGTTTACACACAAGGCCCTAAGAAACAAACTCTATGGAAAAGTATGTAATGTATACAAGGCTCTAGGTCAGAAAAAAAAATCTGATTAGACCACCATCTTTGACCTAGATTGTACTATTAATATAACTAAGATTACAGACCTCTAGTTTATAGTTGACAGCTTTAAAGAAAATGCCCAGGGCTGAAGAGATGGCTCAGCAGTGAAGAGCACTTGTTGCTCTTGCAGAAGACCATGTTTGAGTGCCAGCACCCACATGGTGGTTCACAACCATCCATAATTTCAGTTCCAAGGGATCTGATAGCCTCTTCTGACCTCCAAGGGCACCAAGCACACATGTAGCCAGACATACATACGGGCAAAACACACATAAAATTAATAAATCTAATTTAAAAAATTTAAGGCCTAATACATTCATTTTTGCTATTATATGTAAAATGTAAATCTCCCCTCAACCGCGATTAAGGCAGTAAATTTACTTCTACCAAATTTAAAGTTCTTTCATTTTGGTCCATTGTGCAAATTTGTTTAAGATAGTTTAAAATCTTATTTTCCCAAAGATTCAAATTTCCCATTGTGAATTACATAGCAAATATACCTTCAAAACATTCATGATAGTTTTTGTTAAAGTATTAAACCAGGGTAACATTTAAATCATTGCTCCATCATAGCTTTTGTTTTTCAAGACAGGGTTATGTTGTAAAATATTTGTTTAATGATGTAAAAATGTGTTGCATTCTTTTATGTTACATTTGTTTAATTCTGTAAAGCTGTGTTACTTTGGCTGTCTAAAACACTTGACTGGTCTAATAAAGAGCTGAACGTCCAATAGCTAGGCAGGAGAGAGAAACAGGTGGGGCTGGCAGACAAAGAGAACAAATAAGAGGAGAGAGAGGGAAGAGGAAGGAACAAGAAAAGGAAAGGATGACGCCGGGAGCCAGCCACCAGCCACTCAATCATCCAGCCACCCAGCCAGCCATGAGTAAGAAGAAAAGAGAGGCATATAGAACAGAGAAAGGTAAAAGCCCACAGGCAAAAGGAAGATGGAATAAATTAAACTGGCTAGAAACAAGCCAAGTTAAGGCCAGGCATTCATAAGTAAGTATAAGTCTCTGTGTATTTATTTGGTAGCTGGGTAGTGGGCCTCCAAAGATAAAAATAACCTGGAACTTGCTCTGTAAACCTGGCTGGCCTTGAACTCAGAGATCCACCTGTCTCTACCTTCCAAGTGCTGGGATTAAAGACATGTGCCACCACCGCCTGACCCCAACATATTTCTTAATAAAGGATCATTTAGTTTCTTTTATCATATCTCCTTATTCAAGAGATTATAAAGGAGTTAAACACCTCCGAGACCAAATGTACCATACGTATCACACTTTCATGACCTAAGTAGGTCTTGTAGGCTTATCAAGAAATGAGATTTTAAAACCCATTGCTTTCTAAAGTAGCTGCAAAAAACGTTTTAAATTTTTATTTATTTTTTCAATAGATTTTTTTTCTTTTTTTCAATGTTTATTTATTTATTTATTATGTATACAGTGTTCTGTCTGTCTATATGCTTGCTGGCCAGAAGAGGGCACCAGATCTCATTACAGATGGCTGTGAGCCACCATGTGGTTGCTGGGAATTGAATTCAGGACCTCTGGAAGAGCAGTCAGTGCTCTTAACCTCTGAGCCATCTCTCCAGCCCTAGCTGCAAAACTTTTTTTTGCACTGCATGAGGGTTCCAAGTTCTCTACACTTTCAGCCACATTTATTATTATTATTTTGCTTTGCTTTGCTTTGTTTTTGAGACTGGCTGTATTGGAAGCCACTACATAGTCCAGGATAGCCTCAAACTCAGAGACCTATCTGCTTGCCTCTGCCTCTCAAATGCTGAGACTGAAGACATGCATCACCATGCCTGGCTATATAATTTCGTTGTTTTTTTTTTTTTTTTGGCAAAATCATTTCTTTATTGATTTTAAGTAACTACATCAATTTAATAATAACGTGGCATAGTTATCCTTAGCTATGGGCATCTTTATCACTAATCTAATCTACAAAGCTTATGGATGAAGAAAATACAAAAAAAACCCTCAAGCTTTACAAAATAAAAAAATGAAAAAACCATTACAATGGAGAAATTTGGGTCTCTGTATGATAATATGCTTAACATTTTAAAAATGGAACGATTAAATGAGAGGATATCTAATTTAGATGGGATTTATGTAATATCAATTGTAAACATCAGCTTTATCATTTTCATCTTATCACTAATAGTTGGTTAATCTGAGTGCTAAGATACAGGTCTTAGGAAAAACAAATAAATCACAGAGATATTCAAATCCAGACAGAAGAATCTCATAGAGAGTCAGCACTGCATTATAAGAATAGAGAGGAACAGCCCAAGGCTTTCAAACAACCAACCTTAATATATCCAGTAACCTTAAAGAAATTGCCAAATGGCAGAGGCTCTGTTACAACTAACTGGACTACTGTGCCAATGTTAGATTTAAGGAGATTGAAGGAAGCAATAGTCTCATATGGCAAGCATTTACCTTTTGTGAAACAAAAGTTAAACTCATGGTCAGTTTGTAATACAATTATTCCTAACAACTGGATAGATCTGGTTAAAGATATTTTAAAGTCCAGTCCACAATTATAATGGAGTGACTGGTTCAGAGAAGAGACTCAGAAAAGAAATTCACTAAAGAAATGTAAGGGCCGGGCGGTGGTGGCGCACGCCTTTAATCCCAGCACTCGGGAGGCAGAGGCAGGCGGATCTCTGTGAGTTCGAGACCAGCCTGGTCTACAAGAGCTAGTTCCAGGACAGGCTCCAAAGCCACAGAGAAACCCTGTCTCGAAAAACCAAAAAAAAAAAAATGTAAGGTATATAAGGGGGAGAGATATCAAAAGCTAGTTTTGGATAATAAAGCAAGTTATGATAGAAATTAAATTAGGTACAAGACTTTGAACTCACCAAGATAGGATAAATATGGAGTATTTTCTCTGAATTTGTCAAATGAAAATGGATTAGACATTGCTGATGTATCTATTGCCTGCATAAATTATAGTTATTGTACTTTTGCATATAGTTTTTCTTATATTAGTAATAGCCCCTTTTATTTTAGACAAAAAAGAGAAATATAGTGATATTTAATTTGTTTTAATTAATTAATTGCCTGAAGATCAGAGGCCAGGCATTGGTGTCACATACCTTTAATCCCAGGATTTGGGAGACAGAAGCAGATGGATGTCTGAGTTCAAGGCCACAATGAGCTATACAAGATCAATGCAGAAACAGATCCTGGTGGCGGCAGCTCACACCTTTAAACCCAGTACTAGGGAGTCACACACCTTTAATCCCAGCACTAGAGAAGAATATAAGGCGGGATGAGACAGGAGCTTGCTCTTTTTCAGTCTGAGGATTTCTTAGAGGTAAGAGCTCTCTAGTGGCTTGGCTGCTTTGCTTTTCTAATCTTCAGATTGAATCCCAATATCTGTCTCTGGGTTTTTATTATTCTTGCTACATTTAATTTCCATTTTCAAAGGTTAAGATTAGTTCATCTGAGTTGGACACAGTCACACAAACTTTTAATCCCAGAAATTAGAAGGCAGAGACAGTCAGATCTCTGTGAGTTCCAGGCCAGCCAGTGCTAGACGGGAAGACCTTGTGTCAAGAAAAAGAAAATAAAGAGGGGGGGGCACAAATGTCGCAGGACATACTTTTAATTTTGAACTCAAGAGGATCTCAAGAGGATCTCAAGGGGATCTCTGAGTTCCAGGACCTTCTGGTCAATACAGAAGTTCTAAGTCAGCAAATCCAGGACTATATAGTGAGACTCTGTCTCAAAAACAAAAGCAAATCTCTTAACTAATCAAAAGGTAGATTTTCCTGCATAATTTACAGGAAAAGATATGAAGCACTGTATTTCTGAGAGTCACATGGCATCACATACCATATGGGATGATATAATGCGCATGATTTTATTAAATTTTTTCTTCTATGAGCTAAAACCTAAAAAAAAAAGATCCAATGAATAATAGTGTGTTAGTTTTCAGTCACCTTGATACAGCTACAGCTGTAGTGGCATTTCACTTATATTTTAATAAATAGAACTTGCCTGAGGATCACAGAAAAATAAAACAGCCACACTGGTCAGCCTTATAGACCAGGCAGCAATAACACACACCTTTAATACCAGTAGCCACACTAGCTCACCATAGAAACCAGGTGGCAGTTGTGCACACCTTTAATCCCAGTCCAAGAGAGGAATATAAAATGGAAAGAGACAGCTCTCAGCCTCAGTCTCATTCTGAGGTTTCCTGGAGGCAGGATGGCTATTTTGCACTGAGGCACTGTTAAGAGCCAGTGGCTGGCTGTTTTGCTTTTTGGACCTTCTCTCTCTGAGTTTTTATTAATCGTGCTTCATATAGCCATCTGGGAAGAGGGAAAATCAATTGAGGCATTTCTACACCAGACTGGCCTTGTAGACAAGTCTCTGGGGCATTTCTTGATTAATGATTGATAAGGGATTGTGTGCAGATGGGCCCGGATTGTATAAGAGAGCAAACTGAAAAGGCCGAGGGGAGAATGCTAGTAAGCAGCGTTCCTTCTGGTCTCTGCTTGAGTTCCTGGCTAGGCTTTTCTCAAGAACTGTATGTACTGGATGGGTATGCCAATTTATAAACTCTTTCCTCTCCAAGTTGCTTTTGGTCAGTGTTTTATCTCAATGGAAAATAAGTAGAAGCCAGGTAGTGGTGGCACACACCTTTAATCCCAGCACTCTGGAGGCAGAGGCAAGTGGATCTCTGTGAGTCCGAAGCCAGCCTGGTCTACAGAGCAAGTTCCAGGATAGACAGGAAGAAACCCTATCTTGAAAAACAAACAAACAAACAGAGGAAAGAAAGAAAAGAACTAGAACATTCATCTCTATATCTACAAAAATGTAGAATTACTAATTATGAGTAATTATCTACAGCCAAAACACAAAGAAGGACAGTTAGATCCCAATGTTAAGACTATACTGATTCAGATAAACAAACATGTATACCAAAATGTTAAATTATTATTTTTAAAAAGGTATTCTTGTGTGTATGTGAATGCATGATTCAAGGGTGTGTGTGCCAGAACGGAATGTAAGATCAGAGGACACCTTTGTGGAAACCGTTCTCTCCTTCCACCTTTGGTTCCAGGTGTGGAACTCAGACCTCCAGCCTTGCCCAGGTGCCTTGACTTGCTGAGCCATCTTGCAAGCACAAGTTTCTTAAACTTCCTTTATACCGCTGTGTGTTTTCTAAAGTCAACATCACATTCCACCCACTAAAAATTTTTTTACACATGTAGGAAACAAATTATGTTAGCTATATCTAATTATTATAATATAAAATAAAATTTAAAAAAAAGACAAAACAAAACAAAATACAAGATTTGGACCAGCAAGATGGCTTAGCAAATTAAGGCACTTGGTGCCGCAACTAAAAACCTGAGTTTTATCACCAGGATCTTACAAGTTAGAGAGAGCCAATTCTAGTAAGTTCTCCAGATTCCACAAGCACACAGTGGCACACAATCACATACAAATACCCATAAAATTAAATAAATAAATGTAATCAAAAAACTTTTTATATCTCAAAATTAGGAATTAAAAATAAAAAAGACAAGCAATAAGAAAACACTATAATTTCCATTACAAACCAACAAAACACAGATTTTTTTTTTCCCTCTGTGAAGCAAATGCTACATACATATTACTATACCTGCACAAGAAATGCTTCAGGGTCCCTTTGTGTTCCTTTTACTCCAAGCAGAGTTGAAAAAATCACTTTGATGTTGAAGTCTTCTCCCACTTCCACAGCAAGTCCTTTTTGTTTTTCAGCAGCAATAAATGCACTTAGAAGTCTAGAATATTCTTTGAGGTTAGTGTAGGAGAATTTATACAGGGGAGTTAAACTATATACAGTCCATTGTTTGTGGAGGAGAAATGCCACCTTCTCAGGATCGATTTCTTCCTAAAACAACAACAAAAAAATTAAGATAAAAGTATTAAAAAGTAAAAACATCAATAAAAATTTAATCATAGCAATTTATATATTTAATATAAATTTACTACTTGATACATGATTCTGTGGTCCAAAGATTAATCTCAAATGGAGCTTGCAGGACTTTATAGGTCATTAAATGGTCCTCTGCCTTTGCCTCCCTTCCTGTATAGAAAACTCTTCCTCTGAATGTTCATACAAGACAGTTCTCCATTTCATTCAGATCTGTCCTTAGTTCCTATCTAGGAGGCCACTCTAAAGTAAATGTATCAGGCCAAGTCTGTCACTATCTCCTAAGCCTTTCACTTTTATTCATAGCACTTACTATGATCTGTCATTTGACACACCTGCGCACGTGCATGCACGCGTGCACATTTGCACATGTGTGTGTTATTTTTCTTGTCTCCCTTTCCAATCAGAGTATAAGCTTGTTGGGGACAGGGTTTTATCTATTTTATTGACTCTGGATGCTTGGATATAAATGAATGGCATTCCACAGGATTTTAATAACTATTTCACAGATGAACACTTATGTTCTACTACATATATATCTTGAAAATAGTGGTACTGTCACTTAATGGCACAGTGCTTGCCTAACACGTTCACAGCCCTGAGCTTCCACCAGACACCAAAAATATTTCTGAAGGTCTGAAGGATCTAGTTTGATTAGTCTTGAGTAATTTAAAGAATTATTTGACAGCAAGTTCACTTTCTGCAACAAAGCCTGATTCAGGATAATATATACAACAACACTTGGAAATACATTTGTCTATTCTCTATTAGAACAACAAGTGCCATCAAAAACAAAATAAACCAGTGCACACTATGAAGTCAGTGTGGAGGTTCTGTAAAACATTAAAAGATGACTCAGCTAACCACTCTTGGGTATGTATCCACAGGACTCTGAATAACACACTAGAAAGATACATGCTCAATTTATGTGCATATTAAATAAAAAATTGTGTTAGACCAGACTTGCTTTTAATTCTAGCACTCAGGAAGCAGAGACGTGAATCTCTGTGAGTTTGAGGCCGGCCTAGTCTATATAGGACAGCCAAGGCAAAGGAGAAAAAAGAAAAAGAAAAAGAAAATGTGGTATAAATACAGAATGAAAATTTTTTAAGCTGTAAAGAAAAATGAAGTCATGACATTTGTAAGAAAATGGACAGAATTAGAGATTGTTATGTTAGGCAAAGTAAGCCAGACTCAGAAAGACAAGTACCTCATGTTTTCTCTAACATTCAGAATTTACGTGTATGTGCGTGCGTGCGTGCGTGCATGTGTGTGTGTGTGTCTGTAGTCATGGAAGTAGAAAAGGGACCATGAGAGGGAAGGAAGAGCCCATAAGGGTAGGGATAATAAGATAACATACAGAAAGGAGAACTATTTGGGAGGAGGAATAGGATGAGACGGCAGGAAGGAGGAGAAGATAGATAACAATGAAGTATAACATATATATGAGCATTCCACGGGAAAATCAGCCAGTTTGTATGCTCACTTAAAAAAATTAATTTAAAACATAAATGTGTGCCAGGCATGGTGGTATTCGACTGTAACCCCAGCTCTTCTGGGGCACACAGAAAGATCAACCACAAGTTCAAAGCCAAACTGGCCCAGTTTACACAGTGAGTTATAAGCTAACATTCTGTTTCAAAGAAATAAAAACAAAAGTAAACAAATGGAAAACAAACAAACAGAAAACCCCAAGGAGAGTATAAAAGTATTGACAGTCTCAAAGCTCCTAGCTTCCTCGGGAGGAAATTCTTCAGTCCACACTTTCTGACAGGTCTCACAGCTCCAGCTATCTTTTACTTAACAAAAGGGCATGTGTGTGGGTGGGTGTGATTTGAGAACAATGTTTGTCATAGTTACAGATTCATTGAAATAGTTACATACTTTTTCTTATTAAATAGATGGGAAAATTATAAAAAAAAAAGCACTAAACTAGACACTTCTATCTTTACATAAAATATCTCAGAGGGGTTGGAGAAATGGCAGAAGAGCTGGGTTTGGTTCTCAGCACCCACATGATGGTCACAAACATGAGCCACTCCAGTTCTAGGAGCCCAGTGCCCTCTTCTCACTTACTCAGGCACACATGTGGTACAATATATACATACAGGCAAAATACTACACACTTGGAAGTCAGGTAGGTGCACACACATAATCTCAGCTCGCAAGAGGAAGGAAGGAAAGAAGGAAGAGGGGAAGGAAGGAAGGAAGGAAGGAAAGAAGGAAGGAAGAAAGGATAAAGTCTCTCAGGCTGAGGATATAGTTCAGGGGTAGAACTAAGCTTAACATATATAAGGCTCTGCATTAAAACCCCAGTAGCCCCATCCTAAACTCCCAAAAAGCTTTCTGGCTGAGAACTATTACTTTCAGTACCAGCACTAGCAATTTCTCTTCAAAACGTCATAAGAAGCAAAACTTGACTCCTAACCCACACCATGGGCAAGAGGAGAAGGCTACATTGAAGGTACCAAAGAACCAAAGATCCAACGAACCTATCAAAAATGCTAGACAAGAATACAAACTTCAAACATTGGGAAACATAAGAAATACAAAAATGAGGAACATTGTAGTCAAACAGGGGAAAGTATGAGTCTGTATTCTTCAAAAATGCCAATGTCATAGAAGAAAAATATTGAGGAAATGAAATGGATTAATGGAGATTAAGAGGAACAAAAGCTACTGTGGTTAAAATGTGAAATTATTTCCTGAACTGCTCCTCATTACCTGTCAGCTAGAAATTGGTATGTAAATGGTATATCCTTATTCATATATTTTCAATCACTGACGGTCCCAAAGGCAAACAAAACATACCTGCAACTGTGAACACTGGGGTAATTTTCTCCGAGGTGGACTGGGAAAAAATGAACTCTGCCTCCTGACAGATTCCAGCCGTTTCTGCAGAGGGGTGGCACCTATAAAATAGTCTCTCAGATTTGAGGTCCTTCGTCTAGAAGTTGGTCCAGGTGAATTATAAGAATCCATAGTCTGCAATAAGAAAAAAAAAGTAACTCTAGAATTCTAAGCACTAAAATAATTGCCGCACACTGCTCTACAGGAACGTCCAACTCTGTTTCCTTCCCACTCCCACCTTTTCCACAACATCCTCTTAGTTCCTGCCTGAGTCACTGCTCTCTTGCTGTGATGAGAAATACCAAAACAACAACTTTACAGTACAAGCTCTAGAGTAAGTCAAAATACGTGATCTATGTTGGCCAAGGAAAGCTGCAAGACCACCATGAACAGGGGCACAGCAGGGGCTTCATGATGACCCTGGAGCTGCCTCTAAATCGGCCTGCCCAGTTCAAAAGGAGAGGGAAGACATGAGGTGAGTTTGCATGAGCACATGGAAAGACAGAACATTTATGACAACTGGCACGGTTGGGGGGGATGGCTCTCTTCCAGGGCCCTTAGAGGTTGGAAGACCCAAGGGAGCAAAGGCTGGTCCTAAGAGAAAAGGCAGCCACCTCACAGTTGTCTCACCCCCTTTCCTGAAGGAGGTTGCAAAGCAACAGCAACCAAATGTTCAGGCACTAGACTGGCCCCAGATCAACAAAGAGAAAGAAAACCATGTTCCCAAGCTGAAGCACTGCTAAATCCTGCAAGCTTTGCCACTTAACACCCTCAGCAGCCAGAACAAGGTGAACTTTCTAGTCAAAAAACTGGAGGGTATCTTTACAGTCACAATCCCAAACCAGCAAGACCCTGTAGCTAAAACTTGACTTGCAGAGGAAATACCTCAACTGTTGCTTTCCAAACCTGCCTGTGTGAGGGATTTCCTTTCTTACCAACCCTCCTTCAGCCAGAAATGTAACAAAACTGAGCCACACAAGATATAAAGATGGTGCAACTGTCAACGGACCTGTTAATGGACAAACTGAGACTAAAGTCGCTCTCATAACAAGGATGGTCTGGAAAGCAAGATGCCCTGCACAGGTACCTCAAGGGGCATGGCCATTTCCTACTCCACAGGAGTGGTATACCTCTGTGGTGGCAACATTCTCTAGGGAGGGTAAATCACCTGGAAGAGCCAGTTGTCTATATTAGGGGAACAGTAACCTCATCATCAATTCCTCCTCCATCTGCTTTGGCCCCTTAGCTTTACCTGGATTCTCAAAACTCCAGGGCTGGCGAGATGGCTCAGCTAGCAAAGGAACTTGCAGCCAAGTGAGATAACATGAGTTCAGTTCCTGAAACCCAAACAGTAGGCGAGAACTGCCTTCTGCAAGTTTCCTCTGACACCATACCCACACCAAAGCACATGTGAACACACATGTACAATGTTTAAGAAATAAAATAAAAACCATCACAGATGGGGAAGCAGCATTTAAACAGGCATTTTTCATTTTGCCATAGACACAAAGTATTTCCATGATGTGACCTTGGCCACATTCCTGGTGAGCCTCCTGGTGTGCACTTCAGTTAGGTTTAGGTTACAGAATTTTTCTATGAAGTGTGCTATTTGGGGCAATAATTGCTAAGCATTCATTATTTTCCAAGTTTGATTGTAATTACTTAACAAATACCAAGCCTTTAACAACTACTCTCATTTTGTTTGGGGGTGTTTTTGTTTATAATGACTGTGTTGCTTAGGTTGGCCTAGAACTCACAACAATTCTCTTGCCTCAGCCTCCCTTACACAGGGACATATCTGGTACTATCGTTGCATTTACTCCTCAAATGACCCATTATGTAAAGCTACTGTGTTGCCAGTTGACAGAGGGGAGGGTCCGAAATATTTCCCAAGTCTTAACCCTCTCCGCAGTTCTTTAGTATCCACAGAACATCTCTCGCCAATCTTCTCTCATGGCTAGTTCATGAAAAAAGGGCCCCTGTGTTAACCACTGTAATACTGCCACAACTGTCAATCGACTATTCCAATACCAACGCTTACCTGCACGTTAACTCCTCTGGGTTCCCATTTAAATACACAAAAGCATTGCAAAGACAATGACCACACAACAGAGCTCAAGGCAGTACATAGCCAATCCAGGACCCACCCAAAACATCTTACCAAAAATATGTCGTGATGACGTTGTCATCCATTCCGGATTCACGAATCATTCTTCAAGTCTGGCTCCAAGACTACGACGAGAGGAAATTTTGATTTTTTTTTTGTTTTTGTGAAAAAAAAAGAAAGAAAGAAAGCGGCCAAAATGACTGCCCAGAGAGAACCGAAGCAAACCCTGGTGACTTCAGAAGGGACATCAAGGCCAGCGAGGGAACCTAGGCTCCCTCAGACGCGGGCAACACCTGCGACTTCACCTTGGGAGAGACAGTTCCGCTTCCCTAGCGGGCGGGCTCTGCGACCCTCACTCCCCGGGAGCTAGCGTCTGCCCACGAAAGACAAGATCAGAAGCTCTCCTGTGATCGAAAGTAGTCTTGAAATCTCCCTTCGCGAGCGAAGGCGCAGCCCCGCGAACTCCAAGCCCACCAGTTTAAAACTATTTCCCGACATGCTCTGCGGCCGACGCAGGCAGCCTCTCCTCGGGCCCGCCGATTTCACGTAAATTAGCAACTGAAGTCGCCATTTTAACTGAGGGCAGGGCTTGTCCCGTCAAATTCCCGATTGCGCCGCGTTCCTCTTCCGTCTTACAACCGCTGCGAAGCTTGCTCTCAAATTTCCGCCCACAATAAACGTGGCGGAGGCGCCTTCGTTCTGATTGGCCGAATACTTTACGTGACTTTGGCGCTCGCGGGGCGTTAGAGGGACTGGCTTCGGAACGCGGTTAGTGTTTGGGTTCGAACCTCCGAACCTCTTCCGTTCCGCTTGCCTTCAGAAGTTCGTGTTTCACGAGGTTGAACTGCCTTCTTCTTATGCCCTGGTCACCTTCGCGAAAACGTGGAAATAAAGGAAGGACGCGCTCCTGGTGACCGGCCTCCCCGCGCCTGGACTGGGCTGGGTCCGGCTAGCGCTGCGGTTTGGAATCTTTTGGTGTCTTCCTGCCGCAGCCTTGTTTAATTAAGTGGAAACTGATGCACCGAAGGAAGCAAAGGTTTTACCCTATCCGTTCACCCAAGGGCCCTAGAGACCTTGCGGATTAATCTACTTTGTAAATACTGGAACGTTCTGCGGAGGAGGGTCTGGATGCATTTGATTGGAAACTAGAATTTTAAGGGTCCGGGTATTCCAGAAACGGAGTTTTGAGCATCACACCCGCAGCATAGGATTCCTGATTGTCTCTCGCGGTCCTGCGACTTCAACATGTATCTTGGTTCTTGGTTAAGTCGTCTATGCCGGGGTTTATCCAGACCCATCGGAAAGTCCACGCAGCCAATCTGGGGTTCTCTCTCCAGAAGTCTGGCGTTGGGTGCGCAAAGAATTCCAGGTGAAAGCAGTAACAACCTTCCGCCTGTTTTCGATAGCTTGTTTTCCCAGTCTTAACTGCATATTTATAGCAGATCATTCAAATCAATACTACAAAAAAAAAATATGAATCGTAACTGCACTTTCAAACTTAGATAATTTTTAAGGTCATATTTCACTTGGTAAGGAAACGTAGTATTTAAAATTGGACAATTACAATTTTAGGTCCATGCAAGTGCTAGGTCATGTAGAAAGTTTAGATTTCTAAACATTGCAAAATCCACTTTGGCTTTAGCACATTTGCAGGTAAACACGATAGAGGAATTGTATGATGTAGCCTATTTATAAATCTCATCAGTCTATCAAGGTGGTTCAGTGGGTTGAAGCACTTACCAAGCCCGAGGACCCAAGTTCATTTCCAGGGCCCACATTGTGGATGCAAAAACAGAATCCAACAACTTGTCCTCTGACCTCCACAGGTGCACCATGACACATGGGCTCCCACCTGTATGGTACACACACACAAATGTAATTTTAATTTTTTTTACCAACTTCACCCATTGACCTGAAACAACTAATGTACCATGAATGGGAAATATTTTAAACAGACTACAAATATTTTTAGTGTTGCCTTATACTTTTTTTTCTTTTTTTAAAGAATTTAGTAGCTTTGTTGCTCGGACCAACACATGTGGAGAATTGCGTTCTTCCCACTTAGGCCAAGAAGTCACTCTGTGTGGATGGATTCAGTACCGAAGGTAAACTGAGGCAAATGGTTTAGGAATACATGAATTGGATTTATTCCCAAACTGTTCCAACCTTTACTAATTTTTATCCAGTTAGAGAATTATATTTTGCCACTTTCCTCGTTCTCAGAATTCATTGCATTTTCTGTCTGTTCTGTTTTGAAAATTCTAAGTTCACTTAGAATTTGAAAATTCACTCGCACTAAGTACCAGTGTCGTCTGTTAAAGGGTGTAGTGACAAAACCTGAGCCGCCAGTGGATTAACATAATCTTTCACTAACGTGGGAAAATTCTTATAATCTGCAACTGGGAGCGGACTAAAAATCTGTAAGCCAGCTGAGAAGCGGCAATAGCGTGGGAGTAAGAATCTACTTTAGTCAAAAGTTAAGTATAGAAAAAGCAGTGAATGATTCCTTAGGTTCAAAACCCATTTATTGTTTTTGTTGTTCATCTGTATGTTCCAAAGCATATTAGCACATTCATTCATATTGAAAAAGTCCAAAATGTGGGTAGATATTTGCCATTTTAAAAAGTTTACCTTGGATCTTAGAGTACTCAGTTTGCTCAGTACAGGCATTAATTGTCTTAGCAATTAATCTTGTTCTTAACTTCCTTATTCGTAACTGTGTCAACACTATGCTGAGTGACAGTGTAGACCCTTATAGTTTTTCCATAGTAACATTCTTAGAGCATTTCTTTTTAAATTCATTCCCTTGATGTCTGCAATGTCCCCCTTGCAGAGTCACATGTGTGTGGACAAAGGAATACCTCTGCTATCCAAGAGACCTAGAGAACATACATTGGCTGTCTCTTTCCCTTTCTGTTTGTTTTTTAATGTATTACTGGAGGATGGCTGTTCCACTGCCCCCCCCCACTTGAGATTTTATTTATTTTTATGTGCATGGGTGTAAGTATGCATTTATGTTTGTCTGGGTACCATGTGAATGCCTGGTGCCCACAGAGGCCAGTCAAAATTGCTTAATTCCATGAAACTAGAGTTACAGACAGTTATGAGCTGCCATCTGGGTGCTGGGAATCAAGCCTGGGTCCTCTGGAGGAGCAAGAAACACTCTTAACCTTTGAGCCATCTCCATCCCGTTTCCCTTTATTAATAAACTAAAAAAAAAGGAAAAGTTTAAGTTTCTTAAATAATAAAAACTTACTCAGAATTTATTCCATTTTCATGATTACAGACATTATAGGAAAGAATAGGCAAACAAAACTAAAGTAAGCGATATGCTGGTTAACGTAGCTGGCAACATAAACTCCTTGTATTTCAGCCTCTGCACAGGTGCTCCATGTACTCCTGAACAACAGTGTGAGCTCTAGAATGGTGTTCGGTGTTCTTGATGCTTTCACACCTTGATCCAGCAGCTCTTACTAAAGGGGGCAACTGCTAAAAGCTGCCTTCCCCTTTTTCTATGCCAGGCAACCAGCAATCTTGGTTTTTCTTGTTGTGGTTTTGTTTTGAGACAGGATCTTACTGTATAGTTGGCTGGCCTTGAATCCACAGAAATACACCTACCTCTGCCTCCCGAGTGCTGGGATTAAAGATATGTGTCACCATATCCGGTGACCATCAATTTAACTGTTCGGTTTTTTTGTTTTTTGTTTTTTTTGTTTTTTTTTTTTTTTGTTTTTTTTTTTTTTTTTTTTTTTTTTTTTTTTTTTTTTTTTTTTTTTTTTTTTTTTTTTGGTTTTTCGAGACAGGGTTTCTCTGCAGCTTTAGAGCCTGTCCTGGAGCTAGCTCTTGTAGACCAGGCTGGTCTTGAACTCACAGAGATCCGCCTGCCTCTGCCTCCCGAGTGCTGGGATTAAAGGCGTGCGCCACCACCGCCCGGCTAACTGTTAGTTATTATGAAAAATAAAACCATACTCCCAATCTGAGTAAAACTGCTGTGCCCAGATTCCTTCTTGAACCATTAGGTCTCTCAGAGAAAAGACTTAGAGTCAACTGCTTTCAAGAACAGGGACCACAGTACAGTGCCTGATGAAGAAGTCAGGCAGCCCTTAAGCATCATATGAGTACATCATTGTTTGCACAGGGTATAGTTAAAGCTGGTTCCAGACCCTGTGTTACAACCATACTCCCAAGATTTATTTGATTTTAGCACATTGAGTTCCTGTAAGATACTAGTGCAAATGAGAAAGATGGTTCATTGTCTTCTACAATTAAGAAGAAAGGCATCAGGGAGAAATAAAAAAACTCTTCTCCAGAACCCATCAAATCTCATGACCGTCTTCACAGCTGTAGTTGACAGAATCCATAGTCCTCAATTTCCTTATATGAGAAGTCCATTTTCAATATGACAGACAAGATGAAGAATCATTTTCGGGGCCAGAGAGGTGGCTCAGAAGTTAAGGTTGATTCTGCGCTTGCAGAGGACCCATAGTTGGTCTCCTCGCACTTCCATCATGCTCACAACTGCCTGGACTCCAGCTTCAGGGGAATTTGATGCCATTAGCCTTCGAGGTGCCTGCATTCACATGCACATACCCACACACAGACACACAATTGAGATTAAGATGGATCTTTAAGAATAGTTTTCATGCTTTTCTTTGCCATGACTCCCAACTTCCAGTTCAATAGCAACCTCTGCTTTTTCGCATACTCCTCATGATGCCTTAAGAACCTGGTGCACAGAGTCTCTGAGGAATTTCGTTGCAAACAAGTGATTGCACAATCCCCTGACACTTCAGAAGAGATGCTGACAGCATCCATACTCGAAAACTTGGACTCTAGCCTGCAGTGGTGGTGCATGCTTTTAATTCAACACTGGAGAGGCTGTGACAAACAGATCTCTTGAGTTGTGGCATGAATTCCAGGCCAGCCACAGCTAAGCGGTGAGACCTTGTCTCAAAAAAAATTAATTTAAATTTCCTTTGTCATGAATAAACCATATACATATAGCAAATTAGTAACTATATGAATAATTAATAAAAATTCAAGTTGAAAAAAAGACACTTTGGCCAGGTATGGTAGTCTATGCCTATAATCTTAGCTAAGGCAGGAAGATGTCTCAAGTTCATGGATAGCCTGAGCAACAAGATCTTCCTCAAAAAGAAAAAAAGTCATAAGATAGTTGCATGAATATAGCTTATGAAAGCACATAATTATAAAAATGGGGAAATTACATGGAATTTTATTGCTGGTTTTGTCTTTAAATTTTGAGCTGAGAGACTTTATCCTAAAATATTCTTTCTCTTTCCATTATTCAGGCAAAACACCTTCTTAGTCCTAAGAGATTGCCACGGTCTTGTTCAAATTATCATTCCCCAGGATGAGGTAATAAAAGATTTCCTACCATTATCTAAGAGCTTCTTTGATAGGATGTAGTGTAAGCTAAGTAGTTTGATCAGCATATTTGAAGTGTTAATTTCAGAAGTTAATTGTTAATAAAAACTGGAAACTACTATTATGTACAACATTATGAAATGACAAACTGAGGGAATAAGGATCTGGCTAATCTGCAAAGAGCACCTGCTGCCTTTGTCAAGGACTTGGGTTCACGTCCCAGCATTCATATGGCAGCTCACAGCCATCTCTAACTCCACTTCCAGGGAATCCAGCGTTCTCACTGGCTTCCTAGGACACCAGGCTTATGTATATTATACTCACATCTGGCAGACAGCTAATACCAGAGACAAAGGGCCAGTTTCTCTAATATGAAAAAAACTATACAAAAAGGGGAGGCGGGGGCCCCAAGTGGCAAGATGGCTCAGAGGGTATAAAGGTGCCTGCCGCCATGCGACTGTGTGAGTGCAAAACCCACATGGTAGAAGGAGAAAACCAACTCCCACAAGTTGTCTTCTGCCTTCCACGTCTGCCGTGAGCACCTGTGCACGCACACACACACACACACACACAAAATGAATGTCATAAACTAGCTACCAAAAAACCAATAAAGGACCCAGAGTATGCAGATGAAATTTATAGAAAACATAACCTAAAAATCATTTTCAAAGAAAATATAAGTCAGGCATGATAGCATACATTTAAAATCTCATCATTGGGAAGCAGATGCATGAGCTCAAGAATTCAAGGCCAGCTTCATCATTATAGTCCCTCAGGACCATCCTGGACTACATGAGTCCCTATCTGAAATGCATATAGATAATGTGTACACACATACACACACATACATGGAAGTATACCAAAGGCAAAGGTGTGATTTAGGAGGTGGCTCAGTGGGTAAAAATTCTTGCAACCAAGCTGACAGCCTGAGGCTGATCCCTGGTCCCATGTGGTAGAAGAACCAATTCCTCCAAGTTGTCCTCTGACCTCTACATACAAGCATGTGCACATATGTGTGCAGTCATTCAAACACACACTAAATAAAGCCAGCCTAGACAACTTAGACTGTGTCTCAAAATAAAAGATAGCTGGCAAACTAGGCATAGTGGCACATGTCTTTAATCCGAGCACTTGGGAGGTAGAAGCAGGTAGATCTCTGTAAGTTTGAGGCCAGACTGACTCATCTGCATAGTGAGTTCCAAGACAGCCAGAGCTCTATAGTGAACCCTGTCTCAAAAAGAAAGAAAGAAAAAAAAAGTAGCCAGGGGACATGGTAGTGCATACCTACAATCCCAGCATTTGGGAAGATGAGGCAGGAAGGCTGAGACCCTGTCCAAGGGAAAGAGGGAGGGAGAACTCTTGGTGGTCTTACTGGCAGTGCTCTATGGAGCCAGAGTAGCAATGGGATTTACCAAAGCTTGTAATAACATCAGTGAGACAACTCCAAGTAAGTAAACTGTGAATTCCATTTTTCTAAACTATAGGCTTACTGAAGAGTTCTGTAAGTTCATTTGTTCTTATCACTGACCCCTGTCCCCTTCATTTTGCAGTCGGCAGCGTCTGTGAAGAAGATTTTATGTGAAGCCCCTGTGGAATCTGTGGTGAAAGTAACTGGGACAGTTATCTCCCGGCCTCCGGGACAAGAGAATCCAGTTAGTAGTTTATAGAAAGTTTGTCTGTGTGCATATACATTAACCACATAAGATTGAGTTCCTTGTGGACACTTAGAATTAAAGCTCTTGAGTTCCACAGATGAACTCACAGATGTGAACCATCCACATAAGTGTGCACAAAGAGACATGTCGACCTTGACAGATATTTGTTGGTCTTAGGAGCCACAGATATAAATAAGAATGTAAAAATTATATATTTATTATTTATAACCTACAGTGTAGCTTGACACATCTTATATATGTATATAAATGTATGTGTTTTACAAATGTGTATTGCATACATGTCCTGAAAAATGATTTTCTAAAATAGTTTTTTTTTCTTTTCTTAGAAAATGCCAACAGGTGAGATTGAAATCAGAGTTAAAACAGCTGAGCTCCTGAATGCCTGCAAGAAGCTACCCTTTGAGATTAAAGACTTTGTGAAGGTGAGGGTCTCACCTTCATAAATACAGTATCTAGAAAGTAATGATCAAAAAGTATCATGTTTTTAAATACTTCTTTTTTAAAGAAGTTTACCTTCTATAAGATGAGTATTTTATTATCAGTTATCCTAATGAATTCTATAATACTGACAACTTACGTTCTTGGAGTCCAGACAGGTTGAAGTGTATTTTGTCTTCAAAACTTGATGTATTCTATTGTTCAAGTTCTTCCATTGCTATTGTTTAAAGTGTTGAAAGAAATATTATATCTGGTCTGGAAATGGCTAAGTTGCATAGGGGAATCTTTTTCCTATTAAGGTTGAAACTGCTAACAGTAATAAAATAGATGCTTAGAGCAATTCTTGACTTACCAACCATAGAATTATGGATGTAGGATGATTTTTTTTTTATTTTCAACTTTATTTTATGTGTATTGGGTGAAGATATCAGATTCTCTGGAATGGAGTTACAGACATTTGTAAGCTCCCATGTGAGTGCTGGAAATTGAACCCAGGTCCTCTGGAAGAGCAGCCAATGCACTTAACCACTGAACCATCTCTCTAGCTCTGGATTTAGGATGATCTTAGCCAAAAGTTTTAAAGCATGATAAAGGTAGTCAGCACTGATTATACCCAAATTTTAAAAAGGAAAAAAAAAGTCTATCTAGATAATTTTGAACTTTGTCACAATTATACTTTTATATACCTTTTTTTGTTTGTTGTTTTGGAGACAGGATCTTACTATGGTAGCTTCGGCTGTCCTGGAACTCATTCTGTAGACCTGGCTTGCCTCAAAATCACAGAGAGCCTCTGCCTCCCGAGTGCTGGGATTAAAGGCATGCACCACTAAGCCCAGTTTATGTACCTACTTTTTAAGCCAGTCTACTAAGGTGTTTGTGTGTATGCATGTGCACATACGTGTGGATGTGGAAGCTAAAGGAAAACCTTGAGTGTGATTCTTCAGGCACTGTCTACCTTTAGACAGGGTCTCTCACTGCCTTGGAACTCACCAAGTAGATTAGACTGATGGTCAGAAAACCCCAGGAATCTGCCCATCTTTGCTGCCTTGTGTTAGAATCACAAGTGTGCACCCAACTCCTTAGGTCCTAAGGATTGAATTTAGGCATTTGTGCTCACAGGACACATCCTTTACCCGCAGTGATAGTTGATTTTAAGTCAGCATGGCACAACCTAGAATCACATGAGAAAGGAGTCTCAATCAGGGATTGTCTCGATTAGGTTGCCTGTGAGCGTGCCTTCAGGGACTTTTCTTAATTGGATTAATAGATGTGGGAAATGAGCCCTGTAAGTAGGTGGCATCATTTCATGGCCTGGTCCCTGGACTGAGTGAAAAGGAGTCAGCTGAGCACTGGCATGTGTGCACTGATATCTTGCACTCTGTTCTTGGCTGAGGATGTGATGTGACCAGCTGCTTTAGTCCCTGCTACCTTGACTTCCCTGCAGTGATGGGCTGAACCCGAACTGAGAGCCAAAGTAAACTTTCTCCCTGACGTTGCTTTCATTAAACCGAACACCAACTAAACACCACTAGACTGATTTCCCCAGCCCTATTAAGAGATTTTTAATTATATGACCACTAAGTCTTATATTCAAGTTTATTGCTTGAAAAAAAATAATTACAAAGTTGGTCCTATTTTGGCAAAGAAATAAAATAAATTTCCTAAAGTAAACGTTCAGAAAAAGAAGTTATAGGCATTTCTTACTATTTCTGGTATGAAAGAATCAATCTACCTACATTAAAGGACTTTTTTTTTTGTTTTTTGTTTTCAGTAAAAAAAATAAATATAAGGGTTTACAGCCCTGAAAATAAACAAACCTGAAGTGGAAAGATGGCTCAGTGGTTGAGAACATGTGCTGCTCTTACAAAGAACATGGGTTTGATTCCCAGCAAGTGCAGCAGGTGGCTCCCAATTACCTGTAACTCCAGCTTCCGGGAATGCCTCTAACTCCAAGGCTACCTGCACCCATGTGCACAGACTCAGCACAGACACACGCACCTACACATACCCCTCCACCAATAAAATAAGTTAAAAAAATTAAAGACAGCTACCTTTTTTAATGTTCCAAAATGTTTAAGCATAAAAAAATCTTTCATTTGCGTAGAAGACGGAGGCTCTTCGTTTGCAGTATCGGTACTTAGACCTGCGAAGCTTCCAAATGCAGTATAACCTGCGACTGAGGTCCCAGATAGTCATGAGAATGCGGGAATATCTCTGCAATCTACACGGTAAGCCTGAGTCCATTCTGCTACATTATATACACTCTTCATTGTTGGGTCACCTGTTCCCAAAAGTCTGTCTAGATCAATGTGTAGACTGGTTGCTTACTTGGTCACAAACATGTCCTTTAAAGGTAATAATGTTTATTACAGTAGCTAGTATTTCCAGTCACTAGAGGACAGTCTTTGTTTGTTTCTATGTAGTAAGTTTCTCTCCTACACCCTGTTGAGGACTGGCCTCGACAAAAACACCTCTTGCCAGTGTAGGGGTGTGGGAATTTAGAAATGTAAGTAATAAATATGGAGACACATGAAGAATAACAGAACAGAAACCATATAATAATACCAGGAGGGCATTCCAGTGGTTACTGAAAATCACCTAATTTATTTTTCCATAGCTCTTATACCCAATACAAACTGGTGGGGATGGGAAGGTAACAAAAGGCTTTATTAACATGATACACGACAACTCAAACAGCCCATGGCTTCATCACTCTGAGACATCAAATCATTAGCATTCTGATGTCTAGGTAGCAAAGCTGCTCTAGGTCATGTATCCTGAAGGCAGCCCCTCCCCCGGTGAACTCATAGTTATAAAAGAAGGAGCAGAAGTACATTTGCATATTCTAACCACCTGTCAGGATGGCATGGACCTACTTGAATGAGCTATTTTAATGTTAAGAGAAACAAGCAATCAATCGTGCATTGGGATGTGCAACTACACTTGTGAGTCATTTAGCAACCTCTAACTCTCTGACCGTCAGACAAGGTGGAAATGGGCTCATATTTTTGGGCCTCCACAACACCCCCACCTCTAACAGTTTAAGTTTTTGTAATTCCTTTTTGTTTGAAACAAGGTCTCATGGTTGCAGTCCAGGGTACAGGACCTTACTATGTAACCCAGGCTGGCCTAAAATTTGAAACAATTCCCCTGCTTTAGCTTCACAGGTTCTAGAATTACAGTATGAGCAACTTCACCCAACTTTTATTAATTTATTGGTTTGTTTGTTTGAGATATGTTCAGGCTGACTTTGAACCCACAGCTCCTCAGCCTGTTGAATTCTGGGCTTTCAGGTGTAGACCAAAGCCCATGCTTATACACCATTTGTTGGGAAGTCTGGAATTTCCCATGAGTTAAGTAGCACACTCCTGCTCCTGCGTACTTTCTATTGTTTCATCATTGCTGCACTAGCAGAACATTCTGAACACCAGAGCATTTCAGTAGACATGAATCCATCAGACATTTAGGATCATTTCCTGACATAAGCATCAGCTTTATGAGTAGAATTACAAGTTTTAGCCTCTAATTTGTACTTTACTATTGACATCATTGTTATCATTTATAAAGAGGTGGGACCTGAGGCCCATCTCACAAGCGGCAGCAGCAGGCTGCCTGAGGCTATAGCAGGTCCCTTTGTCTGGTGGGGGGGGAGACAGATGGGTTTATTTAGTATGGAGGGGGAAGGGAAGAAGTGAAGGGGGGTGAAGGAAGAGAGGCAGAAGTTGCCTCTCCAGAAGAAGAGCAGGGGTGGGGGGAGAGGGAGAGATGGGAGATCCCCTTGCCTTGGCAGAAGGGAGGTTGGGAGTGGGCGGAGCTTGTCTCTTAAAGGGACAGGGCACCCAGGTGACAGACCAGGCCAGCAGATTACAGCAATCATACTTGACAAATTCCTCTGTACTAACTGCTTTTTCTCTTTTTTTAGGGTTTGTGGATGTAGAAACCCCAACACTGTTTAAGAGGACTCCAGGGGTGTGTATATTACTTATCATCTTACTATTAATAGCCTCTTCATTATAAAAGTGATTGCATTGCCTTTATTATCACTTGGCTCATTTTTATTTACTTTTATTGCTACCTCATAATCTTCACATAAACTAGGCTATTTTCTGCCCACTTCCTAAAAAAGTACAGGAAAAGAATATATCGGGAAGAATAGCTACATGGGAAAGATGGGGAGCAGAGACAGAATGGAGAGAATAAGATAGATCACCCTTAGGCAGAAGGATCTGTCTCCACAGAAAATGGTTGGCTTGGGATTTGACACAAGGAAAACAAATGCCATATTAATAAGAAAAAAAGAACCTGGCGAGGTAATGAATGCCTGAGAGACCAGCATTTGGGGAGCTAAAGCAGGAGGATCACAACTTTGAGACTGTGTCTACATAGATCCTGTCAAAAAAGAACTGAGATTTAAAAAAGACAAAAACACTGATATTTAATAACTATTCACTATAGACTTTAAAAAAAACAAAAAACAGTTTAGGGACTGGAGAGATGGCTCAGCAATTAAGAGCACCAGCTGCTCTTCCAAAGGTCCTGAGTTCAATTCCTAGCACCCACATGGTGACTCACAGACATCTATAGTGGGATCAGATGCCGTCTTCTGGCATGCAGGCATACATGCAGATTGAGCACTCATATCCATAAACAAAATATATGAATCTTAAACAACAACAGTTTATGTCCTAGGTATATAGTTCAGTGGTACAGTGTCCATGTAACAAGTTCAAGGTCCTAAGATCAAAAACAAAGAAATACCTACTTTTTCATTTAGAAAAACATTTAAGAATTATTTGCTAGGGCTGAAAAGATGGCTCAGTGGTTAAGAACACTGTCTGTTCGTCCAGAAGACCCAGCTTCAATTTCCAACACTCATATGGCAACTGTCTGTAACTCCAGTTCCAGGGTACCCAACACCCTCATACAAACATACATGTAGGCAAAACACCAATGCACATAAATTTTTTATTAATTAAGGAAAAGAATTACTTAGGAAGTACAATGTTGCATAAAATTTGTTCTGCTAATAGTAAAATTGAGAATTTGTTTACATACACAGCTAATAACTACTATATACAAGCAGTATTTAAAGCTTATTTTAGTGGCTGAAGAGATGGCTCAGCAGTTAAGAGCACTTGCTGCTCTTCCAGAGGTCCCTGTGCAGTTTCCAGCACCCAAGTCAAGTGGTTCTCGGGAACTTGTATCTCCAGTTTCCGAGGTTTGGATGCCCTCTTCTAGCCTGTGTGTACCCACATGCACATTTGCATGCTCACTCACACACAGACATGTAAAAAATACAATAAGTTAAAAAAGATAAAGTTTACTGTAGCTGGTCATGGTACGTGTCTTAATTCCAGTACTTAAGAGTCAGGAGCAAGTGGATCTCTGTGAGTTCCAGTCCAACCAAGCTACGTAGTGAGACTCTGTCTCTAAAAAATAATTAATTAATTTATGTAATTGTATTCAAATTGTTTTAGGGGCTATAAGATGAACCAGAAATTGTCTGTCATCGGGAACTTTACTCTTTAATTTCCTTGGTGTGTTTAAGTATTTACTTGCACTATGCACTAGTCACATACTTTCGAGTTTGTTTTGTTGTTAATTTGTTTCAGGAATTTTTTTGCTTTGTTTTGTTTTATTAAGACAGAGTCTTGCATGTGGGTCAGGATGCCCTAAACTTACTATTCCTCTTCCTCAGTCTCCTGAGTGTTAGAATTGCAGGCATTTGCCGTACCTGGCTTAGGTTTTTCATTAGTTTATTTTTCAGTAATGTTTCTCTTCTCTCTCTCTTCTACCTCTCTCTCTCTTTAAAAGGGTGCCAAAGAGTTTTTAGTACCATCCAGGGAACCTGGAAAGTTTTATTCTCTCCCTCAAAGTCCTCAGCAATTTAAGCAACTTCTGATGGTTGGTGGTCTAGACAGGTAAATCAGCTTTTTGTTTTTTGGTAATGCTATTATTCATCCAAAAAGGGAAGAAGAAAGACCAAGGGGGAGAGAAGGAACAAAACTTTTCTGCTCTGGGAATGGTGAGATGGCTCAGAGGCTAAAAGCTCCTGCCGTAAGACTGGCGATGTACGCTCAACCCTTTTAACCCACACACAGGCAGAAGGAGAGAACTGGCTCCACGAAGCTGTCCTGGCCTGCATTCGTGCCCTCACACCTGTATACCCCACCTGTCATTCAGCAGTAATAAGAAAATTTTTAACTTTTCTGATTTGAGGAGGTTAAAATTTGCACATGAATTTTGAGATTGCTTGTTCCCTAAAAATTGTAGTAGTAATCTCTTAAAGTTTATCAGCTGGCATTAGATAGAAAGCTGGCATTAGGTAGCTCTGACAGGGGATTAAAAGTAAAGTTCTGAGCTGGACTGCTGGTGGTGCACACCTTTAATCTCAGCACTTAGGAGGCAGAGGCAGACGGATCTCTGAGTTCAAAGCCAATCTAAGTCTACATAGCAAGTTCTAGGACATCAAGGGCTAGACAGAGAAACCCTGTATCCAAAAACACCAACCACATGGTGGACTCACAACCATCTATAGTGAGATTTAGTGCCCTCTTCCGGTGTGCAGGCATACATGCAGGCAGAATACTGTATACATAATAAATAATCTAAAAATCCAAACAACAAAAAAGAAAGCAGAAAAAAAAAAGAAAGCTGGCACTAAACTAGCCTTGATTTAAAATGACCCAAACAATTTCCCCCAAGGTTTTGGCAATTCAGGCTATGAAACAGATAAATACTACTCCTTAAAAGAAACTTTCTTTTAGTTTTTCATTTTATTTGTGGTGCTACAGCTCAAACTCAGGCCCTTGCGCATGCATAAATAAGTAAATAATAAAGTTCTGCTGTCCAATGAATAAGACTAGTAAATAAAATGGGATAATAAATAAAAACAACTGTGAAAAAAACAAAATATAAACTGAAAGTATATTGAAATTTACAAAATATTAATTGTTAGAAATTATATTGGTTGGGTGGTGGTGACACACACTTTTAATCCTAGCACTCAGGAGGCAGGGGCAAGCAGATCTTTGTGAGTTCAAGGCCAGCCTGGTCTACAGAGTGAGTCCCAGGACAGCAAGAGCTATATATAAAGAGAGACCCTGTCTCAAGAAAGAAAAAGAAGCTATATTGTTTAGGGAAATACAGTAAGCATTGTAATCAGACTGGAGTAATGTCTTGGGGCTTAAGAAGATGTACTGCTCTTGCAGAGGACCTGAATTCAATTTCAAGTACCCAGGTCAGACACTCACAACTGTTTGTAACTCCAGTTCCAGGGTGATCCAACACCTCTGGCCACTATGAACTTCTGGAGGCATGTATTGCCCCTACATAGACATGCACACAATACACATAATTTAATTTCAATTTTTAAAAAATTTTAAAGAGAAATTAAGAAAGCCTTGTGTGTTAGATCCGCTGAGACAGAGAGAACTTCATCTCTGAAGGTGAAGGTGAGAGTTGGAATGGCACAGCACAGGAAGACTCCATGCATTGATAAAGCAGTATTTCAGCTTGTAGAAGTACATATGTAAAGAAACATGGGCCGGTTTGAATGCACATCTAATATATGAGCATCCAAAGGTGTTATACTTTGAAATCCATCTATAAAGTACTAGCCTCTCACAGGTCAGCTATGTATCTGATTAGATTTGAGCATCATAAAATAAAGCTCCTGAGACTGGAATACAACTTCATAGTAGAGTGCTTGCCTAGCATGTACAGGGGCCTGAGTTTGAGCTGTAGCACCACAAATAAAATGAAAAACTAAAGTTTCTTTTAAGGAGCAGTATTTCTGTTTCATAGCCTGAATTGCCAAAACCTTGGGGGAAATTATTTGGGTCATTTTAAATCAAGGCTAGGTTAGCTCTAGTTTTCTTTTTTGTTGTTTTGTTTTGTTTTTTTTAGATTATTTATTATGTATACAGTGTTCTGCCTGTGTGTGCCTGCACACCAGAAGAGGGCCTCAGACCTTATTACAGATGATTGTGAGCCACCAACCCTGTGGTTACTGGGAACTGAATTCAGGACATCTGGAAGAGCAGCCAGTGCTCCTAACCTCTGAGCCATCTCTCTAGCCCTTAACTCTAGTTTTCAATTACAGATATTTTCAGGTTGCCCGGTGTTATCGAGATGAAGGTTCGAGACCAGATAGACAGCCGGAGTTTACTCAGGTACTCAGTTATATACACTTGCTCTTACAAATTCATGTTTGCTACAACTAAGGATTTTCAATACTAGGACAATAATTTTATGAGTTTTTAAAAATGAACATAAAAGGTAATGGGTCTCATGTTTTATTTTCATACACACTTCATTTTTCTTGATCCTCTTGCGTTCATTCTTCTCTAGTCCGCTCTGTCCCCACTGTTCTGCCTCCCCTGCCATCCTCCTCCTTCCTTACATCACCTGCATCTTACCTGCTTTTTATTGCTCTCCCTTAAGATCCCTTCTTTCCACTCTTAGAGTTCCATGACCTATATCTGCACACATATATGCACATATTGTAACAGTTAAAATCTAGGATCTACCATATGAGAGAAAGCATGGGGTACTTGTTTCTCTGCACCTGGGATACTTCATCGAACATAATTTCCAATTTCATTTTCCTGCAAATGTCATGAGTTTATTTCTCTTTATGTCTCAGTAAAACTTCATTGTGTATGTACATAAAACACTTTTTCCTCATCCATTCATCCATTAATGGGTATCGTGGCTGTTTTGGGTTCTTAGCTATTACAAATGGTACAGCAATAAACACAGATGTGCAAGTATCTCTGTGCTGTCTTAGAGCTTTTGAGTATATAACCAAGAGCAGGGAAACCAGATTGTACAGTAGTTGGTTTTAGATTTTTGAAAATTTACATACTAATTTTCATAATGGCTGCACCAGTTTACACTCTCACCAGCAGTGAATAAGGGCTCCTTATTTCCCCAGTTTCTGCCCAGCATCTATTGTCATTTGTGATCTTTTTAATAGATTTTTTAACCCTTTTTTTTCCAGGCATAGCACAGTTAAGACAAGTTCTAGGTCTCTCTGTGTTGCCTTGGCTGACCTTGAACTCCCTAATTAGAATAAGTTGGCCTCGTATTCATAAAGATCTGCCTGCATATGTCTCCTGAGTACTGACATGAAAGGGTGCCCCACCATGCCCAGCAAGATTTTATTTTACATGTGTGAATATTTTGCTTCCATGTGCATGCCTGGTGCTCATGGGAGACCCTAGAACTGGAGTTACAGATGGTTGTCTGCTGTGTTGTTGCTAGAAACTGATCAGATAAACTGCAAGAGCAGAAAGTGCTCTTACCTGCTGGATGAACCATCCCTCCATCTCAATTGATTTCTTGGCATTCTGCCAGGTGAGAGACAAAATCTCGAAGTAGTTTTAATCTATTTCATTCATCCTTTTCATCCTTTTCATAAGGAGTGTGGTCATCAACTAAGGCATGTCAGATATTCCTAGTGTTTTAATGTTTATGATATGATAAAGTCCTTAAAACAAATCTTATCCATCAAAACTTAGTACTCCAGGGACCAGTGAGTTGGCTCAGCAGGTAAAGCCTGAGTTGGGTGGTTGTAGCACACACCTTTAATTCCAGCACTCAGGGAGGCAGAGAAAGGCAGAGCTCTGTGAGTTCGAGGCCAGCCTGGTCTACAAGAGCTAGTTCTAGGACAGGCTCCAAAGCTGTAGAGAAACCCTGTCTCGGAAAAAAAAAAAAAAAAAAAAAAAAAAGAAGGAAGGAAGGAAGGAAGGAAGGAAGGAAGGAAGGAAGGAAGGAAGGAAGGAAGGAAGGAAAAGAAAAAAGAAAAGGCAAGCCTAACAGCTTGAGTTTGTGCCCCAGACCCAAATAAAGATAGAAGGAGAGAACTGACTGCAGAGTTGTCTTTGACCTCCATACGTGTGCTGTAGCACACCTGTCCTACATCTACATTATACATTCACAAACAGAATAATAAAACAAATTAAGCCAGGCGTGATGGTGCACACCTTTAATCCCAGCACTCCGGAGGCAGAAGCAGATGGATATCTGAGTTTGAAGCCAGCATGATCTTCAAAGCCAGGGCTACACATAGAAACCTTGTCTCAAAAACCAACCAAACAACAACAACAAAAATAAAGTTAAAAAGGAGAATCAATATTCCACCAAAAACAGGACAGAGTTGGGGCTGAGAGATGGCTCAGCGGTTAGGAGCACTGGCTGCTCTCCCAGGACCTGGGTTCAATTTCCAGCACCTACGTGGTCCACAACTGTCTGTAACTCCAGTTCCAGGGAATCAGATACCCTCTTCTGGCCTTCATGAGCACCAAGTATGTATGTGCACATACAGGCAAAACACACATGCATATAAAATATTAAAAGGGGGGCAATGCTACCTTTAAAGCAGATAATTCTATATGATGATATTTATCTAAGCTACAGATTTATCAAAACCCTTATTTGGTTTTGTTAAGATCACATTAGTGTGATTAAATGCACAAATCACAAGTTTGGAATAATAAAGATCAGGATCTTTATTATGCAAGCAATTTACTTAGCTTCTCGGAGACTCAACCATGAGCTAGCCATGGGAACTAAACAAGTTGGTGTATGTTATGCAATAGCAGTCATAAAACTGAAGTATAATGATATTTATACCCTTAACTATGTATTTTTTCTGGGCAGTTATTTATATGGTAACTTAAAGCCAAGAAATATATATTGTGACTATTCATGTTAGTTTCCATGTTATTTTGGTTTCAGATTGACATAGAGATGTCTTTTGTAGACCAAACTGGCATTCAGCGTTTAATTGAGGGTTTGCTGCAGTATTCCTGGCCTGATGATAAAGATCCTGTGGAGATTCCTTTTCCTTCCATGACTTTCGCTGAGGCACTAGCCACCTACGGAACTGATAAGCCAGATATTCGCTTTGGGATGAAGGTACTTTCTTCATGTTTCCAGGACCACCCCCCAAGGAGTTCATCCATCTTTTCAAACATTTTGAATAAATTTATAACTTACGTTTTTGGATAATATTCTTAATGTTCCTTTATGTTGTTACCTCTGTTGTTAACAAACTATAACAAAAAGAATAATAGCATGTTAGTGTTGCGCTACTTATTCTTTCAAGTTCCCTTTCCAAAAGCAAGACGCGTGCATGCGTGTGTGTGTGTGTGTGTGTGTGTGTGTGTGTGTGTGTGTGTGTGTGTGTAAGATATATATATCTTACCTGTGGAATAGAGAAATGGTTGGTTCAGTGGTTAAATGCTTGACACACAGATGTAAGGACCTGAGTTCAGATCCATAGAACCCATGTAAATGCTAGATAGTCATGGGGCCTGCCTATAAAATTCCAGCACCTAAGAGTGGAGGCAGAGCAAGCGAACTAGCAAGATTAGCTGATCAGGAGCTCTGGGTTTGATTGACTCTGTCTCAAAAGATACAATTGAGGATGATTCCTGACAACCTCCAGCCTCTACATGTACATGCACATATGTGCATGTACACCCATACATGTGCCTCTATATATGCAACAGTGCAACTGTATGTACATATACACATACATACACACACAAATACATATGAAAATATAAAGAAGCAAAAAAAACATTATTTGTAAAAATATTTTGAGGTGAAAATGGCTTTGTTTATCCATTTTTATCTGTTTAATAGATTGTGGATATCAGTGATGTGTTCAGAAACACACAGATCAGATTTCTTCAAGATGCACTGGCCAAGCCCCAAGGAACTGTCAAAGCTATCTGTGTTCCTGAAGGAGCAGTAAGTAAAGCACAATTCTATGATTTCTCTAGAATGTATATTTTGAAAGAGAACATATTCAATATTAGTACATAAACACTTGATAACCTGAGCTATATAGAGACCCTATTACAAAGAAAAAAAAATTCAGATAATTTAGAAAACATATATATTTAATGGAACCAGAAATCATCAAAATCTGGATCCTCGGCCGGGCAGTGGTGGTGCACGCCTTTAATCCCAGCACTCGGGAGGCAGAGGCAGGCGGATCTCTGTGAGTTCGAGACCAGCCTGGTCTACAAGAGCTAGTTCCAGGACAGGCTCCAAAGCCACAGAGAAACCCTGTCTCGAAAAACCAAAAAAAAAAAAAAAAAAAAAAATCTGGATCCTCTTGATCTGATAGCTGTAGAACTCACCTTTGTCTTTGTCCTGCACATTGCATGACAGTCTGCTGGTGACAGTCACAGCAGTCTCCATGAGACCTATGATTGGGAAACAGTGCGATCCCGTGAAAGTTGCAGCAAGCCTTAAAACTTATGTCATTTTGAAGAAGAGATTAAAATTTTTATTAATTCCCACTCGTATTGGTAAGACATGGAACAAATGTGCTTATATCTTCTTATTTGACATTGTGAACCTGTTCATAAAGCTGAGGGTCATATTGAAGAATTTACTTTGATTTTCTTTCATCAGAAGTACTTGAGAAAGCAAGACATTGAGTTCATTAGAGACTTTGCAACTCACCATTTCAGTCAGGTAAGGGGAAGCGTTTTGTGGGAATCTGTTCTACTAACAATTGCAGCGCTCTAGTTCTGGTTTGGTTTTGCTTTTTTAGATTTATTTTTGTTATGTGTGTGGGTGTTTTGCCTGCATATATATATGTGCACCAAGTGCATGCCTGCTACCTGTGGACCCACAAAGGCCTCTGAACCCCTAAAATGAAGTTACAGATGATTGTGAGCCACCTTGTGGGTTCTGGAAACTGAACCCAGATCCTCTGCAAGAGCAACTGGTGCCCTTCACTGCTGAGCTCCTAGGTTTGAGAGTCATTATTTCAGATCATGTTTTTACTATGCATCCATTTCTACTGAAAGAGTCCTATTTAGACAATTGAATTTTTTAATAATTTGTATCTTATGTACATTGGTGTTTTGTTTGCATGTGTGTTTGTGTGAGAGTGTCGAATCCCCCAGAACAGGAGTTACAAATAGTTGTGAACTGCCAGGTGGGTGTTAGGAATTGAACCCAGGTCCTCTGGAAGAGCAGCCATTGCTCTTAACTGCTGAGCCATCTCTCCAGCCAACAATTGAATTTACTATCATACTAAAAGTTAAGCCATATTCTTTTAAGATACACAAAAGTATTTTAATCCAGTTTTAAAATTTAAATAAATGGGACTGGAGAGATGGCTCAGCAGTTAAGATCACTGATTGCTCTTCCAGGGGATATCAGTTCAATTCCCAGCACCCACATGGCAGCTCACAACTGTCTATAACTCCTGTTTCAGAGGATCCAGCACCTTCACACAGACATGCAGGCAGCAGGCATGCAAAACACCAGTGTACATAAAATACAAATAAATAGGTTATTTTTTAGAAATTGAATACATGACTAGTTCCTTGGTGGTCAAGGTTGACAGTGGCATGACTAGGGTGGAAAGCCTTACTGGTTCTTCTCCCTGTGTCCATTTTTAAATTATGAGTACACCTTTGACCAACATATTTTTACGTTCTGGGCTTAGGGGATAATCTTACTAAAATAAAGAGCAGGAGCAGAAAATTCTTACATCACTGGACATGTAAGAATGTCATTTTGGAACCAGAGTCCTGGCAGCTGGGCATGATAGCATACTCTTTAGTCTTAGCATTTATGTGTAGGTAGGAGTTCAAGGGCAGCTTGGTTTACTTCAGATTCTGTCTCACAAAACAAAACCCAGAAAATAAAATGAAGAGTCATGCTCTTAGTGTCAGAAGTTTTCTGTGATATATTTTAGTTGAAATATCCAAGATATAATGAGATTTTATGCTCACCACAGTATCATTTATAACAAGAACAGAGTGAACATACAGGGATGCTTAGATAAGTTATGGTATAAAGAAATTAGTATTAAAGTTCCTTTTGGTTTTTGTTATTTTGCTTTTTTAAGGCAAGATTTTATGTAGCCAAGGCTTCCTTAAACTCTTGATCAAGTTTTCATCTTGAGTATTGGGTTGTAAGTGTGCACCATAACACCCACCACTCAAATTTCTTTTTAAGTGGACTGCTTACTTCACTTGCCTTGTAACTTAAGCTCAAATCGGGATAAAGATATTTTAATAAGAAGGCAACACGAGAACAGGATGCTGAGGCAGGAAGGTCACACAAGTCCAAGGCATATTTGAGCTACCTTGTGAGTTAAGGCCGCCTGGGTAACATAGTGAAACCCTGTCTCAAACTTTAAGTTTAGAGAGATACTGAGACTGCCTGGGGTGGTACTTGTGGGGAGTGCTTGCTTAGCAATACAAGGCCCTAGGTTCAGTCATCAGTTCAAGGAGGAAAGGGATTTCCAAAATGGATCAAGGCAAAGTTTTAGAAAATAAAAGACTGAAAAACTATTTATAAAAAATGAAGGAACCATCCTTTCTTTCTCTTTTTCTCTATAGAGATATTCTTTTAGACTGGGCATAGTGGCACACATCTGTACCCCGTATTCAGGAAGTTAATGCACAACCGCTGTGAGTTCCAGACCGGCCTGGACTAGGTAGCAAGACCCTATTGCAAACAAATACAAGTGAAATGTTTATGATCCCAACACATGGGAGACCAAAGCATTCTCTACTTGGTGGGACTGTTACTACATTTTTAAAAAATTTATTGACTTATTATTGTATATATGTGTGTGTACACGATGGGGAGTGGGGATACATGCTGAGGTTACACACTTGAGTTATCTCACCGGCCCCCAACTCAGTCATTCTTATTCCATTCACTTGCAGTCCGCCAAAAGTGAAAGGAAAAAAAAAATCACTTCTAGGGCCTCTCTCAAGTAGGCAAGTGCTCTGCTATTAAGATCAGTTATTTCCTCTGCTGTCCTTTTATTTTTCCTTTTTTTAAGGCAGAGTCTCACTAAGTTGCCTAGGCTGGCCTTGGCTCACTCTGTAGCTCAGGCAGGCCTCCTGTTGGAGTCTCTTGAGTAGCTGAGCTTCCATGTCTACACCTCAGGCCTAACTTTTAAATTGTTTATTTTGTATCACTTTGAAGGGGTTCATGGTGGATAAGACAGTATCATGTAAGTTGTCTTCTGCTTTGAACAAGAAATCTTTGTTCTGTGAGAAAACAAATTCATCTCACTTTTGAAAATTAACAATAGCTGAGCAGTGGTGGCAAATGCCTTTAATCCCAGCACTCAGGAGGCAGAGGCAGGCAAGTCTCTGTGAGTCTGAGGCCAGCCTGGTCTACAAGAGCTAGTTCCAGAACAGGTTCCAAAGCTACAGAGAAGTCCTATCTCAAAAAAAAAAGAACAAAAAATATATATATATATATATATATATATATATATATATATATATATATACCTTTTTCTTTACCAAGGAAGTCCTGCCTGTATTCCTGAATGCCAAGAGAAACTGGAGTTCACCATTTGCCAAATTCATAGTGGAGGACGAAAGATTGGAATTAACCAGATTGATGGAGATCCAAGAGGAAGACATGGTACTCCTGACTGCTGGGGAACATGAGAAAGCAGTAAGTAAAATTGTCTCAGCACATGGCTGTGTGCGAAAGGCTGCCTCTTCCCCATGTTTGTTTACGTATTTAAAGTGGACTGTTAGTTTCATAAAGTAGGGCTGCTCTGTATAACTTGTTATGTAAATGTATTTCACTACTTTATAATACACTATATAAAAACTAGAGCCATTCTGTGCATGGTGGTGGTATGGAGAGCAGGAGACCCTCCTATACTACATAGTGAGATCCTGTCTCAATAAAGCAAAACTAAAACAAGCAAGCCAAAACTGGGGTCTTGGAGCAGTGAGGTGGTTGTGTGGGTAAAGGCACTTGCTGCCAAGTCTAATGGCCTGAGTTCAGTCACTGGGAACCCACAAGGTAAGAGAGAACTGACTTCCGAAAGTCTCCTCTCTCTCTGTCTCTGTCCTCCTGTCTCCATCCCCAGCTCTCCCATTCTCACACACACAATGAAAACGTTAAAACTGGAGTTTTTATCACTTATCAACTTGATTGGCATTATACAGTCAGATCTGGCTCTTCTGTCATGAAGTAGATCAAGAATGGATGTGGTTAGAAAGGTCCTTGTGAAATATACAAAACATTACAGAAAAACCCACATGAATATTAAAACTTGTAGAACTGGGCATGCTAGCTCACACCTGTAATTCCAGCATTCAGAAGACCTTGGCAGGAAGAAAAGCCACCTAGGCCACATAACTGAGACCACACAGAGATATAGAGGTGAATGGTTTTCTTATCATAACACACCTAGAAAGTGGAGAAATCAAATCTACATCATTAACTGTTTCCCAAATTCACATTTTGTGTGTGTGTGTGATATGTGTGTATATGTGAGTGTATACACACGAGTGCCTGTGAGTGCCAATAACTTAGGCATATTCCTTGCTATCTCTTTCATCTTAATTTATCCCCTTTCTGCCCATCAATGTATCATCATGAGGGTGTGGCCTACCAATCAGGTTCTGACTTCTGTCTCCTTCGGCAGCTACATGGCGTCATCTTGACTCCACCTACTCTCTCTATATATATCTCTTTCAGCCTGGCTATATTCTGCCCTGCCATAGGCAAAAGCAACTTTATTCATTAACCAATAAGAGCAACACATATACAGAAGGACCTCCCACATCATGTCTCTGCCCCACAAGTGCTGCTGTCATAGATAGCTGCCTTTTACCATGGGTACTGGAGATCCAGCTGGTGCTCATGTTTTCTTGACAGGCATTTTTCCAAGTTGCCTCCCAACCCTCAGAATTCAGCCTTATATCAACTTCTAACTCATGCCACCTCTAATCATAGCCGACAGTTTCTGACTATTAAGTGCATATCAGACATTGACCAAATCCTCACCATATCCCTTCAGGAACTAAAATTGTAATGATAATGATTAGAATGAATGAAACTGACCCCCATACTCTATTGGGTTCTGTATCTTAAGTACTTTGTCTCACTTAACTTTACAAATCTTATACATGCACCTGTGGTCCCAGCTTCTCAGGGTTGAACCAGTTTTGAGTTCAGTAGTTCAAGGCCAACCTGGAAAATAAAGCAATACCCTACCTACCTCAACACTTCAGTGTTGGAGTAGGTATTTTATCCCCATTTACTTATAATGAGATGCAAAGAAATTAGTAAGTAGACAAACAGGCTCAGACCTTGGTCTGTGAGGCTCTGGAGCCTGTGTTCCTGGTCACCAGTATGAGCTGCTCACACAGTCAGCTCAGGCTGCTGGTCGTGTGTGCTTATAATCTTTGTCTCCTGAGAAAATGTGTCTCATCTAATAATTGGCCAGTCTTTTACTAGAGTCTGACCTTCAAAATTGACCTTCAAAAAGGTTGTCTATCCAATGCCCACTCTGACAAAAAGCTAACTTATTGTTTGTGTCTTTGTTTGCAGTGCTCTTTGTTGGGAAAGTTACGACTGCAGTGTGCAGAGCTTCTGGAAACGAGAGGGGCGGCCCTCCGCGACCCAGCACTGTTTGCTTTCCTTTGGGTGGTGGACTTCCCACTTTTCGTTACTAAGGAAGAGAGTCCCACAGAGCTGGAGTCAGCCCACCACCCATTCACTGCTCCTAACCCTAGTGACATTCATCTCCTCTATACTGAGCCTGAAAAGGTATTGATCTTTTATTTTATTCTTCCAGATAAAAAGGAAATTATCTAAATAGACACAAAGGACTTCAAGATTCACTCAGGAGAACCAAGGGAAAACTGAGCCTACTGTTAATAAATTGTTTTTAAGTACAATGTCGTGGTCCTGTAGAATTGAAAGTCGGGAATTTTCTCTAACATGGAAATCCTGTGAATCTTGTAGGTTCGTGGCCAACACTATGACTTGGTTTTAAATGGCAGTGAGATAGGAGGTGGTTCTATCCGAATTCATGATGCACAGCTACAGAGGTACATCCTGGCAACATTATTAAAGGTAACAAATGCCTTCTAACCTTGCCTTTCTTTTGATCACGTATTTGTTTTATGAAGCATTTGTTTAAAAAGGAGAGTTTACTAGATACAAAATGTCGGCTTTTATATGTAGGGACTGAGACAAGCAAATGATAATATTATTTGCTTATTAATGCTTACTGTTAGGGTTTCTATTGCTGTGAAGAGACATCACAACCATGGCAACTCTTATAAAGGAAAATATTTAATTGGGGCTGGCTCACAGTTTCAGAGGTTTAATCCATTATCACCATGGCAGGAAGCATGGTTGCATGTAGCAGACATGATGCTGGAGAGGGACCTGAGAGTTCTATATCTGGATTAGCAAGCAGCAGGAAAAGACAGCTCACACCAGGTGTGGTTTGAGCGTGAGACCTCAAAGCCCACCCCCAGTGACACACTTCCTACTTTCACAAGGCCATACCTACTCCAACAAGACCACAACTCCCAATAGTGCCAACCCCTATGAGCCTATGGGGTCATTTTCTTTCAAATCACCATGCTTACCATGAGCCAGGGGCTACATGATATACTGCCAAATATGGTGGCTCATGCATTTAATTCCAACACTTAGAGGTTGAAATATGAGGATTGCCTTGAGTCCAGGCCATCCTGGGCTATATAACAAAACCCTGACTTAAAAACAAAATAAGGGGGGAGGCTGGAGAGATAGCTCAGAGGTTAAGAGCACTGCTTTAGGGAATAAGATGGTTGGTGGTGGGGGCTGGAGAGATGGCTCAGAGGTTAATAGCACTGACTGCTCTTCCAGAGGTCCTGAGTTCAATTCCCAGCAACCACATGGTGGCTCACAGCCATCTATAATGAGATTTGGTGCCTCTTCTGGCATGCAAGCATACATGGAAGGAATGTTGTATACATAATAAATAAATAAATCTTTAAAGAAAAAAATAAGGGGACCTTGGGAGAGGGTTGAAGGGAAGGGGAAAGGCAGGAAGGAGAGCAGAGAAAAATGTAGAACTCAACAAAAATCAATTTAAAAAAATGAAGAAAAAAAACCCAACAAAATAAAACAGTACCATATATTCACTGATGTGTTATTTAACCTTCACAATTTCTGTGAGTGGATGCCCTCATTATGCTCATTTTAAAGATGAAAAACTGAGGCAGGTGCTAGGCCAAGTCACAAAGCACAGAGGGGCACGAGCCTGAAATCTGCTTTCAAGAGGCTGAGGTAGAGTTGCTGAGTCAGCTTGGGCTACTAAAGCCCTGACTCAGGTGGTATAGGAACTGAAGGACGACTCTCAAGACCAAGCTCCTGAAGTGTCATTCCCAGTGAATGATAACATTAAGAGGAAAAGCCAGGTGGACCTCTGTGGACTTAGTAGTCTTTTGGGTTAAGGCTTGTCGCTCAGGCCAGGAGACTCATTGTCTCCCTGCCTTCTCCAGAGTGCTGGAGTGGACTTGTCCTAATCCGTTGAACTTTAACCCTCTTAAAGTTTTGTTGTTGTGTTTATATTAACATCTCCCAGTGTGTTAAGTCATGTCATGTTTAAAATGAACTTCATTTCCCTTACTGTTTATTTCAGTCTGTGACAAAAGAATTGCATTCGGTATATTTAAATGAAACGTGTTTTGCATTTCAGGAAGATGTGAAATTGCTTTCTCATCTGCTCCAGGCTTTAGACTATGGGGCACCCCCTCATGGAGGAATTGCCTTAGGTAAATAATTTGTCATTTTGTACACTAAATTCCATTCCATCTCAAATTCCACCGTCTCAAATTCAGACTCCCAGTTTAAGGGGAAGGAATTGGGAGGAGCTGAGTCCAAGAGTTCCATGTGAGTCTCATTTTGTTCAGTAATTTATGAGGCAAGATTGAACCCAGAGCCTTGTGCAGATATGAACACACTTCATTTTTATTTTACTGTTAGGTGTGGTGGTGCACGCGTGCGCGCGCACATACACACACACACACACACACACACACACAGAGAGAGAGAGAGAGAGAGAGAGAGAGAGAGAGAACAGGCAAACAAAAAACATCAGTAAACATACACACACACAAACCAAACAAACATAAAAACACAAAATCAGGGCTGGAGAGATGGCTCAGAGGTTAAGAGCATTGCCTGCTCTTCCAAAGGTCCTGAGTTCAATTCCCAGCAACCACATGGTGGCTCACAACCATCTATAATGAGGTCTGGTGCCCTCTTCTGGCCTGCAGTCATACACACAGACGGAATAATGTATACATAATAAATAAATAAATAAATATTTAAAAAAAAAAACAAACACAAAATCAGAAACTATAATATACAAACAAAAGACCAGAAAGATAAAGAATATCTGAACAGAGCAATGAGACAGAAAGTCTATAAAAATTCTATAAAAATATCACTAGGTTCCTTTTGTGTTACCATTTACTGCTGGGCATGGGGCCTGCCAGTTAATATACCCACTGGGATTCAATTCGAGATGACTAAGTTTCCTTTACAAGTTGATTGAAGATAGTTTCTTAGTTAGGGATGGGAAGCTCAAGTTGATAAGAGCTAGTTTCTTAGTTAGAGGAGAGGGGAGCTCATGTCCACTTCCCTCTCACCACTGGGACCCCCATCGGGCTTAAGTCTGTGCATACAGCCAGTCTGCTTTCTTATGTGCACCAGATACAGCCTGAATTTTAATTCCAACACCCACATAGACAGCTCAGAATTCCATATAATTCCAGTGTTGGGGAACGGGGATCAGACCCCTCTGGCCTCAGTGGGCACCTGCATTTATGTGCACAGATAACACAATAAAAATAGTAAAAATATGAGAGCTCCAGGCCAGCCGAGAGTACGTGAAATCCTGTGGTGGTGGCGCATACACACACACAGATGCATCAGATGTGTGAGTTCGAGGCCAGCCTGCTCTACAGAGTGAGTGTGAGTTCCAGGAAGGTCAGGATTGTTAGACAAAGAAACCTTGTCTTACCCCTACAAAGAATGAAATCTTCTCAAAAATAAAACAAAAAATGAAATACACGTTCTCTATAGGCCTGAGGTTTTCACAACTCAGCGGTACAGTACTTGTCTAGAATGCTTGAAGCAAGGTTAAGAAAAAAAAAAGCTCTCTACATCTTTTAAAGAAAGAACACTGGGCCAGGCATTAGTGGCACATGCCTTAAATCCCAGCACTGTGAAGGCAGGGGCAGGCAGATTTCTGTGAGTTCAGGGTCAGCCTGGACAACAGGGCAAGTCCAGGACTACATAGTAAAACTTCATCTCCAAAAAGGAGAGTAGAAAATATCAGGTTCTTCCCAAAAGTTAAGTTCTGTGCATTTCTCGTCTGTTAACTTTATATTTTATATCACAGGGCTAGACAGACTGCTGTGTCTTGTCACTGGAGCCCCAAGCATCAGAGATGTCATAGCCTTCCCCAAATCCTATCGAGGACATGACCTCATGAGCAGTGCCCCAGATTCTGTGCCTCCTGAAGAACTGAAACCTTACCACATCCAAGTCACATGGCCAGCAGACTCAGAAGAGGAGAATGCAGCAGCCACTCCTTCCAAAAACTTGAGCTCTTAAATTTTGTCTTCTTAGTTCCAGAGTGGAAGTAGTCATCATTGCTTCATAAGAAACAGAAGCTACCCAATTGTGATTTGTTAACATGTACCATTAGGACTTTCTGTGGAAGTTTTAATTGAAGCGTTGTAAAAACAGAAAACCTATTGGAATTTTTGTTTTGACAGTTTGTGTAGCTTTGAAATCTGTCCTGGAACTTGCTCTGTAGTCTAGGCTGTCCTCAAACTCACGCCTGCCTCACAAGTTCTGAATGCCACCACCACCCCGGCAAGTCTTCATGTTTTCTAGTGTTTTACATAACCCAGATAGATTATTTAGGTCAGTCATACAGAATATTTACCTCTGTAGACTACCAAATGATGTGAGGAGAGGGTTTAAATTCATCTAGCCTCACTAGAACCATATAAATTGAGCTTTATGGTGACCTTAGTATAATATACTGCGAAGTAGGCACAATAGAATTGGGAAAAAAATCTCAAAATTCTCTACAGTACTGTACCTTCAGCAAGTTAAATTCTTAAGCCTTTGTCACTTTCATATGTTAATGACACTTGTCCTGGCTATTTTACAGAACCTATGTTGCCTCAATCAGTTGAGAAATGACTTGGAATATTGTAAAGCAGGGCTGGAAACGCACAAGGCCACACCCCTTAACCCTTACCACTTTTAAAAAAGTGATACTCACTGCTAGGCATTCAAATGAGCTTACTGGGGCCTAGTCAAACCACCAGAGCAACTCAGTGGTAAACCACTTGTATAGAACACAACTTGTAGTTCAATCACCAGCATCATCCCATTATACAGTGCTCAGGATGTTGATGGAAGGACCAAAGAAAATGAGCACCTATTTGGCAACTAGTCCATCTTTTTGTTCCTACAAATTTAACAGGCTAAAATACTGGGATGCAACACTTCCCTATAGGGAAAGGTCACATTATGTGTTCTGTAAGAAACTGACCATAAAGCCCTTTTAGGGTCTGGAGATGGCTCCGGTTAAGAACACTGAGAGCCCCACATTGGAGCATCAGACTGAGCTCCCAAGGTCCTGATGTGCAGGAGGAAGAACATGAGAAAGTCAGAACCGTGAGGGATGCATTCACCCACTGAGACAGCGAGACAGAACAGATCACCAAGTCCAGTTGGAATGGGTCTGATGGAACATCCGACCAAACCGGACTCTGAAAGTGGCTGACGGTGGAGGCTGAGAAGCCAAGGACAATGGCGATGGGCTTGGTCTCAACAAGGACAGACTCTGTGTGTCAGTTTGGTTGCTCACCTTCCTGGACCTGGAGGGAGTTGGGAGGACCTTGGACTCAACATAGTGTAGGGAACCCTGATGGCTCTTTGGCCTGGAGAGGGAGGGGGGGGGGGTATGGGTTGAGGGGAGGGAAGGGGGAGGAGGGATAAAAAGTCTGCTCTTCCCAAGGTCCTGAGCTCAATTCCCAGCACCCAGAGGCTCACCATCTCCAACCATCTGGGGCCCTCTTCTGGCATGCAGGCATGTGTGCAGACAGCACTGCATACAAAAAAAATTTAGCACTTGTGAGACCAGCCTCATCTACACTGGGAATCCTAGGCTAAGGCAACACAATGAGTCTATTTCCAAAGAAACCAGTCAATCAAGATGGCACACTGGATAAAAGTGCTTGCCTTCAAATCTAGACCTGGTTTTTGTCCACTTAAATTACATGGTGAAAAAAAAGACTGGTCCTCCATCCACATGCAAACCTAACACGAGGGTCCAAAAATAGAGTTGACGTGGAATATTGCTAATCAGTGATGTAGTTCAGCTTTCGTGAGGCAAGTGATGGATGGGACAAATCATTCTAACACTGAAGGGACAAGGAGATCCCCAAAGCTTCCTGGTCAGTCTATCAAAGCAACTGGGGAGTTCCCAGCCCCCTCTCTGGTGGATTGGACTTCCCTCTTTGCTTTATCAAGTCCTGACTCCATCAGAACTCTGACAAAGCAGACAGGCTGATTGCAACTTAACAAAACCATTCCAATAGTTCCCAAACCAAATGCTTCCAGTAACTTGAGATAGTTAACCTGCGGTCCTCACACCTCTTTTCTAGTTGCTATCAACGGAATCCAGACCTTTTCAGTGCTAGCAACTCAAGCAGGCACCACTACCTGCCAACATGAAACCAAACACCTAAGCCAAGGCCCATAGTTTAGGAAAACTTTTTTTAAACAGAAGTTATGAGTCAGGACACTTTGTGCTTGCTTTAAAAGCTCATCCTGAGAAAGGCTTAGGAGCACAAGTAGACATAAACCCATGCCTGAACAGTCTTATTCCTGTTAGAGAACCAAACACACACTTTGTATTTAATTCCATTCCATTTATTGATAACTTTTTGAAGTTAACTATGATGGGAAAACAGCCTGAGGTATTATCTTCTGAGTCTCCATCCAGTAGCCTGCAACAGAGGTAACTGTTAGGCACATCTCCACATTTTCATTTAAATGGTAATTGTTAAGACAGAATATCAGATCCTTTACAGTCATCAAGTAATCAGTGAGAGAGTTCAAGTTGTGGTGAGATCATCACATATTCTGTAGTAGATTCATGGTTAACATCTTCATTTCTCACCTTTTAAATAGTGAGGTGAAATTGGCATCTGTCCACTTCTGCCATGGGAACCCTATTAAAAAAAACAAAACCTCATTTCTCTGGCTTAGACTACCTGTAGACTACACATTACTATAGTAACCTCAGAAATAAAATGGAACGGTTTTAAAGGTGATATCACTTTTTATCATTTGGCAGAATCATCGCATCACTGGTTACAGGCAATTATAATCTGTAAAAATCCAAGGTGACTTACCTTGAAATTGAGAATGAAGGACCTGTTTGAAGACAAGAAAAAAATTTCAGCCCAGGAGTGAGCCATTCAGTCCATTTTTCTATTCTTTGGGTATTGAGTTTGGACAGGGTCTAGATTAGCTCTCAATCATCTTGCCACCATTTTTGGTTGATTATTTTGCCACCATACTTAGAAAACTACACTGGCAATTAAAAAGCCTTGACAATTTATGAACTGGGATTGAGACCAAAGCCCAATGCCAAGGTTCCATGTGCCTGTGATTGTCCTTCAGCCTTACAACCACAAAAATCACACTTCTACTGTATACTAATACTTCAAATTTCACAAAAAAAATCTTTCAAACATTACAGCCAGATACATCAGATAGGAGCGAAAGACATAGGATTGTTCATCAGGTTATGTCTGCTGAACTATGTTATCATCACAGTATCGGCTTTCATTTAGAATTGTTCATTTAAAAAAAAACACTATCACGTCATTTCCATGTTTCATGAGCAAAGTAAAGTACACTTACCTTCACGTTAAAGCTTCCTGGTGCCTTCAGTCAAGCCATCCAAGACACCTGTAGAAATTAAACCCCGTTTATAAAAAGCCATTCACAACGTACACACACTAAAATTCCTCAGTACTGTTTCAGCTTAAGAATCAGTCTTCAATCTTAATCAGAGAGATTCCCATCTGTTTAACTTTATACATCACTAACAGTAGTATTGTTATTTCTAATTAGTCTACAAAAAATATTTCTTACCTTCATTTAAAAGGTTAACTTTTAAAAGCAAAGGCTGCTTCTCCAATGCACTCTTCTGGTATGTAGGCAGAGCATTCATACCTAAGAAAATACACATTCTTTTAAAAGGCCAAGTTGGAGCTGAAAAAATTAAGGCAACATATAGTACTGGTGAAGAAACACATGCATGTTCAAATTTACTGTTTAAATATTATATACAACCCTCATTAGCACAAGAGTCAATAAACTGGCTTCTTACCCATGCAAGCCATCCAAATGAAAACATGCAACCAGTAGCTAGAATTAAAAGGAAAAACTTCTTACAGATATGTTAAGCATTATTTAATTATCCTTAATTGCTTGTGCCAGGGCTCTTCAGTGTTAAGATGTGTTCTCTACAGGTTTTTTTCAGGTCAGACATTTGATCAACATCATTACAGAAACCCTGATTAGAGCACAGCAAACATCCATGAGACACTAAATGTTCGCTGTCTGATCTACAATCCTTGCATGCGTCTTTAAATTAGTAGTCACTGTTTCCCAATACTTACTTTGAAAAGTTGTCCAAGTAATTCCATCACCTAAGAAAAAAATCAATTTTAGTATGGTCAAAGGCAGAATTAGACGTGTGAAATGCTAACTAAGCCCATTATCAGATAGAGCTAATTAAGACCTTCATGTTAGTCAGCATTTGCTTGTCATCATGCAGGCTGAGTTCAAAGGACACTTAAAACATAGCAAGCAACATTTAAAACATACAACCATACCAAGCCATGTTTGCCCATTTATCTGCCATCTCCAATACTTTTCGCAGTTCATCTTGTTTTTCCATCATAGCACCTACAATTTAACAGGAAGAAATCTAGGTCAGTACAATCACCAGAAAAATGACACAAAATGGCGAATCTGATTTATTCTGCAACTATGCGCCACCACTCTGCTTATACTGAAACTCCCTTTGTAAGCTAGGCGGGCCTGAACGCAGACCATCCTGCTTCTGCCTTCCACATGCAGGTTAAAGTTATTACATGACTGAGCACTTTATAAGGCCCAGAGCCCTCCAAATGGGAGTTTTCCACCGACCATTCTGACACTGCATGAATAGCTATGTCGAGCTAACTCAAACCTCTTCAGACAGCTTTAGGCAACAGCAATCGCCTACTTGGCTTCAGGTATTTCTACAAGTACTCCACAATACTGTCTCTGCATCGGTTAGCTTGGGGGGAACCTTCCAGTTTCTGCTCAGGTGGGTGTGACAAGAGGCCTTTAATTCCCGCACTTGGAAGGTATAGGCATGGAGCTAAGCTCAAGGCCATCCTGGTCTATAGATCTAGTTTCAAGACTGTCTTCATCCCACACCCAGGGCAGCTAGCGAGTAAGGACTGACTTCACAGCACCTAATAAAGGGAAAGCCAGCTGTTGGTGGCAGCGCCAGTCTTTTGAAAGCATAACTGTAGCTAATGAGATAGTGAGTCTGAACAATTAAGAATGAGAACTGAGGTGCTGAGGTCTACCAATTTAACCTACACTTACTCTTAAGATGCAGGCAGATCTGAGAATTAGGGGCTAGTTCCAGGTCAGTTCCCTGTATTTGCCAACCTTTCCTTTGTGCTAACAGATGTCTTTCAATAGGACATAAAGAAGCTTCTTACTAGCACACCCATGGTTAATCCAGCTTCTCTCACAGTGCCTGGAAGGAAAACAGCCTAATGTAAAAATCTGTGAAGTCTGTAAGAAACCCCTTAGTCATTACCCTGTATGCCTCAGTTACAATTTTGGTGGTTTAAAGCTATCGTCATCCCACTGTCAAGAGTAGCAAATACAATGTCATCATTGTGGCACTGTTCCCTGAAAGGATTCTCAGGTGCACAATTCAGTACTTACCTCACTCTTCATCCAACTTTGCCGAAGAACTGTAAAAAAAAACATAGTAATATTAAGATTCCCCTTTCCAGCGTTTTCCTTTCCTTTTCTTCGAATTAAAGCCTCAGAACAGTGTTTTTCAGAAATCCCTTCTGTCCACTACTCTCATACCATCATGGGCTTTTAGGTTGATAGTGGTTTAAGACATTCACCCTACTACTCAATTCTTACCTGTCTGTATGATGCCAACGGTCCCAGACAGGTACACGGCAACATATCTAAAGAAAACATGCCAGTTTAGATGTGTTTTAGTTACACCAATTTTACACAAGTGTAAAGCTCACAAACTATTCTAAGTGGTACCGTGGAATACATCTTTCAGTATCTCAAATTTCTACCGCATACCTTGCCGAAGACTGCGCTTGCGGATTTCTTAAGTCTCTTACCAAATCCCACTTTGAGCCGGTTGTTCGCTAAAGGCTTTAACCTTGTGATCTTTACAATCAGATAGCATTGAAGTGCGTTCCTTAACCGCACAATAAAGTCACTACAAAAGGCCTCGAGAGATTACTCAGCATGGTCCCCCATCAGAGTTGTTGGTATTCATCAACAAGGTCAGTTGTCCCTACCAACATAATCTTCATCACAGCGAGAACACAGATGCCAAGTCTTCTATGGAGATTTTCCGTAAAAGAGCAAAAAAAAATAAAAAAGCTAAAAGTACTATTTTGGTTCGCGCATGCACGCAAAGCCAAGTTCCCCTCAGCTTCAGCACCTTACAAGCGCATTACTGTCCGCGAAATCCCGCCAATTTGCTGTGGCTCCAACCGCAGAACATGCAAGGCCTGTGCCGACACCACCCATGCACACGATAAACATTACCTGCTCCAAGTTAGCTGCGAGCTCCGAAAGACCGATATGGCGGCTGAGTCCAGTATTTAAGCTCTCCTTGACGTCACGACGCACGGCCGTCCGCAGCATGCGTCCACAGGAGTCCCTCCCAGACCCTCAGACTCCTCCTCAAGCCCCACCTCCTTCCCGCCCTCCAGTCCTCCCGCTGGCCCCGCCCTACAAGGCCCGGAGGGCGGAGTCCCCGCGATCACATCAGCCCGGCCCCTGCCTCCCTGAGGAGTCAGGGTTGAGGGGAGGGGGCTCCCGTCAGGAAAGCGCTGGGGGAGGGGCGGCGTGAGGGTGACTGATTTCCTTCCGGCACGCCGCCCGCTCCGGAGTGGGGGGGGGCGGGGGGTTTCACTTCCGGGACGGTGTTCCGGCCCATTCCGGCCCATTTCCACCCCCGGAGGTAGGTGCTGCTCCTTGACTGGGCTCGGTCCCCGCACCCCCGCCCCGTTAGCCTACACCGGACGCTCCTCGGCCGCGTCTCGGCTGCAGCCCGCTCCCGGGGCGTTCGGCTGCTCCGCCCCACCTCCCCCTCCAAGCACTCGGCGACCTTTCCCCCCCCCCCTGGCTCGGGGCTGCTGAGCTCGCGGGCCCGCCCCCTGCCAGCCCCTCCCTCAGGACCCCGCGGCGGGGACACACCCAGACACACCCCCACCGCGGCCGGGGCTGCACCGGGTCCCGGGGCGCCGCCCCCTTCCCCCTGCACCTGAGCTCCCGCTCCTCCGCTAGCTCCTTCTGCTCTCTTTTCCCGGGTTCTGTGCCATCTCCCCGCTTTTCCCGTGCTCTTTGACTCACACGGAAGCCTCTCCGGTACCTGACTGGCCAACCCCAAGCGTTCCCGATTCTCCCTTTTACAGCTCTCGCCCCTCCAGGGCCGACGCTAGAGAAAGACTTTACTCCAGGGGCTTCTTCCTCACTGGGGAATTGCTGGAAAGAGCAAACAAAAAGGCGCTGGTGTAGGCTCCAAAATAAACATCTGAATTCGTGATGGCATCGACAGAGGCTCTTAATGGATTAAAAGTTTCAAAACAAACAATAACGCTTTGGAAAAAGGTCAGATTGGCTAAAGTTGCTTCTTGAAAGCGGTGTTTGCACTTCCCTGTTTACTCATTAAGTGTGTTGTCAATGCGGGGTGATAATGTGAGTCTGTTAGGACCACTTCCTGGTGTGTTGTGTAGTCTCATAAATTTAGAGGTAGATTGGATGCACAGCGAGCCAAAATCATTGTGATATCCCCGAGCTACCCTCAACTGAGACCGTTTGATGCACTTGCAGTCAGTGTAAAATTTTATGCTTTATCCTCGTCAGCTGTGGAAAACCAACTTCCTGAATTAAAGTAATATTACCACTTTGGAATTCCCAACTTCAAGTTTGTTGGATAAAGAAAGATTTACCTAGTTTTTGCCTAGCCTGGCATGGGGGTGGCACACTTTTTTAATCTCAGCAAAGGCAGTCAGATCTCTGATTTAGAGAGCAGCCTGATCTATCTGCATAGTGAGTTTCCAGAAATAGTCCGTCTCAAATAAATGCCAGCTGTGGTGTCTTAATCTCAGCACTCGGGAGGCAGAGGCACGTAGGTCTCTGAGTTCCATATGCAGAACAGGTTCCGGGACAGCCGGGGCTAGCTACATAGAGAAACCCTGTCTTGAAAAAAAAAAGTGATAACACTGACCATTCACATAGGAAATTAGTCCCTTAAACAGCCTGTGCCACATGTAAATTATAATCAACCTGCATATAATTACATTTATTTTAAAATTTATTTCCTCTAGAAAAAGATAATGGATTTTTGTATTCTGTCTGAAATTCTTCTGTTTGATAGCCCTCCTTGATAAACTCCTTTCTTGACATTATATAGCTTATTAAGTCTGGTTGTAGCTTATGTTTTTAGCAGTCTAGCAATCACTTTTTGTTGTTGTTTTGATTGTATTTTACTGTGAAGTCTGTAACACCTCTTGCCAGGCTTAGCAGCTCACACTAATCCTAGCACTGGAGGTGGGATCAGGAGAGTCACAAGTTTGAGGGCTGCCTTAGAATGAGACCTTGTTTCTAACAAAACAAAATACCTGCTGGCAATTCCATTACTGCATCCAAGCATCATGAGGAAGGTACCTCTTCGTACATGGAGATTTCAATTTTTCTTCTGAGACAAGTTTTCATTTATGTAGCCAAGACTCAAGATTCCCCTGCCTCAGTGCACCAGTGTTAAAATTATATATGCGTACCTGGCACTCCTGGCCAGGAGATTTTACATTTTTAGGGATGTTTAAACTAGAAAGCACAAAGGGAGTAAAGATGGTGCTAAGAATATGGTTTGCTCTCTCAGCAGGGTTGAATGTCTGCCTGTACTTCCAGGCATGACCATGGAGAAAAGTGGGAACATACAATTGGAGATCCCTGACTTCAGCAACTCTGTTCTGAGCCATCTCAACCAGCTGCGAATGCAAGGCCGTCTCTGTGATATCGTGGTCAACGTGCAAGGACAAGCTTTTCGGGCTCACAAAGTAGTTCTGGCTGCCAGCTCTCCTTATTTCCGGGATCACATGTCCTTGAATGAAATGAGTACTGTGTCCATTTCTGTCATCAAGAACCCTACTGTTTTTGAACAGCTCCTTTCTTTCTGTTACACAGGACGGATATGCCTGCAACTAGCAGATATTATCAGCTACCTCACAGCTGCTAGTTTTCTGCAGATGCAGCATATTATAGACAAATGTACACAGATCCTAGAGGGCATTCATTTCAAAATTAATGTGGCTGAGGTTGAAGCAGAATTAAGTCAAACAAGGACAAAGCACCCAGAGAGACCTCCAGAGTCTCACAGGGTTACACCACCTCTAAACCGCTCACTTAGCCCACGACATAATGCTACAAAGGGAAACTGGAGAGGACAGGTCAGTGCTGTGCTGGATATCAGAGAGCTTAGTCCCCCTGAGGAGTCCACCAGTCCTCAGATAATTGAGCAGAGTTCTGATGTAGAGAGCCGGGAGCCCATTCTTCGAATCAACAGAGCAGGACAGTGGTATGTGGAAACAGGAATAGCAGACCAAGGGGCGCGGAGCAGTGATGAAGTTAGGGTTCTTGGAGCAGTGCACATCAAAACTGAAAATCTGGAAGAGTGGCTTGGGCCCGAGAATCAGCCTTCTGGAGAAGATGGAAGTAGTGCAGAAGAAGTCACAGCCATGGTGATTGACACCACAGGCCATGGTTCTATAGGACAGGAAAGTTACACTTTAGGGTCTTCAGGAACCAAGGTAGCTCGGCCAACCAGCAGTGAAGTTGACAGGTAAGTTTTGCTTTCCTATTTAAAACTATTGTGTAAACATAATTAAATGAGCCTTCTGTGTTACAGAGAGCATTTTTCTTACCTGATGTTCCTATTCAACTTACTTTGGGAGACTGGAAATATGTCAGAAGACTTGCATTATTTTCTCAAAGCAGGAAGCTCCTGGTTCTGAAGTTCATGATGTTATGAGAACTGTGGTAAAATCAGCTTCTACCATGAATCAGATAGCATCTGCAGCCACTCTAGGATCAGTTATTGCCAGGGCTCTCTGGATTCTAGGCAAGGAGCCGATTGTCAGAAGGTGCCTAGTAACGTTGTCCTTTCTCTATAGAGCACACACAGGTAGGTAACCTTGGGGAGTTTTACTTTCCTTATAGCACTGTGTGTTATTTCCATTTGCCCTTACCTACCAAATTAGAGTCTGGTGCTATCAGTGATTGTTCTTTTTCAGATTAGAATAATATAGTACAGTAAAAGCTTTTTGAATTTTTTCAAGTGTCATCTCACCTAGTGATGTTTCCCTTAGAATCGCTACTGCTCTAGGCCTGAGTGTCCTCCCCCCCCCCCCACCACCACCACCCCCCCCCCCCCGTGCTGCCATGGCCCATGGCCGTCACTGTTTTCTTCCTAATGTACCAAATCTTAGAACATTTCCTTTTGATGGAAAAAGCAGTCTTTCATCTAGTCAATTGGAAGAAAAATGTTATTAGTTTAGATTGGTAACTTTTTATGTTCTTTTTTTCACTTTTTTATTGAGAAAATATTTCTGTAGCTCAGGTTTTTCTGAAATTCAGGGTAGTCCTCTTGCCTCAGCCTCCTCAGTTCTGGGATTACTGGCATGAGCTACCATATTTGGATTTTGTTGCTGTTGTTGATTGTGTTTTGTTTTTGAGATAGGTTTTTTTCTTGTGTGTGTAGCCCTGATTGTCCTCGAGCTCACTGTGCAGACCAGGCTGTCCTGGAACACAGATAATCCACCTGCCTCTGCCTTCCGAATTTTGGAATTAAAGGTGTGTACCACCACCACCCAGCTTTGAGACAGAGTCTCACTCCATAGCTCAAGATGGTCTATAGCTTAATATGTAGCCTAGGCTAGCCTCAAACTCATGCATTCTTCCTACCTTATGCATCCAGGCCTAGATTACAGGATAATCTATTCTTGAAACAGATTGAAATGGGTAAAGGCACTTAGAGCCTGATCATCTGAGTTCAGTCCCTGGAGCCCACATGGTAGAAGGAAAGAACGGACTCTAATAAGTTGCTGTCTGACCTCTACACATATGCTGGCACATATATGCTTCATAAACAAATAAATTTGAAATTGATCTTCGGAGCAATTAAAACCAACTAAATCATTTCTTTGGTTTATAACTAATGTAGACATTTAGTAGGAGATTTTAGCCACATAGATGGTCTTGATTTGAGTATTTCCCATTATGTGACCTTAATAGTCTAAATATTCTTGAACACAGAATATATATTCATCCCCGGTGTTAGAAACTGTTGTCCTATATTAGAACTATATCAGAAGTTGGAAAAAAAAAGCTTTAGTCTATATGAACTATGAGTAGATTACCATAAGAGAAGAAAGAGCCAAAACCCCAATAGTTAACATAAAAGAACTGAAGTTGTGTCAGGCATAATGGAACATGCCTGGAATCCTAGCACTTGGGGTGTTGAACCAGAAGGATTGCTATAAATTCAGGACAACTTTGGAGCCTCTATAATGAGTACCAGACCCCCAAAGGCTTCATAACAGAACCATAGCTCATAGAAGCAAAACAAAATGACGACTGAGTTTCATACATGTTTTTATTCCCTTTAAAGTGCTTACTAGGGTAGAAAGCTTGTATTTAGTCTTATCTTCACCTTCTGTATGATCTGTTTGTCACTTTGAAAATATTTCTGTGTGATTTAGTCCCATTCCTCAGCTATAAGATAGAGGAGAAACAGCATTCAAGTTCTTTGGCACTACTTGTCTATTGGTCCCCTTTATGCTCCTTTTCCAACAGATTTAGTCCCTCCGGCAGTGTTGTTTCCATGACAGAAAGATACAGAGCCAGAAGTGAGTCTCCTGGGAGAGTGGATGAGCCTAAGCAACTTAGCTCCCAGGTATGTAGTTTTGGACTTAGGGTTGCTGTGTTGGTGGAAGAACTTGTCACTGAGTAAACAGAACATAATGAATAAGAAAGGTGTAGGACAAACAACAGTGGCCCTGTTAAATACTGGATTTGATATATATTAGTCTTTTCTTAATCTTACTTGTATCATGCTAGAATTAGGATTTGAGATGTAGAAAGAAAAAAAAATAACTGTGGGGGTGGAATAATGGCTCAGCAGTTAAAGATACTTACCGCTCTTGCTGAAAATCCTAGTTTGATTCCCAGTACACAAGCATCTCTAACTCCAGTTCCAGTGCCTTCTTCCTCTTACCTCTGCAGACACCAGGCACATTTATGTTCGTGTGTGTGTGTGCGTGTAGGCAAAGCACTTCTACACAAAAATAAGTATTTTAAATGTGGAATTTTTTTCCTGATTGTAGATATACCTATAAACCTGAGAGTAAAATTAATTCCTTAACCTTATACCTTTGGGTCATTTAGAACTTAGATTAAAAATAATTTGATTTAGGCTATGTAGGGAATATATATGGGTATATAGTTGTTAGTCTATATAATATTTATTTTGTACATATAAGTAAATTGCTTATGCATTTTTATGTATTCTTTTGTATGAATGTATCTTCTTATGTATTTGCATCCTGAATCTTCTATCTTACTACAAAGTTCTAAAGGCTAGATGTGGTGGTGCACAGTTCTAATCCCAGCACTTGGGAAATAGAGGAGGCAGAATTGCTGCAAATTTGAGGCCAGCCTAAGCTGCTTTTAATAAGTTCCAGGCCAGTCAGTGCTATAGAGTAAAACCCCATCCTTAAAAACACAAAGACTCATGAAAATGATGTTTTCTGTATTCTTCCCAACTCTCCTTAGCTATTGAAGTGATTGGTTGACATTTTTGTTTGTCTTTTACAGACATTTAATACTGAGAATTGATTTTTTTCAAAGCTGTAACAACATAGAACGCAATAAATTAGATACTTTAGTCCGTAAAAAGGAAAACAAGTAGGTTAAGATTGCCTAACTTCAGATAGATCTCTGTGAGTTCGAGGCCAGCCTGGGCTACAAAGTGAGTTCCAGGACAGGCTCTAAAGCTACACAAAGAAACCCTGACTTGGGAGAAAAAAAAAGATTGTTTAACTTTTAGGAGGCAGAGGAAAGTCAACCTCTATGAGTTCGAGGGCAGCCTAGTCTATAGAGCAAGTTCCAGGACAGGCTTCAAAGCTTCACAGAGAAACCCGGTCTCGAAAAACTTTAAAAAAAAAAAAAAAAAAAAAAAGGTTGCCTACCTTGCAGACATGACAGCACTGGGGAGCAGAGGCAGGTGGATGGATCTCTGTCATTTAGAAGCCAACCTGGTCTACATAGCAAATTCCAAACCAACCAGGACTAGATGGTAAGACCCTATCTTTAACAACAACAACAAAAAAAGATAGCTTATTTAACCTCCATTACAATTTCTTGTTATCTAAGCCACTGGAGATATTTTTTTGTGTATGATGGTATGGTACTGGCAGTAAGGTATTGTTACACTCTGAATTTTTTAGTTTGGGGGTTTTTGTTGTTGTTATTAGTGGTGGTAGTGATGTTTTGAGGCAGGGTTTCCATAACCCAGGCTGACCTCAAACATAATCCTCCTGACTTTGCCTCTCTGGACTTGGATTTCAGATGTATGCCAATATACTGCATTATTTTTTAGTTTTGAGTGGTAGAAAAATGTTAAGAGCTAAGTGGAAAAGTAATAAGAATGCTTTTTCTCCCCATCTCTCAAATCTTATATAATAGCATGCAGAGGTAACTAGTTATGCAAATAGTTGCAGTGATTAGGGCAGATATTAACAGCCTTATAGACTAATCATACAAATGTCCTAAAAGAATACAAGTACTTACAGGCATTTACAAGACTTAGTGTCCACATAATGCAAGTACAGTTAAACAGATGTGTATTCGTGTGTGAAGGTACTTGTGCATAGAGTGATGCACACATATATATGTGGAGGTTAGAAGTAAACCTCAGACGTTGCACCTTTTACCTTGATTTTTCTTGAAAGGGTCTCTAACTGGCCTCAGACTCAAAGGCTCTGCTAGGCTAGCTATCCAGGGATCCCTGTTTGTCTCTTTATTCCTGGGGCTGGAATTAAAAACTCGTGCTGCCACACCCAGCTTTTTTACATAGGTTCTGAGGATTGAATTTACTCATAATGTTTGCATGACATGTAAGTACTTTACTAACTGAACCATCTCCCAGCTGTGGATTTTTTTCTTCTAACTAAGCAGATTTTAAATGCAGTTTCCATCTTCCCTTTTCTTCCTCTTCCTTAAGAAAAAGATTTATTTTTAATTATCTGTATCTATGTGTAGTTTTGTACACATGAGTACAAGTGCTTATAGAAGCCAGAAGAGAGCCTTGGTGCCTGGAGTGGTTTGAATGAGAATGGCCCCCTTAGGTGCATATAATTGACTGCTTAGTTCCCGGTTGTGGATTAGGAGGTGTTGCCTTGGAGGAGAGGTGTTACCAAGGGTAGGCTTTGAGGTTTTAAAAGTCCACACCTGGCCATCTGGCTCTCTGCCTCCTATGTAAGGGTTGGATCAGATGTGAACTCTCAGCCACTACTACAGCACCATGCCTGTTATAATCCCACCTATGATAATCGACTACCCCTCTGAAATTGTAAGCAAGCCCCCAATTAAATGTTTTATTGTATATACTGCCTTGGCAATAGTGTTTCGTCAGAGCAATAGTAACCCTAAGACACCTCCAGGAGTTCAAGAGATTGTGAATGCTGGGAATAGAACTCAGGACCTCTGGAAGAACAACAAATGCTTTTTTAACTACTGAGCAATATGTCTAGCTCCATCCTTCCCTATTTTGAGATAGGAAACTATGTTGCCCGGGCTGTTCTTAAACTCTGGGTTAAAAATCTGCCTGCCTTAGTTTCTCCAAATAACTGGGGCTGCTGTTATACATTACTCTGTCAGGATTTAAATGTTTTTGAGTTTTGCCTCAGCCTCCCAAATGCTGGAATTAACAAAAATACAACACCATCATGGCCTAAATGTAGTTTTCTGTAGCACAAACCTAATTGGTCCTAATAATAAAAACCTGGAGTCAGATATTAGGGGATGGAAGCGAAAGATACAGCCACTAGTTCTTAACTCTGCAAAATCCTCAGATGGAAATGGGTATCCTGTCTCAGACTAAATCCTGAGCTCTTGTCTCCTCCTGCTTTATATTCCTCTCTCCACCTAGCCATATCACTTTCTGTTCCTACCTTCTTAGTGCTAGGATTAAAGGTGTGAGCCACCATCGCTTGGCTCTGTTTGTCTTTTAGACTGATTCAGTCTTATGTAGCCCAGGGTGGCCTGAACTCACAGAGATCTATATATCTCTGTCTCCGAGCGCTGGGATTAAAGGTATGTGCCACTATTGCCTGGCCTCTACGGCTAACGAGTGTGGCTAGCTCCGCACTCTGATCTTCAGAAAAGCTATGTTTGTTAAAAACACAAGCAATATTTCGCCACAGTTTTCAATTGTGATTAGGATAGAAATAAAATTGGAGTACATAAGGGTGTTTACCTGACTAAAACAAAAGAGATAGTCTATAAAGAAATAGAATGTAAATAGTACTACATAATGCTAGTACAGTGGCTCCCTCAGGTAAGGCCAAAACTGGGTGCTGTAAACTGTCCTCTAACCTCCATACACATCACATACATTCTCTCTCCCTCCCTCCCTCCCTTCTTCCCGCTCTCTCTCTCTCTCCCTCTCTCCCCCTCTCCCTCTCTCTCTCCCTCTCTCCCCCTCTCTCCCTCTCTCTCTCCCTCTCCCCCTCTCTCTCTCCCTCTCTCCCTCCATCCCTCTCTCTCTCTCCCCCTCTTTCTCCCTCTTTCTCTCTCTCTCTCCCTCTCCCTCCCTCCCTCTCTCCCCCTTCTCACTATAAATAGATTTAATCTTAGAATTTTTTTTAAAAATTGTATAGCTGGGGGACAGTGCCCAAGGAGTCTGTCTGATATTGTAGGTGTTGAGAACTGAACATAGGTTTTCTAGAAGAACAGCAAATACTGTTAGCCACCAAGCCATCTCTCCCTAATAAATGTAATATTTAAAAAAAATACTATCTAGAAATGATTCAAAGGATAAAATACATCTATACAATTTAATATATAAGGAGATTTATTATGGTAAATCCACTTACCAGTTATTTCCCTATGCTACAGAAGACCAAAGCAGAGCAAAGATTTATATTTGCTTTTGGGGGGGAGGGGTGTGGGTGGGTGGGTGGTGGTGGTGGTGGATATGCACATGTGCATGCCACAAAACATATCAGGACAGCTTGCAGGAGTTGGTTCTCTTCCATCATGTGGGCCACTGGGAATCAGCTTAGATTGTCAGGCAGAAAGGCCCTTGACCTGCTAAGATATCTCAACTGGCCAACTTACATTATTATGAACAACAACAACAACAACAAAAGAAAACTGATGTATTGAAAATCCTGGAGCAACTGGGCAATGGTGGCACACATGTTTAATCCCAGCAGTTGAAAGGTAGTTTTACCTAACATGTATTAGGTTCTGGATTTGATCTTAAAAAAAAAAAAAAAACAACTGGGACCAGCAAGATGGGTCAGCTGGTAAAAGCCCTTGCTGCCAATCCTGATGGCCTGAATTCCATCCCCAGCACCCACATGACAGAAGGAGAAAATAGACTCCCCCAAGTTGTCTTCTGACTTCTGTGCACATAGTTCATGAACAGACATACAAAGAAATAAATGCAATAAAAGATTTCTAACTCATTGATAGACTAGACTCTGACTATAAAGGGTGAATCTGGAACAGATACCAAAGTTTTCTTAAAAACATTTTTTTTTCTACCATTGGAAAGTTACCACTACCACTTGGCTAATTATCCATGTAAGTTACAGTCTTTCCAGCTCAGCTGTCCCACTAATCAGCATTTGCTGTTTATTTTGACTTGTAGACTTCTCAGTGCATACTATAACTACATCAGATTCTCTCTGTCTTTAGTCTGAGATTCCTCATTCTTGTGAATCTACTGAAAGTCCCACTCCAAAGATCTCCTAAATGTTTTCTGATCCTTTTTTTCTTAAACAACTATTATAGCATTTCACACACTGCATTATTTTTCCTTTTTTTTTTCTTGATGGAGGCAAGCGCTCTACACCAAAGAAAATCCCTAGCCTCTTACCTTTTCCTGATTCTCTACTAATTCATATAAATTATTTCTTTCCTGTTTGATTTTGTGTTAGTTATCACTGTTTATTGAACTAAAGTGCTCAAGTGTATTAGTTCATTCAATGCTCAACACAGCCTCTGCAGGAAATGATTAAGAAAACTAAGGATAATAAATGGAACTCAAATTTGAACCCAGGGCACTCTTAACTGTTGTGTGATGTAATGCTTTCAGATTTTTCCAAAGTACCTGAGTTTGATAATATAATACCACCCACACAGGAGACTAAGCAGGAAGATATCTTGAGCTAGGAATGTTTGAGGCTATCCCGGTAAATACATTGAGATTCTGTTGCTAAAATAAGGTTTTGTTTTTTGAGATCAAGTCTCACACATAGTCCTGACTGACCTTGAATTTCTGGTAATCTAACTGTGTCTACCTCAGTGCTGGAATTACAGATTACAAGTATGAGCCATCATGTCTTTTATGGTTCTTAAAAATATATCTCAAGGTACTATTAGCAATTTTTAATCTCAACCTATAAAGTTAGAGCAACATTTGATGACCTTTTTATGAATGGAAAAAACAACCCCAGAGAAATTCCTGTGTTTTGTCCTTGGTCACTTAGGATTATTAGTAAGATTCTTCCTATTCTTTCTATGAGTTCTATTTTGATGGCCCAGGGAAATTAATAAAAATTCTTTGTGAAACAACTCAAAAGCTAGATGCTACAGATCATAGTCTGTTCTCTTCATGGGGAAGTTGAGGTAGGAAGATTGCCAAAAGTTTAAGACCAGCCTGGGCTACATAGTGAGACCCTGTCAAAAAAACCAAAAAAAAAAACAAAAACAAAAAACCATCAACTTTGATTTTATGTACTGATTTCTAGATCTGCTGAGGAGCTGCCTCCTTTGGAAATGCTGAAAAGCCCGGTCAGGCTAGCATGTGAGAAAGAGACAAAAGATTGCTTTTAGGAACTAAAGCTTATGGAATTGTTAACTAGTTGAATCTTTCTCTAGTTAATACAATATTTTCTTTGCATTAATACCTTGGATTCTGTTCAAAATTGTAATTATTTCCTGCATGATTTTGTTTAAGAAAATTGACTGTAGCCGGGCAGTGGTGGCGCACGCCTTTAATCCCAGCACTCGGGAGGCAGAGAGGCAGGTGGATCTCTGTGAGTTCGAGGCCAGCCTGGTCTACAAGAGCTAGTTCCAGGACAGGCTCTAAAGCTGCAGAGAAACCCTGTCTCAAAAAAACAAACAAAAAAAAAAAAAAAAGAAAGAAAATTGACTGTAATGACTTTAGTAGTCAACAGCCCCCCACCCAGAAAAATTAGTAATTTCTGAATAGTAGTATTTAATATAGAATTTTGAGCTAAAGGTGTTTATCTCTCTAAAACTTTTTTTTTTTTTTTTTTTGGTTTTTTGAGACAGGGTTTCTTCTGTAGCTTTTGGAGACTGTCCCGGAACTAGCTCTAGCTCTTGTAGCCCAGGTTGGCCTCGAACTCACAAAGTGGGTTCTGCCTCCCGAGTGCTGGGATTAAAGGCATGCGCCACCACTTCCCGGCTTCTAAAACATATTTTAAGATTTATTTTTATTGGTTTATTTACTTATTTATTAGATAGAGTTGACTATGTAGTCCTGGCTGGCCTCAAACTCAAAAGAGTCCTACCAGTCTCTGCCTTTCAAGTTTTGGGATTAAAGACATGCACCACCATGCCCTGCTTTATTATTTTTTTAAATTATGCTTATTTCTGTGGTTGGGGGCTATGTGCAGATGCCTGTAGAAGCCAGAAGCTTCAGATGCCCCTGGATCTGGAGCTGCAGACAGTTGTAAGCCACCAGACATGGGAGCTAGGAACCAAACTTTGATCCTCTGCAAGAGTTATGTACACTCTTAAAAACTAAGCCATTTTTCCAGACCCCAATCTAAAATTTCATAAGTTACTTGTTTAAAAGAATATATTCTTGGCCAGGCGATGTTGGTGTACATCTTTAATCCCAACCCTTGGGAGACAGAAAAAAGTGGATTTCTGTGAGTTCAAGGCCAGCCTGGTCTACAGAACAAGTTCCAGGTCAGGCTCCACAGCTAGGTAGAGAAACCCTATCTCAAAAAACAAAACAAATAAACAAAGAATATGTTCTTATCCTTCCAGCTTTCAGATGGGAAAACACCATGTCTTCAGCCAATTTAGTCTGAAATCACTTAAAGCTTTTTAGTTTTTAGGAGGCCAGAGAGATAACTCAGTGGTTAAGAGCACTGACTGCTCTTCCAGAGGACTCAGATTCTATTTTTAGCATCCGCAAGGTACTCACAACTGTTTGTGACTCCAGTTCTGGGGGACCTGACACCCACTTCTGGTCTCCAAGAGCATCATTCACACATGGTGCATAGACATACATGCAGGCAAAACACATAAAATAAAAATAAACATAAAATAAAAAATATAAAGAAATGATTTTTAGTTTATAGCATGATAATGATGTGCTGATATTACATTATTGCATATATTTTATAAAGGTAGATAACTGCTGGTTAACATAGTAATGATAGTATCATAAGGGAAATTTGATTGTATTTGCCTTTATATACTCCATTCTTTCATGTATAGTAGACATATAAGCACATTTGAATTTTTGTTTAAATTAATTAAAAGCAATTGAAATTTTTCCTCAGTTGCATTAGACATGACAAATGCTAATAGCCATTTGGTTACTACATTGAGTAGTTCAAATTATAGAACATTTCCATCACAGAAAGTTTTATATACTCTGTGGTTGATTGTCTAGAATATAGTTGTAAGGATAGACTCAAAGGATGGTATTATGGGCTCATATTTTCCTATTACTGTAAAATAGTATTAAAGAAGAAGTTTTCAGTTTGACTTTGGTTTTAGTTTTTGAGACATGTCTCATGTAGTTCAGGCTGATCTTCAACTCCCTATGTAACCAAAAATAAACTTGAATTCCTAATTCTAATGTTTCTACCTCTCAAGTGTAGCAGAGGCTTAATAAGCATGCAATTCATCAGCCAGAACTTTGTGTTGCTTGTTCTTTATTGTTTTTTCCTTAAAATTTATTTATTTTCACTTTATTTGCATTGGTGTTTTGCCTGCATTGGTGTATGTCTGTGTGAGGGTATCAGATCTTGGAGTTACAGCAGCTGTTAGCTGCTGTTTGGGTGCTATTGGGTGCTGGGAATTGAACCCTGGTCCTCAGGAAGAGCAGTCAGTGCTCCCAACTACTAGCCATCTCTCCAGCCCCTCTGTTCTTTTTACAACAATAAAAGAATACTCTCAGAATTCTTCTTAAATTATTATGTTAATATATTTACTTTTTTGGTAATGAGTTACCCTCTTGGCTCTCCATTACAAATAAGTGTGTTTGGGCTAGGAATGTAATGAGCATTTGCCTAGCTTGCACAAAGTCCTACATTCTAGTCCTTACACCACACAGACACACAAATGTATATATCTTAGTAACAAGAATAGGTAGATTGGGTTGCTTTTAACATGCTTAATGTTATATAATATTAGCTTATTTTCTTCTGTCACAGGTAGAAGAGTCAGCAATGATGGGAGTTAGCGGCTATGTGGAGTATCTCCGAGAACAGGAGGTATCTGAGCGTTGGTTCCGGTATAATCCCCGCCTCACCTGCATCTACTGTGCCAAATCTTTCAACCAAAAGGGAAGTCTGGACCGCCACATGCGTCTGCATATGGGAATAACACCCTTTGTCTGCCGCATGTGTGGAAAAAAGTATACCCGGAAAGATCAGCTGGAATATCACATCCGCAAGCACACAGGCAACAAGCCCTTTCACTGTCATGTTTGTGGCAAAAGTTTCCCCTTCCAGGCCATCTTGAATCAACACTTTCGAAAAAACCACCCTGGCTGTATACCCCTGGAAGGGCCTCATAGCATTTCTCCTGAAACAACTGTCACATCCCGGCAAGCTGAGGAAGGGTCACCTTCTCAAGAAGAAATGGTTGCTCCTGGGGAATCTGCCCAGGGCTCAGTGTCTACTACTGGGCCAGATTGAAACATTGAGGGGGAAGGGGCAGACCCTCTTCCCCTCTGGGCGGTAAGCAGCCTATATCAAAATCATGGGCTGGTACTTAGATTGACAAAATGCCACATCGCTTGACTAGAAGATGTTCCCATGGTGTTGCCAAATTAGAGGATCAACATGCAGAAAGAACGAAAGGCTCTTCTCCTCTTTCCCACCTCACTCACACTTTGGAAAATAATCAAGCAAATCAGCTTCTAATTCAGGGATCAACAGCCTTGGTTTGTTAACTTTATAAGAAAAAAATGTTTTTAACTAAACTGATCAGTGAATGGTCATTTATCTACCCGTCATGATTGAACACTGTACTTAGGTTCATATCATCTTGATGGGTGAATACTAGATCTAAAAAACAATCAAAAAAAAAAAAAAAAAACAACAACAACAACAGGAGCTTTGGCCAACGGAAGCAGCCTATCAGAAGTGGGAAAGGTAGTCACACCAGTGAGAAAGAGGAATCTTTCCTTCCTCTTCCCTGCCAGAGCATGCATTTCCGTATTTTAAGAAAAAAAAAAGTGAATACTGGTGGTTCTTGTTATTCTAAAAGGTTAGACTGTCTTTGCCCTGGGGAGGCATCTAATACTTGGTCTTGTTGTTTTGGCTATCTACTAGCAAGCATCATCACCTGAAGCTCGTTAGGTAGGTAGAAGTAAAGTGAGAAGCCAAGCGTTTTCAGTGGACGCTTACACATCTGGGAGCTTGAGGAGGAGGAGCAGGGAAGAAAGTGTTCTTACTTACGTTTGCAAGTACTATACATCGCAGAGCTGAACTGCAACTTTCTGATTGGTGTTTGTAAACCATAACACTTGCATGCCTCCTTGGGTGTTACAAAAATGTTTCTAGTTATGAGTTATCCTGTTAGGCTGACTACCAAAATTCCTCTTCAGCTCCTAGTTTCCTATAACAGCAATATTGTACATCAGAAACGTCACTTTTCAGTCAAATGAGCCTGGATTGTATTTTTAAATCCACAGGTCTCCACATTTGATAACTTTTATATGAAGTTTTTAAACGTTTTTTTCCACAATATTGTAGTTGAAGAGAGATTCAACACCGTTGTTCTTATTGCAACCACAGTTTCATTCCCTTCTACGTGTTTTGTACTTTATATTTTCAGTCCAATGAAGAACCTCACTTAAATCTATGTCTTGGTTTTGCAAGTCTATATATAATTCATAAACCAATTAGCAAATTGCTGGTAACTCTTAAGAGTTTTTTTTTTTAAATAATACACTACAGGGCACTTCACTTACAAGACAATATCTTGCACAATCATGTTGCAATAAATGATCAAGGGATCAATTTTTAGCAGGTGTGGTTACATAATCATTCCTAAGATTTTTTTAAAACATCAAGGGACTATTTTAGTGATTTTGAGTTTTTCTGAGATTCTTAACCCAGCTCTGAAAGAATTTACCAAACACATAGAGCTTTATATGCCCTGTCTTGCATGCAGAGAGAGGAGCAGGAATGTTAGACAGTACAGGCAAAAAGATGCCAGAAGTCTACAGTGCAAGTAGAAGTCTCTAGTTTCTTCTGAGTGGTTTTTAAAGAATATTTAAAGGTGTAATGGTTTAAGTAATTGTTTTGGTACAGGGATATGGATGATTCTAAGAGATTTGGGAGAGGGGTTGGTCCTGCCTGCACTAGTGAGCCATTTATGACAATGTGAAGTTTGTGCTCCTTGTGAGCACCTTGGGTATGGAAAAGTGGAGAAAATGCATTGTTGGTGATAAACTGGAATGCAAAGGGTAGCTTTAAGCAATCTGATAATTGTATATACTGTATCACTAGAGAAAGGTTTTCTCTTGTGGAAAAAGAAAAGAAATTCATCTTAAAAGGAGTATTCCAATAGAAGAGCCTGCCCTCAAAAACAGCACGGAGGAGTTGTGTCTTATTGTTGATCATCATAGTCAGGCTTCTTGCTACTTAGTTAGACAACAGCATGATAGAGTAAAAACTGTCTCGTAGAGTTACCTTAGGGATTGCTATGCTCTGTGGCATAAAAACATAGAGTTGAAGTTCTCGGAAACATTTTAGCTTATACTCAAGACTTTCAGTGGACAGGCGTTGTCATTACTGAACAGGCAGGTACCTGGGAAGTACAAAAAATGCTGCTTTAGATTATTTTTTTTAAACCAGCCAAAAATATTTTACATCTACCCTACTTTTGAAAAGTTAAGCGTATGCTAAAAAGTTGTTTTTTGCATTGTTAACTTTTTAGGCTATATATGAGAAAATAGAGCTTTTAACTATCACCAAATTATAAAGGTTCAGGTGCAGTAATTTTGTAAAGAGAAACTCCATCAAGTTCAGCCACTAACATCTTTGAATGGATAGAGACTGTTGAGATGTCAGGCATGTTTGGCAGGTTCCCTTCTGTTTTCATTCTTTTCTAATAGGTTCTCATTATATTGATACTGTGAATAGAGTGCTTCTGGTCCTAAGACCACATCAGCACAATCTTCTTTGCTAGTCTCTCCTCTAATTGGCCTAGCCAGAGCCATGAAATTCATGAGACTTGTAGCCAGGCTACCTTTGAAACAAAGTTTTCAAAAATAACATGTTTTATTTAGAAGTGGTACCTAATTCAAATATCCAGGATTCTTATCCAGATTCACTGTGAGATCGCCCTACTTCTTTGCTAGCATCACTGTCGGGTCATAAGTAGAATGCTATATATATATATATATTATATATATATATTATATATATATTATATATATATATTAATGAATATTGGTATGCACAAGGAGTATGCTCATTAAGGGTGTACTAAATGGGCTTTAGCTGATGCTGAAACTTACTACCAAATCTTGACTTGCACATGTCACCTTGTGAGGGGAACTGCATTAGCAATGAGAGCTAAATCAGTAGATAACTTAATGCCATGGAATTGCAGTATCAGGACTATTATCATTGAGGGGCACCAGCAGAGAAGCTATCCAGTATTGTCATCAAAAGCAGAGAGTTGGTCACATGTGTTTCTGTTTTTACTCTAAATAGACTTTGTATTCTCTCTAAATTCTGATACTGATATAAACTGTTGCGTTCACATGGCAGTAACACTGTATTTACTCAGAAAGGCTCTTCCTAATGAATTCTTCTCTTTTTACACAGAACCATAATTACCTCTAAGCTAAGTTGAATTTTATTTTATATAAATTCCAAGCAACTTCATAGTTGGGGGGATCTTGTGTTGTTTTTAGTATTTGAGACAGGGTCTTTGCTATGTAGCCCCTTGCTGTCATGGTCCTCACTAGATAGCTCAGCAGGGCCTTGAGCTCAACCTCGTAAGTACTGAGATTATAGGCATGTGCCACCACGCCTGGCCCCCATTCCATTTTGTTTTACTAAAGAACTAAATCTAATTTGGACTACATAAAACTGAATTAGTTTGTAAAAGACAAAAAAGAAAGAAAGCAGTTAAGAAAAGTTTTCTTGTATGTTTGCCTTTTTTTCCGTTTCCAGTTCCCTTGACGTCAGTGAAACAAAGATGGTATGAGAGTAAACGGAGACTGTCCCTGCCTCTTCATAGTGGGAATCCAGCTTTAGTTGGGACTGTCTGGTGGACGAGTGATGTCTAAAACTTCATTTGTAATAACTGAGTAGTCCTTTGTCCACAAAATAGCTTTGCACAGCCTTACTTTTTAATGCATACTAGTTGTTTCTTTTAACTGGCACAATTATTTCTTGTTTAACAAGAAGGTCTAATTTAAAGAAATAGAAGCAGTGGAAAATGGAAAAGGACTTTTTTCTTCTTGTTCTTTTGGTTTTCAAGACAGGGTTTCTCTGTGTAGTTCTTGCTGTCTTGGAACTTGCTCTGTAAACCAGGTTGGCCTCACACTCTGCCTTTTCTGGGACTAAAGGCATTTGCTATTATTGCCTGGCAAGGAAAGACTTCCCAATGTAGTAGAAAACCTCTTAATGAGAAGGAGTTGATATCCTATACGTAAGCAGGCATAATTTACTTTTCTCTTCCAAGTATGTTCTTTTTCTTATTTGTGCACTTATTTATTCAAGGAATATTCAGTGAATCATTATTGAGCAGTCTTTGGAAATGGAGCTTTTTACATGAGGCCACAATGGAAAAGAACTTAAAATACTAAAATATTTTCATCCCTGAGTTAGGAAAGAAACAGCAAGCTATTGCCAGGTAAATCACTGACTTTGAGAGTAGTCCTCAGCAAAGCAGATCCCTAGGGTTTATGGGTTAAATCATGGTTCAGCAAACCATGGCCCTAAAATCAAATATGAAGAAAATTATACCCTAACACCTATTTGTTTAGCTATTGTTTATGGTTTCTTTGTACTATGATGATAAAGTTGAGTACTTGGCCAACAAAACCTGAAAATACTGTGTCTGGAAGGTGTCAAAGGTTTGCCATCTTCAGTTTACTTTTGTAAGGTTGACTCTAAATTATTACTCCTAATATTTCACCGTTAGCATAGTGCGATTGAGGCCTTAACTTCATAATCACATCTGCATTGGATACTTGAGAAGAGTGTGTCATCTTTCCTAGATCCCCATAAATCCTCTTGCTTTTTCTTCTGCTTGATTCCCAGTCCAGAAAGGAAAAGTAGAATGGGTTATAAGCCAAAAAGAAGCTGGATTATGATTTGCCCTTGCCTGAAAGGTATAAGTATATTAAGTTTAGCATAGTAGTTGTTTATAACAAAACATCTCCTTATAAGAAAAATTCCCACTTATAACAGTGTGGAGTTAAATGGGTACCCTATTCAAAAAGTTCATGCTTTTGTAAGTTTTGCCATTTCTGATCTTGCTTAAACTGATTTGCATAATAGTGGCATAAATGAACTTAACCTCTTAGGATTAAAGAGTAATTTCTGTTATGGATAGTTATTACTGGTTGTGGTGACTCTTGCCTGTATTCTATCACTTAGGAAGGAAGGTGAAGGTAAGGCTCAGGAGTTCAGAGTTATCCTTGACTACAGAAAGTTTGAGGGTAGCCAAGGCTATGTGAGACTGTCTCAAAAAAACAAAACAAAAGATGTTTTGATTCTTATCAGATGTACTGTTTTTCTAGATTAGATACCTGTATTTTTCCCTTCATTTTAATCTTCTTAGGTAAATTCACTCTGTCCTCATTTAGACTAAAAAAAAAAAAAAAAACTCAAATCTTTTTCTTTTGGATGTTTTAAAGCATAGTAAAATGTCAAGATTTCAAATATTTCTTAGGCTCATTCTTATATAACTGCTATTGTCTAATTTGTTAAAATACATGTTGGACTATTACATATTTACTTAGGGAAGATTCATTCTTAGTGTTACACAAGGTGTGGAGAAATGTGAAATGCTAAATGTTTTCATAGAAATCCTTGTAAGAAGAGAATATGATTCTTCCCCATTTGGAAATACGTGGGCTTCAGAGTTTCATTTGGGTGGTTTTCTAGACTATGCTAACGCAGTACAGTGAGTTTGATTTGTTGCTATAAGTCCTATTGTTGTAGATAAAGATAGGATGAGTCACTAGTCTCCACATAAGACATGTCTTTGGTTCTTTTGGTTTGATTTGGTTTGGTTTAGTTTTGCTATTTTTTGTTGTTTTTTTTTTACTTTTGTTTTTTATTTATTTGTTTTCTGACATGGTCTCACTGTGTAACTCTGGCTGGCCTAGAACTCACAAGAGATCTGTCTGCCTCTGCCTCCCAAGTGCTGGGACTAAAGGCATATGTTACCCCGCTGACCACTGCTTTGTTCTTAAAGTTGCCTTCTAATAAGATATTACTGTGTTTTATGTGATATCACCTCTGAAAAATAGATAATCCTCATTGTAAAGTTTCAGAATATTCATCTAAGTTAAGTCTACTTGTCTCAGAGCACATTACACTTAGTCATAATGGGTTTTCTGGTTGATCTGGGACGTATTACTTGAGAGAGAACTTGGCTGAATCATTTCAGCTGTGCACTATTTGAGGTTTTGCTAATAGATGTCATTTAGGGATTGATTGAAAGCATTGGAGTTTGCCAAGCATTGTGACTAATTCTCAGTGTTTTTGCTTCTCTGCTTTCTAGTGTTTTTCCTGATCTTCAGAGCAGGATTTTTAAATGGTGCTTTTTCCCAGGCTGGTGTTTTACTTAAGATAGTCAGTAGGCTTTCTTCCTCAGGACAGGCCAGAGTTGAAAAGTGTGTGTATGTTAGAATACCTGAGCTTGTTACATTACAAAGAAGAATTATTGCTAAGGACAGTGACTTGAAACCCTTAGAGGTGTCTGTACAGATCATCCATTTCAGTTGTGTTAGACCATCTTTTCTCAGATGATATACAGCAATGCTAGAAACACATACAATTTCCTGAAATCTACATTACCTTTACAGAGGGTATAAAGAATTTTTATAAATAATTTCTTTTTTTTTTTTTTTTTTTTTTTTTTTTTTTTTTTTTTTTGGTTTTTCGAGACAGGGTTTCTCTGCAGCTTTAGAGCCTGTCCTGGAGCTAGCTCTTGTAGACCAGGCTGGTCTCGAACTCACAGAGATCCGCCTGCCTCTGCCTCCCGAGTGCTGGGATTAAAGGCGTGCGCCACCACCGCCCGGCTATAAATAATTTCTAATCTCACATCCTTCCCCTTCTATATTAAAAATACTTCTTAACACAGTTACAAGATCCCCAGTAGCTCAACTAGTACAAGCTTTAAACAGCAAAGCTAACAGGAAGGCAGAGCATAGTGTGTGTGGTAGGTGCTTTTCTAATGCTTGCTCTCTGTGTTTACTCACAGGTCCTATGGAGGACCCTTAAGTGCATAGGTAATCTATATTAAGCGTCCCATGTGACCAATACCATAATTTAATGCCATGAATCTTAGGATATGAATTATTCCATAATGCCAGAAGTTAAAGTATCTCATAGAAACACATGCAACTACTTATCTTCACTGGTAGGTAATATATAGGAAACTATGTCCATTAAAAAATGTTAAATACTTTTGGTACCTGACAATGTGGTTGGAATTTGTAAAACAAAACCAGCTTTAGTTAGTTGTGGCTTCCCATTCTTTTGGGATTTTTGTTTGGGGATTTTGGGTTTTTTTTTTTTTGTTTTGTTTTCTGTTTTGTTTTTTTGGTTTTTTTTTTTTTTTTTTTTTTTTGAGAGACAGTCTCTCTGGGTAGCTCTGGATGACCTAGAACATATGCCAGGCTAGCCTTGAATTCATAGAAATCTGCTGCCTCTGCATCCTGAGTATTGGTATTAAAGGTGTGCTCCACCATACCCAGCATGGCATCCCATTCTTGAGAGTCTCAAACCTACTTGTTGGGAGTCTGAGACATGATTTTTCAGAGAGCTTGCACTTTTTACTATAGAGAGAGTTCTAAAGAAGTACTTACCTATACTGTGTGCTCTATTAGCATGACTGCAGTTATGTCAAAATATTCCTGAGGTGATAAGAGTACAAGAAAAATGGCCAACATTTTTGGGTGTTTATGTGCCAGACACGATTTCTTAATTTATCTAATCCTCCCGTCAGTCTGTTGGGATTATTGTTACCTTCATCTCAGAGAGAAGGACACACTTCATCTTCTTCATCCAGATTTCTCTGGATAGCCTCTAGCGCCTTCAGTGAGTATAATTATGGCACATTTTATAGATGAGAAAGCTGATGAGCCTAAGGGTATATAACTTTACAGCTTGTATTTACCTATCCAATTCCAAAGTCCTGACTACCTCCAGTATATCACATTTACTTTCTGTACAGTATCTAGTACTATTCCTACTTTTAGTGAACTTGAGATCAAGGGTAGAGGCTGGAGAAATGGTTAAAGCTCAGTGGTTAAAGCACTGACTATTCTTCATGAGGACCTAGATTTGCTTTCCTAGCACCTACATGACAGTTCACAGCTTGTTATTATAATCCCAGAGGATTCAGAGCTCTCTTCTGACCTCTTCAGGTACAGACATGCACATTGTACAAAGACATAAATTCAGGCAAAACAACCATAGACATAAGTAAAATTTAGTATAACCCAAGAGTAAGTTATTAGCAAATTTCTTCAAAGAGTCTTGTAGTTGGTCTCTATGCAGACTTGAGTAGGAATATTGCCCACTTACTCAAAATAATTGCCCATTGGAATGTCTAATTGTGAGTAAGTTGGGTGAGTAACTATTTTAAAATGAATCTTTTTTCTGGCTATCTGTTGCTGCATAACAAAGTACCCTAAAGTTTAAAGTGACTTAACAACCATTTTATAAATCTTGACATAGTAAAAAGTTATAGGTTAAAGAAGAAGGGGCAGGTGGTTGAACTGGTCTGGAAGGTCCAAGAGTATATGTCATGCATGCCTAATGTGGGGAGACCTGAAAAGCTGGCTTTAGCCTTTCCATCGAGTTTCAAGGAGTTTGGGTTTTTCAAAATAGGGTTTCTCTAGCCCTGGCTGTCCTAGAAACTAGCTCTGTAGACCAGGCTGGGCTCTAAATCAGAGATCTACTGTCTCAGCCTCCCAAGTATTGGGATTTAAAGTGTGCATCACCACTGCCTGGCAGATAGTTGGGCTTCTTAATATGGCAGCTCTTAATAGACTGCTAAAAGCTGGACAAAAGATCTGATCTTCTTAAAGGCCAGACCTACAATCATCATAGGGCACTGTCATACTTTAGTCAGTGGTGAGCCCAGATCTTAGAAGAAAGGAAATACACTAACACTTATGAAAAATATGAAGAGATTCAAGGCCATGTTGAATTGTGTACAGGAAATATTAGGTTTTGAATTTTCTTTTTTAAACCTTTGAGGGTCAGTTATTAGTGCCATTGAAGCCATTTATTAGATCTGTTGTGGCATAGTAAAAGATATAGAAGGAGAATGAGACAAATATTTGAGGCTCATTTTATTAGCCTTACCTCAGATTCTACATATTTTAAAGCAGTCTTTCCTTTTCCACTTTATACTATGTCCCAGGCTGTGAGCCTTTGCTAAAGTTGCCGTGAAACCATGATAGACAGGCTGAGCCAAAAATACTCCCAAGGAAGTAAAAAGCTTACTGCTTGAAATTTTGGGGTTTTGTTTGTTTGTTTTGAGACAGCTGTATTTTAAGTTTAAGTGGAAAATTCCCGTGATGTGGCTACTAAATCGTTTTCAGGAATTTCTGTTGTGTGGCTACATATCATATTGTTGAGATCATAAAAGGTTCTTGTACGGAGGTCTTACACGTCAGGCAAACGCACACTTTAACCACTGAGCTACACCTGCAGCTTATGATAGTAAACATTTTACTCTCTTTATCTCATCTCTATCTCTACCACTTCTCATATAATTTTGTGCTTAAAGATGAATTGGTTGATCCCATTCTTACTGCTTTTCTTACAGGAAAATCAATTGCCAATTTTGTGTGTCTTTAGTCTTTAGCAGCAGTTACCAGCCTCTCTCTCATTGAAGTTTTTTGAGGCTGGAGTTGTCAGATTTATAATGCTTTATTTAAGCCCCTGGTGACTTAAAATAATCAGACTGAAAAACTTACACTAGTTCTGGATTGAGGAGAAGATGGTAGAGAATGAGCTGTACTCATTCTAGGGATACTGCTAGTTATCCCAAGTCAGTACCCTTCCAAGAGAGTAGATTCCAAGTTCTCATGCAATATAATGGTGTCTGTTGCTAAGTGAGGCCTAGGGAAATGGAAGGGTTCTAGAAGCCAGGGACTTGTCTTGTAGTTAGATATCCAAAGGTAGAGTGGAGATTAAGTAGATTTTATCATGTAAACATTGGGGGAAGTTTTTAGTGAATAAAAAGAGCAGAGCTTCCAAAAGAAAAGAAAGAATAGAACTTAATTTAAAACTTTTTTTTCTTGATTCTCATTTCCATCATAATATAATTTATCTCCCCCCTTTTTTTTTCTCGAGACAGGGCTTCTGTATAGACCAAGCTGACCTTAAACTCACAGAGACCTGACTGTCTGCCTCCCTAATGCTGGGATTAAAGGCGTACACTGCTACAGTAGCCCAACAAACTCTGCCCTTCTTGACAGAGAAACTTTGAAATTGCAGTCCCAGGAAATGAGTTTTACTGTGGTTGTTTTCTGGCTCATTGGAAACTTCTCTGGAACCTCTGTGGTCTCAAGTTTGCAGTCATTGGATGGTTGCATAGAAAAAGAGCAAGATGAGAAAAGAGAGTCCTGCTGTTGACAGTCTTTGGTTTCAGCATCACGGTCACAGCAGTCTGAGAGAATGGTCTGTTCCCAAAGTCATAGAAACCCAACTGTAGTGGTTAAAAACCACTCAGAAACAGAAATGCTATGCAGAGAAGAAAGCTTAAATGTGTTTTCTCTGGAAGCCAAATTACTAAAGCAGTCACTAAAAGTGTGCTGAAAGTCACCTCTGAAATGCTAGCAGATGGCGACATACCTAGAATTTATATGGAGTTTCTAGTGTTTTTACAAAACTAACTTTAAATCCAGTAATGAGTTTTGTTGTTGTTTTAATGAGCCTGTTTTCTTTGAGAAAAAAATGGCTCAATAAAAATATCACTAAAGAATTCAGTTGTATATGCATGTGTATTAAACACAGAATGGTATACTGAAGATAGTTCATGCAAATAACTTTTATCGGAAGTTTAGCTATTTTCTTAATGTCTTTTCATAAATGTATGTTTATAAACATATTTACTCACCCACCTAGATATTGGTAGCATAGAAACATTTCATTTGTTGTGTTGTACTAAAAATTAAATTCTTGGCATAGTGGGCTATGAGAGCTTTAGTTAACTTTGTATTTGGGCTTAAAAAAATGTTTCTTGCACTTTCTGTTTATAAAGATGTTATAACACATCTAGTAGTTAGTGCAGCTGCTTTTTTAGAGCCAGCAGATGTAGGTATTAAAATGATATATATGCTTAAAGCCCTCAAAAAAGAAAATATACATATAGCTACCTGAAAAGGGTTAGGGATCAATACAGAACACAACCTGAAAGTAGCTATTGGGATAAACTTAGTGTTGCTGTGAATTGCAATATGTTGCTGGGTTTTCAGGTATGTGTGTGAATTACATGTATGTAAGGAAAAGATGTTTAATGAAGGCAGATAAGTCAATGTAAAATATCCTACCTCCCACCAATATGAAAATTAGCATATTCAAGATTGCCCGGTAGCCCATGGACATGAGCCTAATTCCTCAGCTCCTCTACCCCCATCCTTTTCTAGCTACATTTCAGCTCCTCTACCTCTGGGCATTTGCCTGAAAAAAATCGGGTTAGCTTTCTGTAGCAAGCAGGGGAAAGCTAGACTCAAAGAACAGAGGTTATCATGTAGATGTTGATGTTTGATTCGTGTTGCCCAAGCCATGCACCTGTCTAGTAGAAGTGTCCAGTAGAGGAGAGAAGAGGCTTTCCTGGTTTGCTGTCTGTGTGTGCTGCACATGTGCAGTTTTCCTGTGTTACCCAGACTGGCCTCAAGCTCTCCGTCCTTTTGACTCACCCTCCATTTTTGCTGTTTGTTTGTGATGTCCCCAAGGAAGAACCGTAGGCCTTGCTGTGCAGCTCAGGCTGACCTTCAACTCTTACTGTTCCTGCCTTGGCCTCTTGAGTGCTGCCACTACCAGCATGTGGCACCACACCCACTTTTTGTGTTTGGTCTTTAAGACGCCCCCAACTCCTTTGAATGACTGAGCATCACTGTCCCTTCATTGCCATTTACAGTTCATTCTGTAGGGACTGGAATGTTAACTACATTTTCCCGATAATGAGCCTGCTACCAATATCTTACGTGGGTATACATAAAAAGGATTTTTGGAAGATCTGTTTTGCTTCTGATTACTCTAAAGAGAGATGTGCTTTTTAAAATACCAATTACTATCATAATAATCAAGATTTGGATTTTGTACATGGCAGAAAAGTTCATTTCAACAGTAAAATGCCACCTAATCAGAACTGATTTTTCCTTGAGGTAGTAGTTCCCGGGTCAGCTTACCTACCTTTTAAACACTTGTTACTGCTGAGGTGTAACTGCTGGCTCTAACAGCTATCCTAGAATGCTTACTACTTTTTCATTCTCATGCTCTGTCTGGGTTATGTCCAAAACCAGGAATTCTCTGGTTAGAAATGAAAATTAGTAAATTATCCATTTTCAGATCTTTAGGGTTGCCACTTTTTTCTGGGTATTGTTTTCTTTTCTTGTGACATGAGGCAAGGGTAGGTAGGGAACACAGACAATGTGAAACTCCCAACAGGGAGAAAAGCGTTCCATGTAAGTGGCTGTGAGCAGTGTGTGAGTAAATCCACTTGAGTTCTCCAGGGAGAGAGGCAGGTAAAACAAACATGATGAGTCTGTTCACAGCTCTTCCATGCTGAACCATAGTAGCTCTCAGTCTTAGCCATGCTAGGATTTCAGACTCAGGAATTAAGTTTGCTTAGGAAAGTTTCTTCCTCCGGCATATTGTTTTTGCACAGTCTTGTCCTAGGCCTGCCCCCTGATGTCTTGCTATAAACTATACTTTAAAACAACATGCTTAATTCTTACCTAATAATACTTTGTCAGTGTTGCTGCCTTTTTGGTCAAACTGATTTATTTGGAAAGAAAAAAGTAAAGATGTGCCCAGATAATTTTCTAAGTTACGTTAAATTCACAAATCTAGAAGGAAACAGAATTTTACTCTCTTCTCTGGCTTGGACGAGCATTGACTTTTGTCCGTTTAAAATCACCTGAAATCCCTTCCAGACATTCACATTTGACTGATCTGTTCTGCAGCCCAGGCTTTCAAAAGTTCTCTAGGGATGGAGTGGGCGTGCATTGTGGCTTTGTTGGAGAGCTCCTACTTAGCATGCACAAGACCCTGGGTTCTTAGCATGCACAAGACCATGGGTTCATTTCCCTGGACAACAACAATAGAAACCTGCCTGAATGGTTCTGATGTACAGTCAGGGTTGGAAGTGATTTTGTGGGTAGTCATTCCTAGTCTTGGGCTGGATAGCCTCAAGTAGCAGTATCTCCTTCCCCAACTCCCCAAGTGAAACAGAAGTGGGTTTTGTTCGGTTATTGTTGTTTGAAAAGAGAAAGAACTCCTTGGAGAAAAGTGCCTGGAGCTATTTTTCTTGACCCAGGTACCTTTGCTGCTATCTCTCTTAAAGCTGGCTGTGGGCCAGAGCTCAGACTCATCTGTTTCTTCTCAGAGTATGTCTGGAGGGAAATGTTACAATCGATATAGTAGCCTCTGTGCCAAATACCAAGTGTGCTTAAGTAAATGAAAGCAGTTCTGTTCTCTCGAGTCCTTTTCCTCTGCATATGTGACTTGAGTGAGGCTTGCTCAGTTCTGAATTAGAGCAGCACTTCAGTAGACTGTAGAAACACAAGTCCAAGTCCAAGCTGTCTGCGGCTACTTTTCTTTGTAAATCAAACAAGCTGTGTTGCTACTTAATGGTGAAAAAATAATCCTGTCTTGGGCAATCATAACCCTTTGGATTATTTGTCTCAGCCTAGTAGAATTTCTTTGTCAAGGGACTCTTGCTTTTCCTTAGCTGTTTCTTTCTGAATGAAATGAACTAGCCAAGGCTTAATTATTTCTGACTAGTATGTGACATTTTAACACTTTGTTCTAGAATGTTAAAAGACCTAACCCAGTTATTCCAGAGTGAGATTCTATAGCTTCCATTCTTACCCTAAGTAGAAGAGATGTGTAATGGCCATGACACCTTATTACCTGCCTATGGCAACCTTACCTGTGGTTATAGGGAAGGAAGAGTTGTTCCAGCAGCCATAAAAAATGGAAACCACTTGTCAAAGTAGCTACTAAGAAGCAGCTTTTCTGTCTGCTGAAAGAAATGTGTGCTTCGAGAGCAAGTTCAGTGGAGCAGACTCTCAGCAAATCCTGGACACAGAAAATTCTGTTCATGTATTGCCAATTAGTAATTGATAATTTGGACTTCAGAAATAGGTGGTGGAAGAAAAGAAGGGTTAGGGAAAAAGCTGGTGAGAGTGGAGCACTAATAGCACCAGACTATGAACACTTGTCCTGAGTAGCATAAAGGCTTTGGTGTTGACTGGCTGTATAAATCCTGCGGCATCAGAGACCCAGCTGCCTCCCTAGCCTCAGGAAGCTCTGAACTGCTGGCAGGGAGTGGGCTAGGAAAGCAGGTACTGTTGAACCCTAGAGCTTTCATGCTGGAGAACTTTGTGGAGAACTGGGGAGCTGTTGAACTTTGTGTGGACTATACCACACTGGACTTTGAAGATTTTGAGGAGACAAAAGAGGAAAGTGGGGAAGTGGCAGTAAACGGTAAATATGTTAGCTTTTGATATTTCGAGCAAGGGGTAAAAGAGATTTCTAGCACTACTATAAAGTCAGATCATCTTCTGCTCTAATGTGTTGTCTTACTCGTTCGTTCATTCATTCATTCACTCCTCCTTGCCCTCTTGCTTTCTTGGCCCTGCCTGTCTTTCCTTTAGTGCTGGGTATTAAATGGGTATTAAACCCAAGAATCCGGAGCATGCTGGGCAAGCATTCTACCACTGAGCTATATAGTTACAGATCCAAATCCTTTCTGAAATAGCTAAGCAACTGATGGTCTGATCACAGTGTGACCTTGCTCCATCTCCTGGCCCTCAGTAAAAGCAAAAGTCATTGCTGAACTCTAGGCCAAGGGGTGTTCTCTCCGCGTCCATTCTCACCTGCAGTATCTCTTCACAGCTTCAGTCTGGCATTGTTTTCTGTTCTGGTGGATTTTTACTCAGGGCCCAGTGGCTTCCTTTCCCCTTACGACATCTTAAGAGCAGCACTGTAGCCTACCTAAGTGAGGGAAAAGCAGTTGCAGGGCACGTAGATCTCCTGGCTTCTGTCTTAGGATGGGGCCCACTCAGGTGCTGCCTCTCAAAGGCTGAGGGTTGGAAGAGGAAAGTCAGTGCAGCAGAAAGCTGGTTTCCTTCAGATGGGCCTGTTCTGAAGGAGCTCCAACTACTCTATGGTGCTTACTTAATGGGTGACAGCTGCCTCCCAGCTACCTGTCCCTGGCACTGTGCCTTCCCACTGGTCACTGTGAAAAGTAGGTCACACTGGACTCAGAGGCCAGAATCCAGGACAAGATCCCTCTTCCTGAGCCCATTACTTCTTCATGCAGCTTATAATGTAGCATTAACTTCTCTTTGAGAACTCTGAGGGTTTTCTTCCCAGGAAACAGTAAAACATTTACAAGAAAACAGAAAAGTAGATTTGGGCTATAGCTGTCACCTTAAGAAATCACAGAAAGATTTCACTTCAGCTGCTACTGAGTGACAGCAAGAACAACTGCGGTCTCTTCCTGTTTCTGAGGCTGACACAGTAGCGGTTCTAAGCAGCAGACTCACCTAGACAGTTTCCACGGCTGTTCATCAAGGATACTGAATGCATACTGAAACAGACAATCACTTTCTAAGACATTAGTCCTGGACGGGAATGGGGTATATTTTTAACTATAAGAACTTACCAGTCAGTTTTCTCCCTGTGAAGAGTCTTAACGTTTGAGATTTGTCTTTCATCTACAACAATTCCTCTGTTCATAGTAAAGATGCCTCAGAAAAGGTGCCCCGGGAAGCGCTCCCACACCTCTGAGAATGCCAGGTGGGCTGTGTGCATCTTATCTCCTAAGACTTTGTGTTTTGTTGTTGTGACCTTGGTTATAAGGATCTATATAGGAGTAGGTTTCTCTCCCCAGCCTCCTTTAACTGTCACTTCAGTGTAAGCCCTTCTACCCCTTTACTGAGAAAAAAAAAAAAAAAAAAATATATATATATATATATATATATATATATATATATATATATATATATATTAAAAAACCACAAAAGGTATGCACTTTAATTCCTAAGGAGTGTGGCTGTTCCTGGCCCTTAAGCCAGAACTCAGGAGGAGAGCTGAAGAAAGAAACTCTTTGCCAGACCCTGTAAGATTTAACCAAATGTCTTTGCCTCTACCCCCTAGTGCTGGGGATTGAGCCCAGGGCCTTACACATGCTAGGCAACTTCTGCCCCAGTCACAAGTATCTTAAAGTGAACACAAAGTACCATCTGTTTGTGAACTGCCGCCGAGCACTCCTGCCAAAGGGGGAAGGAACCACTAAATAAAAGAGTCCAAAATACTTACCCTGATTTTGGAATTTTTCCTGAGGGAAATTTTATTTTTATTGAATTATTTTTTTAGCTACCAAAGTATAAAAAGAAAAGTCTGTGTTATTTTGTGGTAAGCTTTCTTTTCTTCTTTTTTTGATTAAAAATCAAATGAAAATACAATAGCACTAAAATATTCAGAATTACGTCATGTCTAAGTACCGGGTTCAATTCTCCTTAATTTAGCAGGTGTCCTCTGACTCTCCTCCTGTAGATTCTGTCTTTCCCCTGGTGACAAGCCAATAGTTCTTGGAGGGCTAGCATGTCTCCTAGAGCCCTGTTGTGTCAGGGAGGGGGGGGAGGGCAGGAGGGCCAGGGGAGGGAAATTAAAGAAGAGTTAAGATGTGGGTTTATGTAAACATATTTAAAGCAGTTAGCAAAAGCTTTCTCATTGAACAGCTTTAAGAACAATGTGAATGAAACCTTAGCAACTTGGCTAGTAATCTGAAACGTCTATTAATGTATACTTGAAATTCTGTTTGTATAAAAATGCATTTCCTCTTTATTTTGACACTGTATAAGGACATTATGCATGTGAGTGGTTTGAGAAATAAAAGGTTTAATACTCAAATTTGAATCTGTCTTTTCTATATATAGAGATTAATTTGTTTATACTCTTGGAATTTTGTAGTATGGTAGGAAGACTGAGAATTTAAGGCCCTTTACCCTTTCAAGAAGCCTGCTCTCCTCCAAAATAAAATAATAACATATTACGTCTTTTATTCTTATGGTTTTCTGTTCTACTTTTAGGGAAAGGGAGTCATCTTGAGACAGGGTCTCTCCCTATGCAGTCCAGCCTCAACTGTTGATCCTTCTGCTTCTGTCTTCCAGAGTGCTAGGATATAGGTGTGTGCCACCATGGCTGGCCTCTTCCCCTTTATTTACCCAGACGTTGTTACTGGGTTGAGAAAAATTGGAAATGTCACTTTCCCAGATTCCCCCACAGCATCTTAATCTGCGCTTCCTCTCTCGTCTTCGTTTTGAGTGGAAGAGCCCATTCTTGTGAGGTGGCAGCCATATTTATTTTTAGTTCTGGTCACAAACAGCAAAAGGAAAAGATCAAAGACTGTGTTCGTTCACACAAGGGTTAGCCACTCTCCCCATGAACAGAATAGTGTTCAGAGCAACTTCCCTGATAAGGACCAGGAAGGGCCTGTTGGCCTTGAAGGTCACCCTGCTTGGGTTCAGTGAACGGCCAGCAATCACGACAGCAGTGCTCGCTGCTGCTTCGCTGCCTTCCTCATTCACCTGCAGGTCACACAGGAAACAAGCATTAGCTACCCTGCTAGTCCACACACACAGACTGTGCAGCTCCTCATACTGATGTTTTCCAGTAGCTAGTATGAATGAAATGTATGCCCTGGCAATGCTGCAGCCCATACGTGATGGTTCCGTTGAACTTCTCCATATTGGGTTTCATGGTCTTAAGCTGATGAGGATGACTGACCAGGTCTCTTCCTCAAGAGGGCACCAGGTCTCACTACAGATGGCTGTGAGCCACCATGTGGCTGCTGGAAATTGAACCTCTGGAAGTTAAGGCTGTAACCGCTGAGCCATCTCTTCAGCCCTAATATGCTTGGACACAAATGATTCCCTCCAGAAACCTCCTCATTCTTACATCCAGTGGATGTAATGCACTGAGCTCATCCAAGGTCTTGCGAGAGTTGTACAAGTGTGATTCCTGAACTAGAAGTCACAGTCTGATAGCATGGTGGAACGCTATCATATGGCATTGTTTTGAACCAGCTGCTAATAGAAATTCAGGAGCGAGATCAGACATCTATAATTGAAATAGATTTACTCTTGAAGTATAAAAAAATCCTTGGTAGCCGGGCGGTGGTGGCGCACGCCTTTAATCCCAGCACTTGGGAGGCAGAGGCAGGCGGATCTCTGAGTTCAAGGCCAGCCTGGTCTACAAGAGCTAGTTCCAGGACAGGCTCTAGAAACTACAAGGAAACCCTGTCTCGAAAAAACCAAAAAAAGAAAAAAAATCCTTGGTATAACTACCCCCAAACAGCTACACAGAAGCTGTGCCTTATGAAAAGCCAGTGCCGCAGTTGGATGAGATATTTTTCTTGGAGTAATAACCTGAGCAAAGGGTGTTTGAATGACACATCTGAAGGGCAGGCTGCTTTCAGAAAAATCTGACCATTGATAACATTATGTGTTACTGTCTTCTCTGGGATAGGATCTACTCTGGTTTCTTTTAAACAGTCTTATTATATACCCCCTTGCTGGCTTTTAGCTTTCTTTTTTTTTTTTTTTTTTTTTTTTTTTTGGTTTTTCAAGACAGGGTTTCTCTGCAGCTTTTTTAGAGCCTGTCCTGGACCTAGCTCTTGTAGACCAGGCTGGCCTCGAACTCACAGAGATCCGCCTGCCTCTGCCTCCCGAGTGCTGGGATTAAAGGCGTGCGCCACCACCGCCCGGCTTAGCTTTCTTTATAGATCAGGCTGGCCTGGATCTTGTGCCAATCCTCCTGCCTTTGCCTCCTCTCCTGGACCATTAAGTACTTGTGATCTCTGTGCTTTGTGGGACTGGTTAATGTTTCTTTCCCTTCCCTTTGGTTGTCCCACATCTATTCCCTGTTCATGCTAGGACTAAATTTCCAAGTAGTGTGAAGATAAGATATAGCTGGCTCCCACTTCCTGTCCCTCATCCTTCTGCTTCCCTCAGGTCCCACTGAGCTTGGCTCCTACGATTAGTTCTCTGGCACTTATTCTGAACCTTTCTCTCTGATTGCAGCTTTTCTTTGCAAACTCAAGCCCTGTAAACTTTGTCTAATGTTGGCCCATTTCCTTCTGTTCAGTCTTTGCTCCCAGGATGAACAGCCTATACCACTCGGTGTCCAACCTGAACGTATGTGAAAACTCCCTGAGGATCTGTGTAAAGAAACAGATTCTTGGGTTCCTCCCACCCCCATCAGTCTCCAAGGGTAAAGATCTCCACTTAATGCTGAGGAGCCACACTTCAGTATCTGAGAATCAGAACTACAAACTGGCATGACTTACCCTAAGAGTTCTGTGCTCGCCTCGGTTGGGGGAAGACAGGCTGAGCAACACTCCACGATTTTCCTCACTGAGACTTCTCAGATCTCAGTACACTATTGTGTGTAGTTAATCTCTCAGGATCAAGTGTGCCTGCCTAACTAAGTTTCCTGAAATGCTGTCTCTCACAAGAGTCTCCTGGAACACACCTGGGAACACTAAGGTGATCCACACTCATTAGTTACCTCTTTCTTATGTTCATTTGCTCTTCACCTGCTTCGCTTAAACACACGCCCCTCCCCATTCTGACCAGATTGGGTTTTAGTCTTTTGCCCCAAGCTTTCCATATTCCTGAAACATCCCAGAATTCCCTCTCAGTGACCTGTGCTGGCTCCTTTTCCTTGGGCTTCCCTCTAAATATGCTTCTCTGGCAGGAGAGAAGGTCAAACAGCTGGAGTTTGAATGCCATACACAGGCAGACCTCATGGAGAAGGCTTCAAGCTTCTCCACGTGTATGATTAAAGGAATGTTGCAAACTTGCCTCTTCCCCATTCTGTCCTGCTGCTAACAGACCTGCTGTGTCTGCCTAAGAGTGCAGCGGGAAACTCCAGACAGTCGTGCAGACTGGTAACAATGCAGAAAAGGCAGAAGGTGGAGATGAACTCACCTCAAGAAATGCTTTGTGGAATGCATCAGAGACATAGAGGTCATTCCTGCCTTCTGCAACAATCCCTAGAAAGGAAGATCAGGAAAGCGGTGTGTGATTTGACTCCAGGCACACAGGAGATCAGTCTGAATAAAGACATCCCTTTGGGTGGTTTGAGAAGTAGGACGCTGAACTCCCCTAGTAATAACCTCCACCCCCTCAATGGATACCTCTTAAAAACAGGGAGGTATTTGGACTTCTTTGACCTGGATCTTGTGAATTTAATCTCATGTCAGCTTCTTGGGGAAGGTGGAAGGGTGGGACTCTGTTCTTAAAGAAAAACCTGACTATATCAAATAAAAATGTTTTCCCAGACTGGTAACATTTTTGAGAGGTTTGGCTTTGACAGCTAGTTTAAAGGTAACTCAGTAAAGATAAAACCCAATTACCTGGTTGATACCTTTTTAAGATAGAGTCTCTTTGGGTAGCCTGGGCTGGCTTTAAACTGTTATCGTGACAGTTTTGAGTGTTGAGATTATAGTTGTGTGCCACCATGCCTTTGGGCTTCTTTTTGACAGAGATATCGGGGGTCAATGAGATTGTTCATTGGGTAAGGGCTCTTTGCCCCCAACCCTGACAACCTGATTTAATCCCTGGGATACACAGGCTTTGAACACCTGAAAGTTGTACACACACACACACACACACACACACACACACACACATACACACACACCGTGGCACTTGTGCATCCTCATACACAGATAAGTGTATAGATAAGCAAAAGATAATGCTAGACGTGGTGGCACACACCTATAATCCCAGCACGCAGTGGTTTCCAGGCCAACCTGGGCTGCCTAAGACCCTGTCTCAACCAAAAACAGAAAAAATAAAAAGTGTTTTATAAGGTCCATTTCTTAGCTTTAATTTACTGTCATCTCATTTTTATTTTATTCAAGATTTCTCTCTCTCTCTCTCTCTCTCTCTCTCTCTCTCTCTCTCTCTCTCTCTCTCTCTCTGTGTGTGTGTGTGTGTGTGTGTGTGTGTGTGTGTGTGTGTGTGTGTGTGTATGTAGGCACCTATGAAATCAGATCCCCTGGAGCTGGAGTAACAGGAAGCTGTGAGATGTCTGCCTTGGATTCTGGAAACTGATCCTGGGTCTTCTGCAATAATGATCCATGCTCTTAACTTCTAAGCCATCTCTCTAGCCTCTTTTTTATTTTACTTTTGAGACAAGGGCTTCTTAAATAGCCCAGGCTAGCCTGTACCACTATCTTCTGCCCTACCTCCCAACTGCTGGAATTATAGGCATGTCTCAGCATGCCTTGCTTTTAATGTCTGTCTCTTTGAATTCCAAAGCTTTTTCCAGTTCTTCTCCACCTGGTATCCTCTCCTCTATTAGATACAAAATCACAGGATGACAGTACTGACTGGACTCTGGGAAACACCGCCTTTCACAGTGGGGCTGGGAAGGGCAAGGGATTGCCACAACTGATTGATCACAGAGCCCAGATCAGAATCCAGGTATCCTGATTTGACACTCTTTTCTGTGCTTTCCTTGACTCTCCCACGTGTGGTCAAGTCTTCACCTTGGAGTAGAGAGGAGGCAGTTTTCTCCTTTACCAACCTGGGAGTTGGGACTTCTCAGGGTTGAACAGATCCACAAGGCCCATGTCTTGCAGCTGCTCCTTTAGACTGAAGCTATCTTCAGTGCGGAAGCGGGGCATATGGACCACAAGCATGGTCTCCGTCAGCTCGTCCAGCCACTCCTGCAGCAGCTCTGGGGTGAGTTCCCGCTCCACCTTGGCCAGGCTCTTCTCAGGCTTGGGCAGGATGAGCACCATGGTGATATCATCGCCCTTGAAGGGCAGCTCCAGCACCTGGGTGCCTTCTGCTACGCGCCGGTATTTGAATTTGCCTTCCTGGTACATCATAGACACTGGGCATGTCTGCTCATCAACCTTGTAGAACAGCTCCCTCCTTGTGTTCTCAGGGCTAAACTTTGACTTCCACAGGCCCTAAAAGATGTCAGATTGGAGAACCATAAAGCAAGATCAAAAATATCCTAGCTGAATACTTCCTGATATGGGACATAATCATTGTCTGAGTGCATCAACATATAAATGCAGCTATTAGAAAAGCTAAATATCTATTAAAAGGCTAAGAATTATGTGTGAATGGTACAGTTACTTCTGTGTATTTCTATGTTTTTCAGATTTCCAGCGATATTAGTATTATTACTTTTACATGTGAGAGGAGGGGCTTGCCCCTGTGCGTGTGTAGACATCAAAGGGCACCTTATCAACATGCGGGAACTGGTCCTTTCTTCCCACCATTGTGGGTTCCATGCTGGAACTTGGGCTGCCAGGCGTGGTGACAAGCACCTTTATCAGCTGAGCCATCTTGCCAACCTAGTATTGTTTTGTTTTGTTTTATTTTTTATCAGAAAAGTCTAAGTCCAAGACTAGCCTACAACCCTGTTTGCAAGTACATTCCGCCTTGTGTTTCTATTGACAGCTTCCAGAGCTCGGTGTTCTGTTCCTATGGATTAGAGGGCAGACTCAGACAGCAAGACCAGGAATCCGTCTGGAAATCATACCATGCAGACAGTACATCCTGCCTGACTTCCTGCACCATTCTTTCTCATTTTCTGACTCTTTGCTCCTGCAATAAGTCATTTAACTCTTTTGAGTGGTGGTTTCTCACCAGCAAGTTAGGCATTAGAAAGAGCCAATGGCTTTACAATGTTAACTGTGTGCTCTAAGGGTCTTCAAAAATTTATATGGTTGCCTAGATCATGCACGGACCATTTCTCAGGAGGGATCTGACTACACATGCCCCAAGATGTGGAAGTGGGTGAGCTTCATAGTGAGGAGAAGTCCCAGGGGTCTCTCCAGGACCAACTGGAGTACCTTGAAGTAAATGGTGTTAACCAGCACCAGGGCTGTCAGCTCGTTGATGGCTCCCTGGGGGATGACGTCTTTGATGCGGCCTTCAGTCTTATTAGCTACCCAGTCGTTGATACTCACTCGGGATTGCTCTGCATTTTCCTAAAGAAAACAAGGAGGGTGAGTGGGGGAGCGGGAGGAGAATGGGAGGAGGGAAGGAAGTGTAAATTTTTGAATGGAAAAAAAAATAAATTAAAAAAAAAAAGAAGTAACCTGTGACCTGTGCAACTCAGTTACCCTTGAATTTCAGGTCCCCCCTGCACAATGCATTTTGTTCTTCATTTCTCTGCCCTCGTCCAGTGTGTGGTTGAGAGGCCGCCGCTTTAGCCCACAGGGGGAAGCCCCGCACTTCGCAGACGCTGTTACTTGTGATTTCCTATGGTTAATCTTTTGTCATGCCGGCGGTCAAATTGGGAACCAGCCCACTAATAAATGTTGGAAGAAGAGAAAGAAAGAGGAGACCAAGGATCAGGAAAGAAGGACGAGGAATGCAGTCTGAAGGGCAGAAGGCCCGGCGTTATCCACTCTGATGCAGGAAAACCTGGACTCACAGGAGCATCATCTCCAAACATGGTCTGTGGGAAGTAATGAGTGACGACGTGGTTAAGAGGGTGGGAGGGGCAGTCCTGTGTAGTCAAATAAGTTTAGAAAATGTGGTGGCGGCGCGCACCTTTAATCCCAGCACTTGGGAGGCAGAGGCAGGTGCATCTCTGTGAGTTCAAGGCCAGCCTGGTCTATAGAGTGAAATAAAATGCTGACGGAATAAAGCTTGGTGGTTGGAATGGAAACAGCACCATCGACTCATATGTTTGCATACTTAGTCCCCTGCTGATGAAGGATTATTGGAAAGGATTAGGTGTGTCCTTCCTGGAGGAAATATGTAGCTGGGAATCAGCTTTGAGTTTCAAAAGCCCATGCCAGCCTCAGTCTCTCTCCCTGCTTGTGATCAGCCCTGTGGCTGCCTGTCTGCTGCCACGCTTTCCACCATGATGAAAATGGACCACGCGCTCTGAAACCGTAAGCAAGCCCCCAGCTAAATGCTTTCTTTTTAAAGAGTCACCTTGGTCGTGGTATCTCTTCACAAAAATAGAACAGTAACTAAGACAGAAGTCAGGTATTTCTTTGTTGTATTATACTTTATAGGCTTGGGTGCTTCATGAAGCTCCAAGGGGGCATGCACCAATTTTATTTTACCATGACATATTTGAGCTTGGTAAGATTAAATGAAAAAGTAATGTCTTATACAACTTCTTTAGAGTACCCGCTATAACAGAAGGCATGAGTGCCGTTGTTCTCTGAAGTCTGGAGTAAGGGTTAGTGTGCCAAGGGTTTTGATTTGTCCTCAGCCTCCACCAGCCATTGGCAAGTAGAGCAGTGTTCATTTGGATCCCTTCTCAATGTGAGTGGAGAGGACTCTGACATCTACAACTCACCTTGAAGTCCAGGGGCTGGAGCTTGGCTCCATAGACAACCTCACTAATGTCCTGATAGGTCTCGTTGAAGGTAAGGGATTTGTCTCCAAAAAGGCGGTTTGCTGCTACCAAGTTGGAGGACTTGTTGGCTTTTCGATAGAGTCGACAGTTCAGTTTGGCAAAGAAGAAGTGGATCTGATCAGATGTTTTCTCCGAGATGGTATCAAACTTAAAAACCTATAGTGACCAAAGAAAACAGTCGGTGAGATCGGGCAGCCCAGTTACCATGGGTACCAGGTACAGTGTTGGACCAACAGCCAACAGCAGCTAAGTTCCTTCCAGTACAGTGCCTGGCACAGCATGAGCAGCTCATGTTTTGAAAACGACTATGCAAGAAAAAGAAGAGTAAAAGGAGGGAAATGTAATGTAATGGGGAAAGACCAAAAGACAGGACTGCCACCTGCTCCTTAAGGGACTGCAGACCAGCCCAGGGGACTTTCCGACCACAAGGGGAGAAAGCATCTTGGTAATTCTCGACAGATCGAGGAACCAAGATAGTGTATCTCACTGTAAACAAGCATTTCCGCAGCACCTCTTCATGGCTCTGCAATGCTGGCTGTGGAAGGGCTGAGAAAGGCAAAGATTGCGTCAGCAAGGAAATAAATGAACCCAGAATCAGAGTCTTGGGGTTAAAAGGACTTAAAAGTCCCCCATACCAATCAGAGCCATAGCAGCTGCCACAGACCCAAACCACCTTCTTCATCACCAGCACACAGTGGGGAGGCTGACCCCTCCCCCTCTATGCTCTGTCCTTGGTGGGAAAAGGCTTTTCGGTTTTATTTATTCTGCAATTCAGGTTTTCCTGATTTTGTTCTAATATGTACTTTGTGCTTGTGTGTGTGTCATGTGCACGTGGGTGTGCGCGCGCACACACACACACACACACACACACACACACACACACACGCATGTAGAGGTCAGAGGACAACCTCGAGTCTTGTTACTCAGGAACCACACACCTTTCTCTCCTCCTTAAAAAAATGTTTATTTGGAGGGTGGTGACTGAATGCCTCGTGTGTGGGTGTGCCTAAAGAGTCCAAGAAGGCTCTGGATCTTCTGCTGCTGGAACTACAGGAGGTTATGAGCTGCCGGATGTGGAAGCTGGGAATCTAACTTGAGTCCTCTGGAAGAGAATGTAGCTCCTTTCACCTCTGAACTCTACTCTCCAGACCCATCTTTCCCTTATGTGAGTCAGTCTCTCCCGGCCTGGAGCTGGCTGATTAGGTGAGATGGCTGGCCACAAGGGATCCTCCTGTCTCTACCGCCCCAGCCCTGGGATCGCGCCATTTCTCTACTGCCCCAGCCCTGGGATCCACCTGTCTCTACTGCCCCAGCTCTGGAATTACAAGCATGTGTGTAACGCCCAGCTTTATGGGTCTGGAGCTCAAACTCAGGACTTGTGCCTGCAAGGCAAGCTCTTCACCCTCTCCCCAGGCCCCTTTTGAATCACTCTTGGTTAAAAGCTCTGTGGGTTTCTCTTGGAGAGAGAGTCACACTGTTTTTCTATGTCTGACATCACATGTGCACATTGGGAAGAGCTGTAGAAGAGACTCGGGACATGTTTGATTACAAGTGCTGTTTTATCTCTGGTGGGTTTTTCTTCCTGTTTTTATTTTGCGTTGACAGAAATTAAGCCAAGAGCTTTGTGCATTACTAGTCAAGTGCTCTCCCCGAACCACGTCTCTAGCTCTTGTTTCTTTTCATAGGAAGGATCACATGTAAGTTCACATTTGGGGACAGGGACAGGAGCTGCTTGATATTGAGGCCAGTGTATGGGAACTTACTGATAGGGGGCAGCATTTGTGACAGAAGTTTCTAATGTGCCGTCTGGCGTCATTCACAAGAGTACCAGGAACAGACTACAGGGAAAGGACAGTCTCTTGTCCACTGTGCTGGTGACACGGAAGAAGCAGCGTGGAGCCTCTGAAAGCTGAGCCCTCTTCTGTGGTGAGCAGGTGTACATTCCCTCAGCCCTGAGCTGAACAAATGAAGTTTAGTGGAAACCGGCCACTGGCAAAGATAGAGGTAAACCTTCCTAACTTCCAGAATTCAGTGACTTGGATTCACAGGACCACTATACGCCATGCTGTAGGGTCTTCTGCCTTCCCTGTCATTTGTCCTTGTTTCCAGAGTGAGATTCTGATGTAGGATTCCCCTTTGTATGCTATGTATATGTTTTATGACCAATGATTAATAAAGAAGCACTTTGGGCCTATTGCAGCACAGAATAGAGCAAGATGGGAATTCTAAGCAGAGATTAAAAAAAAAAGAAGAAGGTGGAGTCAAAGAGATGCCATGTAGTTGCTGAAGGAGACAGATGCTGGAACCTTACCAGTAAACCATGAGCCTCGTGGCAATACTTAAAATAATAAAAATCAGTTAATTTAAGATGTAAGAGTTAGTTAATAAAAAGCCTAAGCTAATAGATCAAGCAGTGTTTTAATTAATATAGTTTCTGTATAATTCCTTTGGGTCTGGGGACCTGGGAAATGAACAAGCTGTCTCTGTCTATAAGATTCAACCTGAAAAAAGACAACAGGGCACTCAAGTCAAGGGCAGAGTAAGACTCTAATGTTTCCACCCATGGTTTAGGGTGATACCAGTGGCCACTTCATTCATAGTATTTCTTATCTTGCTATACACACACACACACACACACACACACACACACTATACATATACATATATACACACATATAAATGATAAAATAAATGAATATACACATAACTGGGCATAGTAGTACATACATATAATCCCAGCACTTGGAAAGTAGAGGCAAGAGGACCACAAGTTCAAGGACAATATTGTTGTAAGGAGGCCGCTTGTTCATTTCCCAGCTGCTCAGACTCCCAAAATAACCACATAGAAACTATATTAATTAAATCACTGCTTGGGGGCTGGAGAGATGGCTCAGCAGTTAAGAGCACTGCCTGCTCTTCCAAAGGTCCTGAGTTCAATTCCCAGCAACCACATGGTGGCTCATAACCATCTTTAGTGAGGTCTGGTGCCTTCTTCTGGCCTTCAGGCATACTCTCAGACAGAATATTGTATACATAATAAATAAATAAATAAATATTTAAAAAAATAAATCACTGCTTGGCCTATTAGCTCTAACTTCTTATTGGTTAGCTTTTACATATTAATTTAACAATTTGTATTAATCTGTGTATCGCCACATGGCTGTGGTTTATCAGGTAAAGTTCCGGCGTCTGTCTCGGGCAGGGCTACATGGCTTCTTTCAACCCCACCTTCCTTCTCCCAGCATTCGGTTTAGTTTTCCCCACCTAGCTCTATTCATTTGCCCTATCATAGGCCAAGACAGTTTCTTTATTAACCAATGGTATTCACAGCATACAGAGGGAAATCCCACATCACAACATGAGTGAGACATTGTTTCAAAAAATGAGTGAATGAGAGAGAATGGCTAACAAGAGAAGTTGCGACACCAGCCTTCTCCCATTTATAAATAGTACAGAGCATGGGCTGGCAAGAGGAGTGAGCAGGTACAAGCACTTCTTGTCAACCCTGACAGCTGGCATTTGATCCCTAGAACCCACAAAAAGCCACATGAGTAGCTTGCATCTGTAATCCCAGTGCTCCTATAATATGAGGTGGAGAGACCAGAGAATCACCTGGAAGTTTGCAGGGAAGCTAGCCTGGACTCTGCAGAGGGGCAGAAATGAGGGACCCTCGCTCAACAAGATAGAAAAAGAGAACCAACTCCTGAAAGTTGTCTTGGGCCTCCACACACATGCCACAGCACTCAAATAATAATAAGTAAAATAATTTTTAGAAGCAGAGACTAGGAAACATTTATGAAGAAGACATTCAGGTAGTAACTCCTTAACTAATTTTAAAAAATAGCAATATGGTAGCTAATACTTGTAATTCTGCTATTCATGAGGCTGAGGCCAAGTGATCGTCACAAGTTCAAGGCCAGTCAGAGCTACTTATAGTAAGTGTGGGGTCAACCTGGGCTACATAGTGAAAACCTTTCTCAAAAACTGAAGGGTCATTTTGAAAAATAGTCCTGGACAGGAGAGAGTGCTCAGTGGTTAAGAACATTGGCTTCTGCTCTTCCAGAGGCCCTGGGGTTCAATTCCCAGCACCCACATGGCAGCTCACAACTGGTCTGTATGTAACTCCCAGTTCCAGGGGAACCAACAGAGACACATGCAGGCAAGACAAAGAAAGAAAAGAGATAAAAGAAATCCGAAAGCAAAATTCAGGAATGGAAGTAAGGAATAAGATAAGAAAGAAAGAAGAAAGAAAGAAAAATCCCAAGACATGAAATAATGATTCAAAGAATGTCATAAACCCACACAGTGGAGTGTCGCCTACACGTATCGTTAGACATGAAGAAGTTTGAGAGATGCTCCCAGCAAGGAAAGAGGTAGAGACCTTCACACTGTACCGCCATCAGCTGCTTGAGGGTGTAAATTACAGGCAACCCCAGCTTGGTCATAGCAAAAGCCGTGGAGATGCTCAAGGGGGACAAGAAAATGTTGTCATTGTCATTCTTGGAGTCTGCCAGGTGCTGATAGAAGGTGGTGGCAAATCGAGAATTGGCCTTGGACAGTTCCCAGACCCGGCGGTTGGTGGCTTCTGGGATCTTCTGCTCTAGGCCGTCCTCGTCCGTGGCCTTCTTGTTTGGAGAGCGGTAAATGCACATGGGATTCACAGGGATGTCCCGGGGCTTCGCTATGCAGATGTCATCCACGGAGTTTCCGTCACAGATCACACAAACCCAGGCACCAACGAGTAGCAGGGAGAGGAGACGTCCCTTCCTGCAAGGGGACAGAACTGTGACTACCCGTGCACATTGGCCACCACAGCCTCATCCCCGAGAAGCACAGGATTCCTGTCTTTGCTTTTGAACAAAGTGTCATTGTCCAGAAGACCAGTCCTAGGCTCCTTGCCTGGACACAGTTATATACTAGAAGTATGTGTGTGTTCTTGCGCTGAAAAGGAGAACGCAGTTTCCCTTGGAAAGTGGAAGACACACATGTGCCTTCTGGAGAGACAGAGAGCAAAGGGAGACAGCCCCCAGACACAGATGGAGTATAGCCAGAATCTTAGATGCCTGGGAGGCTTTGCCCAAGAGGGTAAGAGAGTGAATGCAGCCAGTTCAGTGTCTGCTTGCTGAAGGTAACCAGATCCATAGCTCCAGCCTGACTGTTGGCCAGACAGTCCTGTCTGGAAGGCCTGGTGCTGCCATCGTGAGATGTGACCTGCTGAGCTGGTTTCCCACCCACACATCTGCTCTTCCATCCTGCAACCCATGGATCCTGAACCAGGAAGTCACCCTGGATCCCTCCCCTCCTCATTTTACTCTGACCCTAGATTCTATTAAGGCCACTTCTGTACCCTCTGACCTTTACTGCCCTCAATCTTTTCTGTACCCTGAATTTTCCCCCATAGCTTCTAACAGGGGTCACTAAAAGTAAAGATGGGATTTAAATAGGGTTTCAGGAGCCTAGGCTGCCTCATCCTCACTGTGCAGCTAAGGATGACCTTGAACTTCTGATTATCCTGCCTCCGGACCCTAAATGCTAGGATGGTAGGCAGGTGTAATGCCCAGTTTGATATCTTTCTAACAAAAAAAAAAAAAAAAAAAAAAAAAAAAAAAAACCGAAATAGTAGCCAGGTGTGGTAGGGTATATATCCTTAATCTCAATATTTGGGAGTCTGAGGTAGGAGGATCATGAGAACGAGAGCAGCCTGAACTACATAATACCTCAATTTTAAAAAAAAATGAAGTAGTGAGATAGGCAAGAGAATCTGGACACTCAGTAAAGCAAACCAAGGAATAAATTCCCCAGAATACGTCTGTAGCTAAAACAGTGTGGGCCAGGCTACCCCCAGTTGCTCTGGGGTACCTGAGCCACCAGAAGGGAGTCTGTATCTGGGCACTGAGTCCTTCCAGTCCCCTTCTGGATGAAAGAGTCAGGTACAGAGCGCAGAAGACTTGCTGAGGAAGTCTGCTCCATGGGAGATTCGGTGGGCTGTCGAGGCTGAGGGCAGGCAAAGGGTATGTGGACTTTTGTGTGGTCTGAAACCAATTCTGTAGCTTGAGAAGTGGAGCCACTAAGGGAAAGGGGGAAGGTAGGGTGACAAGACAGAGGTGGGGTGAGAAAAGGGAGAGAGAGAGATGGCCCCTATCTCTCCATTGTCTGGTGTTACTCATTTTGTACTTCGGGGCATTTGGAAACGTGAGTGGAAGAGGGAGCATAATAGAAACCACAGTGGTCAGGCTGTCCTGGCTTCCAGCTTCCTTCAACACTTATATCAAGAAGGGTGTGGTATCCAGGAGGGAGTCTCTCTGTGAAAAGGGAACAGGGCTTTGGGCATTAGTCAGAGGTCCCCGAGACAGGGGCAGTTGCTTCCGAGAGAAGCATCAAGCAAATTAGATGGCTGCCCTGGCTGCGTCCTCCGCATGGCCCATCTCTTCCCATGGGAAGGCCTCCCTTGAGTCGGGAGCTAAGAACTTAAGATGGGGCTTGGGTGAAAGGACATCTTCCAAGTAGGTCATTAACTACCAGGGAGAGGGCCTGGTCTTCTCAGTGTCAGAGGTCAGCCTTGTGAGTCCTTCAGAAAACTCAGTGAGATCCCTTACCTGTCTCCAGCAGCTGCACTCCCTAGCCCACTGGAATACATGGCCGATGCGCTTCTACAGAGGAGGACAGGAGATGGTGCTGGCTGAGGCGGTCGCTCTGAAAACTGCTTCTTTCCTCTAAATCTGACAGAGGTCCAGAGGCCAGGTGGGGGAGGGGGAGGGAGCTGGTCAGGAGAGAAGGGCTGAGGTCAAAGGCCGATGACCAGTTCCCAGGGTTAAGCAAAGTATAGAACTCAGTGTTGTTTAGTTAGTAGGCAAGTTAAAGTTCAGTCAGGCCTAGGGAAAGTGTGGTCCCCCTTTCTTGCCTACAGCCCTTCATTCTCCCATCATGTTTATGAGGAAAAGGGAAGAACACGGAGAATTCAAACCTGCTTAGGAGGTACCTGACTAAGGAGGGCTCTGAAGGAAAACAAGAGTCTGATTAATCAAATCAGGAGATAGCAGAAGTGGAGGGCAGCAACAGGGAACAGCCGCTGTTATGGCTCCCCACCTCAGTGGGCTGGCCTAAATTGACCTTGAACTCCTGATCTTCTGGTTTCTACCTTCCACATGCTGGGATTACGGGTGTGAGCCTCCACCTCTTGTTTCCTTTCCACAAGAGCAGCAGCTGTTGAAATATCTTCCTTTTATTTTTTAATATCAAAAGTTTATTTAGCAAAGAAGTTTCATATGTACACAGCCCAATTCTAGACCAAAGTCAACAGGCCCTTTGGGACACCATGTTGATGCCTCTACTGAATGGCCAGTGTCTAGACTCTTCCCAAACCTTCTAAAACGACGAAGCTGTTTCCTCGGATGACCACTGTGTTAGTGTTATTCTGTCGCATACACTGGCTGCCATCTCCACACACTCTCCAATCACAAGATTCATAAAAGGATCAAAGCCCCACAGAACTCCTTGTACATGTCTGCCACTATTTAATGTCAGCAATAACTTCTTGTCCATAAATGTCTTCAGTTTGGGGGAGCGAGGGAGGGAGCATGGTAACTCTTCAGTAGGATCAGCATGACAAAAAATATTTTATTTTGTTTGTTTGTTTTTTGAGACAGGGTTTCTCTGTTTAACCCTAGCTATCCTGGAACTCACTCTGTAGACCAGGCTGGCCTCGAACTCAGAGATCCACCTGCCTCTGCCTACCAAGTGCTGGGATTAAAGTGTGGGCTACCATTGCCCAACTTCAAAATAGTTCTTAAAGACCAAACAAGCCAAGTTGTGTTATTACTAATAGTTTTTTTTTGGGGGGGGAGCTAAGTAAATTCAAACTAATGGAGACAAAGGGCTATTTATTTCTACTTTCCTCCTCCTTCTCCTCCTCCTCGCCCTCTTCCTCTTCCTCCTCCTCCTCCTCCTCCTTTTCCTCTTCTTCTTCTTCTTCTTCTTCTTCTTCTTCTTCTTCTTCTTCTTCTTCTTCTTCTTCTTCTTTTTTCTTTATTTCTTTTTTTTTGTTTTTTGAGACAGGGTTTTTCTGTAGCTTTGGAGCCTGCCCTGGAACTTGCTCTGTAGACCAGGCTGGCCTCAAACTCACAGAGATCCGCCTGTCTCTGCCTCACGAGTGCTGGGATTGAAGGTGTGTGCCACCACCACCTGGCCCCTGTTTTCCTCTTCTAAATAGTTAAAAATCCTATCACCAGAATGACTGCTACTGCGTTCAATGTTCTATGATGTGAGGACTTGCATTGTCCTCAAGAACTGTAGGGAATGCTTCCCTTTCTGGACAGGAAAGCATCAAGACTGCAGCCATGTTGAGTTCTTGCCTGATGGAGCAGGATACTTCCAGGACAGATAGTCAAGCTGGTTGCTCACAGGAATCCATCATCCTTGACCAAAGAAAACTGAAAAGTTGCCTGTTTAGCAAATGGAGGGGCACGACTTAGCACAGGCATGTGCTAGGAACCATGTGAGGTTTTCCTTAGGGTCAGGGAGTAGCCATGAACAGAACCACAATATACACAAAGTGGGTATAGGACCAGCAAGATGGCTCAGTTGGTAAAGGCACCTGCCACCAACCTGAGTTTGGTCCCTAGGACTCACATTAAAGGAGTGTGCCACCACCGCCTGACTTTTTGCATGATATTTAAGTACTATTTCTCTTCTATTATTTCTATCACCCCAAAAGAGGTTCTATACTCTCTCTGTCTCTCTCTCTCTCTCTCTCTCTCTCTCTCTCTCTCTCTCTCTCTCTCTCTCTCTCTCACACACACACACACAGAGTAGTGCACACCTATAAGGAAATTGAGGCAGGATTTGAGAGTTGGGAGATCAGCCTGAGCTACACAGTGGCCACCCTATCTTTAAAAGAGAAAGGAAAAAAAATTCAAACTGGAGGACACACATTTCTAAAGATATGAGGAAGCTGGCCTTTTCACTGATTGCTCTGAGGAATAAAAATGGCCAGAATGTCTTGATAGAAAAGTTGCCCTTTGAGCTGCCATTCCACATCAGGAATCCAACCTACATATGAGCATAAACTCCACCATCAGCAATTGGAAGCTGCTTGCTGATAATTTTTTTTTTGAGACAGGATTTCTCTGTGTAACAGCCCTGGCTGTCCTGGAACTTGCTTTATAGACTATGAAGGCCTCGAACTCAGAGAGATCTGCTTGCCTCTGTCTCACAAGTGTTGGAGCTAGAATTAAAGGCATGCACTAGCACTACCTGTCTGGAACCCAGATTGTAATAGCAAAAGACTGGAAATGATTCCCAGATGGAGGTGACCAGATAAATAAAGAATAGCAGCATCCCTATGATGAGAACTACCTTACTGTGAAAATACTGTGCTGCTAAAAGATCTCTAAGCAGCCGGGCGGTGGTGGCGCACGCCTTTAATCCCAGCACTCGGGAGGCAGAGGCAGGCAGATCTCTGTGAGTTCGAGGCCAACCTGGTCTACAAGAGCTAGTTCCAGGACAGGCTCTAAAAAAGCTGCAGAGAAACCCTGTCTCGAAAAACCAAAAAAAAAAAAAAAAAAAAAAAAGATCTCTAAGCATCTAAGTGGGAAGAAAGGGACTGCAGGTATTACAGTACTGCACCTTTGTAATGGAAGGGAGGGTGGTGGAGGAAACAGTGTAAGACCCAAAAATATGTAAACAGCCCCTATTTCTTTGAGACAGGGTCTGCGCTATCTCAGGTTGGCCTTGAGGCATAACTAAGGCTGACCCTGAAGTGTTGGTCTTCCTGCCTCTGCCAATACCCATTTTACACAGTGCTGAAGATCTACCCCTGAGTTTCCTGCATGCTAAGCAAGCAGTCTACCAACTGGATTTTCTATTTTTGTTTTTGATGTCTGTTTTAGGGTTCCATTGCTGTGATAAGATCATAAAAGCAACCTGAGGAGGGAAGGGTTTATTTCATCACAACCCCCAATCACAATCCCTCATCCAAGGAAGTCAGGGCAAGTAGGAACCTGGAGGCAGAAACTAAAGCAAAGGGGCTAGCTAGAAGGACACTGCTTTGTTGGAGGAGGGCTGCTTGTTCGTCCTGGCCACCCAGAACCGAAATAATCACACAGAAACTGTATTAATTAAATTACTGCTTGGCCCATTAGCTCTAGCTTCTTATTTGCTATTTCTTACATCTTAGTTTAACCCATCTCCATTAATCTGTGCATCACCATGAGGTTGTGGCCTACCAGCAAAGTTTCAGCATGTCTGTCTCTGGCAGAGGCTCCATGGCTTCTCTCTAACTCTTCCTTCTTTCTCCCAGCATTCAATTTAGTTTTCCCCGCCTACCTAAATTCTGCCCTATCAACAGGTCAAGGCAGTTTCTTTATTCACCATTGGTAATCACAGCATATGGAAGGGAATCGCACATCACCTCCCCTTTTCTGTTTAAATAAAAAAGGAAGGTTTTAACTTTAACATAGAAAAATTACATATAACAAAACAGTTATCAAGCAAGAATTACAGTTATAATATTTATATCTTTTATTATAACTAAGGAAAACTATAACTATAAATTCTTCAACTCCATCAAAGACTCCAGAAGGGTATAATATTACCTAACTAAACAGGAAGTGCATTGTAAGCAACTCCCAAAACTTTAGAAATAATAGAGACATCTCGCTGCCTGGAGAGTCACCCAAAGTTCTTCTGTACCATTGGGGCATCCATCTTCAGCCTACAGGCCCTTAGTATCCAGTAGACTTTTCCATGAAGTAGGAAATTTCAAAGATAGTTCCGCCTATATTGTCAGTTTGTCAGTCACATTTTCTGTGTCCTGCAGAATGTCTAGCAGACTCTTTAATGAAGCAGGAACCCTGAAGGAATTTCTCACCTTCTTTAGGCAATTTCAGCAGTCATTTCTCTGTGGGTCCCGAATGTCCAGTTCAACAAGCAGTCCAGACAAGAGCAGTTTCTTGCCCAAATAGCTAACCAACTCCATAAGGAGTCTCTCCGATGCCCATCATCCTCTTTAAGTAATTGGTGCTGCCAGGAGCATATGTGTCTCACTGTCATGAAAAGTCTTAACCTCTTAAAATATTCTAAATGTCATATTCTGTAGTCTTTGAAAGCTTTGAAGAATGCCCATCAATCTGAAATACATATCTGTCCATCTAGAAAATCTAACTAACACGACCACAAACTTGACTATTATAGATGATTATCTATTTTTTAGATAATTATCTATTAACCTGTATTTCTTAATTTTACTTTACATTTTAAATGAGCTAGACAAACACAATACCTTAATCAAGAGCAGAAATATACATATAACAGAATTGACCTTAAATTTGTATCAATAAACAAGATCCATATGCAAATACTGATAGCATATCCCTCTTTAAGTGTAAATAAAAATTTATAGACAGGATTTGGGAATAGGTGCGTAGTTGTCTCCATACTGTTTCCTGCTTTTTGTTGATATTTACAGCATACAGAGGGGAATCCCACACTGCTTATTGGCTTGCTCAGCCTGCCACCTTATAGCAGGCTGATATAGCATCTTCCATTCATGACTACCAGCTTAGGGGTGATTACAGTGATCTGGGCCCTCCCACATCAATCATCAGTCAAGAAAATGCATCACAGGCTTGCCCAGAGGCCAATCTAGTGGGGGCATCATCTCAATTTCGGTTCTCTCTTCCAAAATAGTAGCTTATGTCAAGTTGACATAAAGCTAGCTTGACTCTATGATCCACCTGCCTCTGCCTCCGAGTTCTGGGATTAAAGGTGTGCACCACCACCACCAGGTGGTTTTCTGATTTGTCACTTTTGCAGAAAGATTTTGACTTGATGAGCAACAAGGATGTCAATGCTGTGTCACAGAGGCTTGAGGTGGGGGGCTCGTGCAGGACGAGGGTGGCAGCACCCAAGAAGAGGGACTGACTGATCCCTGAGCTGCTGGGAAGGGAGAATAGGAAAAGCCCACTTCAGTCTGCTGGTCAAGGAGAGGTATTTAGGTGCCTGCCTAGCAAAATAATTTCTATTAGTTAATAATGTTCTATTGTCTGTAAACATTACTTTGCTGTCAGCAATTGGATTGTATCATGTTCCAAATATTCAAGGGTGATAGGTGCCATTTCAAATACTATAAATACCAGAATCTCTGCTGGCTGCTTTCCAGACATTACCCCATCTGCTCTACCGGGATGTTACTGTGCTCTGCTTACAGATGGGAAAAACTGCTGTTTACTTGGTTTGAGTACTTTTCCCCCATCACAGTAGGGGGTGGTAAGGTTCAAGCCACTATCTAAATGCCCGTTTCACCTTTGTTTTTGTTTTTGTTTTTGTTTCGTTTGATTTTTGAGACAGAGTTTCTCTGTGTACTCCTGGTTGTCCATCCTGGCCTTGAACTCACAGGGATTCACCTGCCTCTGCTTCCTGAGCGCTGAGCATAAAGGCGTGCGCCATCACAGCCCAACTCACAGATCTTTTTAACATGCACTCTTAACCACTGAGCCATCTCTCTCCAGCTGCTCTTCTGTTGTGTTACTAAGGAAATGTCCACGTCTTCCCTGGCTACAAAATAGGGTTCACTTGGTTTTCTTTCCTCCCTTCCCTCATTTTGAGACAAGGTTAGTACCAAACTCTTTGTCTTTTTTCCTCAACTGGTTGTTTTTCTTCACACAAAGCTTAGACCTTCACCCACCATTTGGTTCTTTTCCTCTGGATAGTCAGAGTTTGTTCATAATGCTCTCAAAACCCAGGTCCCAGAAATGAACATAAAGGCTGTTTCTTTGGCTACAGATATTGTAGAGTATGCTTGTCTCTGATATGCATCCCAGATGAGCATGGCCACAGTATAGCCTCTGTATTCGTGTAACCAATTCTTTTTAGCAGCTCAGCTTGCATATTGCACGATGAAGTCCTAACTACTTCAAAGGCCTGGAAGTTACCAGCCAAAATATTCCTGATTCTACAGCTCTTGAACCCAATGTTTTTGGCTTCTGGGATTCCATTTCTAAAAGAAATGACCATGTTTTTGACCAAGAAGCAAATACCTGTTTTCCTCTTCACTATCCAAAATTAGCATCAGAAAGACAGCAGCACTGCCAGGAGACAGTCCTCTTCGCTGTCCAACATTGCCATCAGGAAGACATCACAGCCAGGAGACAATGCTGCTGTGCTCATCTCTATACTGCAGCAGCTTTTCGAGAATTCCCAGAGTTCTTTGGGAGTCCTTCCTGCCAGCCTGGCTTCAGCTCTCTCTTACACACAGCTCCCATCAGCTTCTGCTGCATTGAAGGATCCCAAATCTCTTTTCTTTTGGTTCATCTTAGGCTGGTTCAAAAAAGGGGGAAAGGCTATATACCAGGCAAACTAACAAGAGACTGTATTCCCCCTCTCATGAAGAATATTTTTTTGTTGTTTGCTTTTTTGTCTTGTTTTTGTTTTTTGGTTTTTCGAGACAGGGTTTCTCTGTAAAACAGTCCTGGCTGTCCTGGAACTCACTTTGTAGACCAGGCTGACCCAAACTCATGGAGATCCACCCATTTCTGCCTCCCGAGTGCTGGGATTAAAGATGTGTGCCACCACTGCCTGGCTGATATTTTAATAATTGTATAAAATAAAAGAAAAAGTTCTATTTTTTTTTTTTTTGGAAACTTTAGTCGTATCTGGAACTGGGGGCAAACTTTTTATAAGGGGGCCAGGGATGCAGTTCAAAAGTGGAGTGCAGGCTCTGTAAGGGTAGCCAGGGTTTGATCCCCAACACTAAAAACAAAACTCTAAAAACATCCTTTCATTACTGTGTCTGATACATGTGCAGCTGTGAATATACTATGAAACCTGTATAATCAGAGGATAATTCTCTGGGAGTTGATTTTCCCCTTCTGTCTTGTTTTTGCAGAGCAGTTTGGCACTGACTTTTTGGGGAAATCTGTCTCTGCCTCTCATATCACCATTGGAGTACTGGGGTTCCAGATGTGTGCCACTGCAATTGGCTTTGTATGAAGCTCCAGGAATGGAATTCAGGTTAAGTGTGCATCACAAGCACTTTTACCTCCTGGGTCATCTTTCTGGCTCCTAAAATGCTTTTATCAGGTAAAAATTTTTGGGAGGATCCCCATCATTTTTCTTTACTCTGAGTGGAAGCAAGATTGGAAAGCATGCATGGGTCTTCCCGTTCTTTGCTATTAGGGGTTGGCTGTCCCAGAACTCACTCTATAGACCAGGCTGGCCTAGAACTCAGAGATCTGTCTACCTCTGCGTCCTGAGTGCTGAGATTAAAAGTGTGTGTCACACCACCACCCTCCCCACTCTCATTTTTTCTGACCTCCTTCAGGTCAGTTAGCTCCTTTCTTCACCAGCCTCCAGTGTGAGTAGTAACCCTTGTGGAGGTGTTTCATGTGGTCTTTGCCTGTTGTCTCATATCCTGGGCTATGTGTTCTGTTTGGCCCCCACAGTAAGACTCTGGCAAGGAGCAAAGAGTAGCTTGGATTCTCCTGTGGTTACTGAGTAACTCAAGGCTTGGCCTTTCCATGGAGCTTTGGCACAACACATAGCACAAAAGCAAGGGAATCTCCAGCTCCTCTGGATTGTTAAAAAAAGATCTTGGACTAATAATAGCATCTTAGGGTGACAATTAAGGTGGGATGAAGCTTATCAAAAACAAACCATGCATTATCACGTTGGCCGTTTTTCACAGGTTCTTGAAGTGTCTTACTGGAATTTGCCCCAGTCCTCGGAACAGTTAGAAAGTTCAGTTTGGGTTTCAGGGAAATCAAACCAAACAGCAAATATTTATTGAACATATCCAGTGCACACAGCTGTGGGCCTTGAATGCACTAGGACTCAATACACAATACACAATATTTGAAGAGGTGCAGATTCTGAAGTTTGCTGAATTATCAGATAGTACTTCCTTAATGGAAAGATTATCAAGCCTTTTTTTTTTTAAAGAGGCATTATCACTTAAGAGAAATACTAAGCAAGGTTGGGAGGTTGCACAAGAGAGAGTTAGTTGCACAGGGTCAAAGCTCATTATGTGTCCATTAGTTCAGAAGCTGTAGGTGGTAGGAGAAAGCCAGAGAAGAGGAACTGCAGAACATATAGACAGTGGGAGCAAAGTCCCCAGAGACACTGGGGGGATTTAGTCTGCCCTGGAAGCAGTGGGAGGAAACGTGTGTGTTGTGATGACTGCAGATCAGGAATAGGACTGTTGTCTCTCAGGCACATCTTCCAAGCCTTGTTCTAGAAAATCTCACCGAGTTCATTCCAGGGACAAGGAAGACCTGAGGAAGGAATGTGCAATGGCAGTAAACTGGCTCCTGTTAGAACTTAAAGATCTGAGGCCCAGGGCTAGAGATAGCACAGCAGTTAAGAGCATTGGCTACTCTCCAGAGGATCCAGGTTCAATTCCCAGCACCTACATAGCAGCCCATAGCTCTAACTCTGCTTTCAGAGGCTATGATGCTTTCTTTTGGCTTCATTGGGCACCACATGCATGTGGTTCAGACACACATGTATGTTAAAAAAAAAAAAACAAAAAACTCATTTTTTCTACAGATTTAGAAAAAAAAAGAGGCCCTCCCACTGTGGGGAAGCAGACATGCTTTGAGTCTAGGTACAACCTAACTATCTAGGGAGTGAAAAGTCTAGTGAGGAATATGGCAGGCATGTGCAGAGACAGAGGGGTACAAGACGGCACCCTTAGGTTTCAACTGGACTTGGGAAGTTTAGGAGTATGACAGACTGAGATAATTATAATTATTCCCTGCAATTATTTCAAATGGCTTTGAAGCCACAAAAATGATCTGCTTGGTCAAGGGATGTTAGGAGCATGTCCTCTGTCTTCAAGCTACCGGGCAGATCTGCCAGTCTCTCAAACCTTTTCCTTCCGCTTCATCCCTCTGAGCTGGCTCAGGCCCTAATTTCTTGTAAGTTAATCACAGCTGGGAACCCTGCCTCAGATCTATCACATTAAGCCCCAGCTTGACTTCTGTATTGGAATTTAATTGCTAGCAGACAAAATCCAAATGATTCAATAATTTTAATCCAGTCTCTTAAAACTATGCTCAGCTCTGGGCTGGAGAGCTGGCTCAGCAGTTAGGTCCACTTGTTCCGGCAGGGAATCCAGGTTTGATTTCTAGCATCCCTATGGTGGTTTAGTCATCTGTAACTCCAATTCCAGGGGATTCAACACCTTAACATCTTCTTGGCTTCCATAGGCACTGGGCACACACACACATACATGTATGATAAATCTTTTTTTTAAAAAAAAAAGACCCAGTTGGGCAGCGGTGGTACACGCCTTTAATCCAGCACTCAGGAGGCAGAGACAGGTGAATCTCTTATGAGTCTGAGGTCAGCCTGGTCTACAGAGCAAGTTCCAGGACAGGCTCCAAAGCTACAGAGAAACCTTATTTCAAAAAACAAAAAACAAGCCGGGCGGTGGTGGCGCACGCCTTTAATCCCAGCACTCGGGAGGCAGAGGCAGGCGGATCTCTGTGAGTTCGAGACCAGCCTGGTCTACAAGAGCTAGTTCCAGGACAGGCTCCAAAGCCACAGAGAAATCCTGTCTCGAAAAACCAAAAAAAAAAAAAAAAAAAAAACCAAAAAAACAAACAAAGAAAAAAAATCCGCAACAAAAACTATCTAAACTCCCGGAAGCCTGGCTAGACTCATTACTTGGTGCAGGGCTTATGCACTACCAGGGAGGCCCCTTGCTCTTTCCCTTAGCCCCCTTTTCAGATGTAAAGCCAGCAGAGAATCACCCTGCTCGCTTCCCCTAAAGTCTTCAGGTAGTTTCACTAAAATTTAAATCTCTGAAAGCCAGAAATAGGATCCGTTTACAGCGCCATCTGTGATCATGTTCCTCCAAGCCCCACCTCAGACAGACTGAACTGGGGCCTCAGTGAATGCCATGCATGTGTGAGAGAGAGGCAAGCAGATCTTCAGTCATTGTGAATAAAGAGGCACAAATCTATAACCTTTGTTCCCCACATATTACCCTCTGCTTACATTTCCTTTACTTTCAGAACAAGCCCATTTTTAGTTTTGAGACAGGTCCCATATAGCTCAGGGTCTTGAACTTGCCATGTAGCTGAAGCTGGCTGGCCTTGAACTTCATCTTCCCGAGCAGTAACCTGGAATTAGAGACTAGTGCCACCACACTTTAGTATGGTCTGCAGACCTTGTGATAGCCCTGCCTCATCTCATGCTGCCCTATCAATAGTTATTACTGCCCCATTTCATTTGAAGATCGATTCAGCATCTTCCTTGAGAATTCACATACCTTATTTTCTCTTAACAGGCATCTTCATCTCTAACATCCCACTCCCCTCCCCATGCTCCACATAGTTTCCCCAGGAAATCATTACCAACCAACTTATATATTTTATTACTATAAACTTTCTTTTTTGGTTTTGTTATTTTGGGACAGTGCTAGGGATCAAACGTAGGGTCTTGTATTACATTAAATCTTGTTTAGTCTCACAGCTTCTTGTTCTGAAGATAATTGTGATTTTTTTGATAATTCTGCTTACTGTTGTCATTATTTTATTGAGTCATTCTCACTATGTAGTTCTGGGTGGCTTGGCATTGAACTGTCTGTGTAGATCAGGCTGCCCCGAGTCTTACCTATCTCTGCCTTCTAAAGGCTGGGAATAAAGGTGTGTGCCATCATACCCAGCGAAATGAAGCTATTAAAAAACCCTGTGTCAAGTCCTATAATTAGAGCTCATTGAGGGCAGACGGCACTTTTCTCGTGTCATTTTGTGAAGCATAAATAAACTATAGGAATAGTTTAGTAGGTGGTGAATTCACTGTTTTGAGACATGATGTAGCCTGCTCTGTATTTCACTATGGAATGTAAGTTGGCCTCTCTTGTCTCTAGTGCTTCCTTTGGGGGCATATGCCACCATCTGCAGCCTTGGTGGTAAGGGGAAGGGTTTCTCTTGGCTGTCTTGGAACTTGCTGTGTAGACCAGGCTTGACCTTGAGCTCACAAAGATTCACCTGCCCCTGCCTCATAGTACTCAAAAAGGTGTGTGTGATCATTTTAAGACAGAGACAGGGTTGGTCTCAGCGGCATGTACCACCAACTGCCCAGTGCCTGACTTAAATGTTAGATGTTCAAAACAAAAAGAGGTATTTTTTAATTTTCTTGTTTGTTTTTTGAGACAGGGTTTCTCTGTAGCTTTGGATCCTGTCCTGGAACTAGCTCTTGTAGACCAGACTGGCCTTGAACTCACAGAGATCACCTGCCTCTGCCTCCAGAGTACTGGAGGCATGTACCACCAATAGCCCGCCCATCGTATTTTTAAATTTTTAAATAGCCAACTAGGTTGGAAAGCATGGTTTAACTAGCTGACCATCGCAGGATAGCTAGTCACTGAGATAAAACATTTATGTACACAAAATCCACTTTACTCTATATGAGCTTCAGTCCAACAGGTCGGATAGTTCCTTCCTGCTTATAGGCCTAGTTTAAGTGGCAGACAGGCCTGGTTTTGGAATTCCCTCTCTAGATGTCACCATCTTTCAAGGATGGATCCAGTACTAGCTCATACCTTCTGAACTTCCCTTACTGTGGCTCCTCCTGTTGAGTACCAGTGGTCCCCAAATTTAGTAATTGTTGGTAGGAGGTGTTACACCACCTCCATTGCTGGTAAAGCCTATTAATTTCATTAGGAAGTATTTTAAAGTAAATTCCAAACAATCAATTTATGCATCTTTAAAAAAATATAGGTGTCGGAAAGATGATTCTCCAGTTAAGAGCACATGTTGTTCTTCCAGAGGACCTAGGTTCTAGTCTCAGCACTCACAGTGACTATCTGGGCACAACTATCAAATTCCAGAAAATCTGATGCCTTCTTTGGCCTCCACAGGCACCGCATGCATATGGTATACAGACTTACATATAAGCAAAACACTGATACACATAAAACAAAAACAAACCTTAAAAAGATATTGTCTTATGTAACTGTTGCTACTATCACCTGAACAAAAACACCCCCCAGTCTTACTAATATCAACACATAAACATTCCTAATTATATAAATGTATCTGTTAGAATCTACATTTATTTCATAAATGTCCTGAAATGTATAATAACTCATCTCGCTGTTTAAGATCTTAAATGTGTGTGTGTGTGTGTGTGTGTGTGTGTGTGCGCGTGCATGCAACAGAAGCAGGGCTGGATCCCTGGAATTAGAATTATAGGTAGTCCTGACCTTCCTGTTATGGGGCTAGGAACTAAATTCTGGTCCTCTGGAAGAGCAGGCAGCACATTCAACTCCTGAGCCATCTCCCTTCATGCCACCCAACTGTTAACTAGTGCACGGTCTGTAACAGACCATATAAACTTATATCTGTCAGGAGTGACCAACAACACTTCAGCATGACTGGGAGTCAGTAAGTAAAGAGACAAATATTTTGTCTGAGAAAGACCATTTTGCTTGGGCAGAAAGCTGTTCTTGGTTTGATGAGAAGCCATAAAATCAAGCTGTGACGACTTGCTGAATACTGGCCCTAGCAATCTCAGAATCAACCCTCTCCGAACCACCGCATACTGAAGTGTGCACTGATTCCCACGCTAGAGAAAGCTAGTGATCCCCAGTTCGTATACTTGCACGAATTAGTTCTTTAAATCTTTCATCAGCAATCCCCAAGATGAGAGTTAGATGACAGAGACCCCTTTACAAGAAAAAGACTACACATTGTTCCTCCTCATTAATTTATCATTTAATATAAATGCTGACAGAAAGCAGATAAAGACCTTGTAGACACTTTCATATATTTACAATCCAAAAGGTGAATCACCTCCTTCTGTTTGTTAAAATGAATCCTTTTATCTGCAACTCACAAGAGCCTTAAACCCTAATTAGGAGCAACAAGAGGCTGAGTCAGTTCCCAAGGTAATAAAGGAAATAGCATTTTAACAAAATGTGGCATCTTTAATATAAACAACATGCACACAAATAATGCGAGATTGAGAAAGAAGGCCTACAGCTTCTCAAAAATGTGCAGCAGTGGAACATGTACTTATTCAGATCAGTTTTGTAGCTCTGAACACATTCCTATTTCTTTTCTTTCACCTCATTTGTTTTGAAGGCTGTTTTAAAAATGGAAATAACAAACAGATTAAGTAAGAAAGGGAATGTTCCATTTCAGGCAAGGTCCTTTTTACTTATTTAAAAAGAACTTGCAGAAAATAATGCCTCCAGATAAAATCTCAGCGTTGGCCAGATGCTAAGTAGTCAGTCACGGGTTAGTGAATTTCAACCCATCCTTTGTTCTCAATTGGAAACATATGGAAAACGTAAAATTTCCCAAAATTCATTAATTTAAAAGTCAATTGTTATTTTAATGCTCAATTGAAAAAAATCTGAGCAGGTGGGCATAGAATGACATAAAAATAGGGAGCTGAGGCCATGGGAAAATATAGGAATGTAAAAATCTTTAAAAATAGGTATTTATGTAGCACTGATTCTGAGAAGGGAATTCACATTATCCAAAACTGCAATTTCATAAAGTCACTTCTATTCTGACTCAAATCTCATGGGCTCCTTTATTAACTTAGATTACTTTTGTTAAGTATACCTCTGCAGGGCACAATCACATACAATCAATACGATTGGTAAATTACACAAGCTCTATCCCAAGCAAATATGAATCAATGTTAAAGTTATTTTTTTTAAAAAAAATAAAAGAACAAAGTAAATAAAATGCACCCAAAAAGGTGATAACGACTGCAGAATGTCTCAGGAGACTGGTATGAGCCAAGAGACCAATTGACCATAGTCAGGGAAGGTTGGCAGGGGGCAGAAAGGAAGGACCACACACGAAGAGGAACCTCACAACTGGAAAATGTTTAGGTGGGTGAAAGGTCTGTTCACAGCCTCAGCTCACGTTCTGCATTTCTCCTGGAAAGTCACAGATGCATTGCAAAGGAAGACACTGAGGCCCATGACCAGGAAAGGCAATTTTTTCTTTCAGTTCTTTTACATCCAGAAGGTGGGAAAACAAAGGATAAGTGGAAAGTTAGGCAAAATACATAAGGGGGAAATCTCTCAGGGAATGCAGAGCTGAAAAGCAAAAGCTTTAAAGGCCTTTTAAGTAGAGAAATAAAAATTTATGGGGTGGTTTAGATATTACTATGAAATGCCAGCCAACCAGAGACAGGCTACACTAATAAATTACAGAAATAACTTTTTAAAGGAGACCAAAAACAAATAAAAAATCCAGACCATCAACCACCCAGGAATTGTTTGCATTCATTTTTGACCTTTCATGCCCTTATTAGAGTGGGACCACCTGACAGTTTCCAGTTCTAAGATGACTCTGCACAATCTAACATGGGAGCCAAAGACTTGTGATCTGTCTACTCAGCATTAAAAGACAAAACACAGTCACCAGAAAGTGAGTCTTCTATACAAAATAAAGTCATCTTTTCTACTAAATAACATACATCAGGATAACAAACTCCACAGGGTTTCATTTTTCTAAATACACATTTTTTTTCTGACACAGTACTGTCTTCAGGTTTAAGTTTTCCACCTTGAGTTAATGTGAAAAGAAAAGCTATTTTGCTAAAGGATAAGTTCAGGGAGATTCAGTGTCTGAGACCCAGAGGCTCTGAGAGCAATCCTAGTGCTAAGGGACAAAGGGGTTTCAAGGGCTCTTCCCCCAGTTTATTCAGTGTGGTACCTACCAACAGAGAACATACCCATTAGAAGGCGTTACTTACTCCTGGGGGTGCCAGCTTCCTCTTTATTAATGTAACTAGTATTACTAATTAATTAGAATAGGTTACCTATGAAAACACCTTTAACAGTTACAGAAATAGAATCTTAAAATTTCAAGTAACAAAAAGGTTTTATTTGAAATTATACCTTTTGAAAAAAGCAAAACAAAACCAGCTCTTTTTCTTAAGTGGCTCAGAAAAGGTGACTGAGAGCTAAAAATTTACCAAAACTCCCAGCAAGTCATTTCAGCAACTAATTTTCAAAAGCTGAGCTGAAAAAATAAATATAAAAGCTGTAGCTGTCCAAGATAGACGTGGACGTGTTTCTGCAAAACAAGCGTGCAGATAAACAGTAGTAGACTACTTGTGTTCAACTCTATGGAGAGTAAACTGTCTCAGTGAAGTCACTTAATCTGAGCTCTATTTTCAGATGAGATCCCTTTGCAACACTATAAACATGTATTAACAAGATTTTAACACACTTGAACGTTTTATAGGGTAAGGGTGTAATAGTGTAAATAAACTGTAGTTATTATGCAAGGTCATTAATTCCTCCTTAAAACTAATTAGGCCATATCTTTTAATAAAATATACATCATTACAGATGATTTTTACACAAGATTTTACATACTGAACTCTTTACTTGATTTTTAAAAGCCCAAATGGAGAATATGGTGAAATTTCATTTTATCACCATTTGTACATATAAATAATAGCACATGAATCCCATTTAGTAAAAGTAAGATGACCCTGAACATAGCTGAACAGGTATTAACTACAGTTAACTATTTCTCACAAGCCTCAAGCTCAGGAAAAATTCCTAGCCCCATGACTTGACCATAGTGAAATACATTGTCCTGTAGGCACAGGTGAGAGTACAGAAAAACACAGAAGATACTATTCCATCAAGATAATCCCCAGAAGGGAGAGTGAGTTGCTTAAACAAATATTGTCAAGGATGATATTTACTGGTTTAGAGAAACTGATGAATTTTCATTACTTTTACATTTGATAAGGCCAGCTAACCTTACAGTTAACTTTAGACATCTACACAGTACAATCAACTTACAAATACTACCAGGTTTCATAATCAAAATGGCTACTATTTCCCCTAAAACCAAAACAGAGTAAAGCACAAGTCTTTGGCGCTCCTTAAAGAAATAGCAGGTTATCATTTTTTACCAGACCTTTGCTTGCCTGCCAGTAGGGCAAATACCACATCTGTGCATCACTGAGTAATAACGCCATTAGAAAAGGCAACTTCACAGAAGTCATTGGCTAAGCGAATTCATTTGAATGCTCTGTTTAGAGGCAGCAAACTGTCACTGTTACAGATTGGGTAAGTCAAGGGGAAACTGCAGAATGGCAAGGGGTCAGGAAGAAAAGAAAAAAAAATCATGGGAAACTTAGAAACTAAATTTCAAGCTCCCACAATGAAGCTCATGGGAGTCCGATGGGACCATGTATCCGAGTAGCAAGTGAAAATCACATCAATCTCTTGCTTTTAGGCAAAAGAATAAATAAATGGGAAAAAAAAAAAAAACAGAAGGGAAGGAAAATGAGAGAAGGGAATAACACACATTAATCCCGTACCAAATGAGTTCTTACACATTCGGAGTAGTTGAATATTTCTAATTAACATTAATAATAGTGTCTTGTCACTTGAACATTACTATTAGAAACTTAGGTGACAAGTTCTGTTTAATTAGATTAAGTAGGAAAGAATGGCTCTTTGGTCACATCAGACTGTATAAGTTATCCTTCAGAAGAGGGTAGCTATTAGACTTGTGGCTATAAATTAGGAAAGTGAGTCTAGATATTTCATTCTCATTTTTATCATTTTCCAAAGACTCACTGAAAACAGAATGAGCCCAAATACTTTTATATATTCACTATGATAATACACTGGCTTTTTGTTTCTGAACAAGTATGAATGTAAGGCTCCTAACCCTTCCAGAATTGTCTATGTTTATCTTAGATGATTCTTGGTCTTAAGTACAGTAAAAAGCAAATAGTCATCCTCAGAAGAAACCATTTAAGTGAAAAAACCATACATATTGCTGAGCACAGTGGCAAATGCCTGAAATCACAGCGCTCAGAGGCTGAAGGATCCTGAGTTCAGAACCAGCCGGGGCTGCATGGTAAACTCTGTCTCACAAAGGGCTGCTGCTGTAAAAGTTTACTTTCTATTTGATGAGGGTTGTTTCTTAATGTCTCTAAAGACAAAAATAAAAATCAATGCTTTTCAGATTCTGACAAAAACAGCAGTTAAGAGTCATGAAGTTATGCTTCAGTTTATTGTTGCCTCATAACACAAAATCTGTTAAAGGGAAAAAACATCCTCGAGGTTGTGGGGTTTATTGAATCGCCACATCTGCCAGTGGGCACAAACAAACAACCACTCCCCCAGCACATAAAACACACCTAAGAATTTGTAAGGGAAGATAACCAATTTCTAAAACAGAGAAATTGTAGGTACACCATCTTCTACTTTCCACCCCAGCCAGACGGGCTAGAGGCTGGGCTTGGGGAACTCAACCCACCATCTAAGAGGCTAATTTTCTCCCTAAGTGAGAATAACAGCTGGAGGGATGCTAGTGCACCTCAGCAGAGTGCATTCCGGGGGTTTCATACTAGTGCACTGCAGCAGAGTGCATTCCGGGGGTTTCATATGCACCACAAGGAAAATTTACTTTTATTCTTAACTCCAATAAAACCAATATGCAGATTTCCCCCCTAGTCATTGCAATTTCTAAAACAAACCTCCTGCTTCTCAGACTTAGGAATTATCGGACATGTCCAAAGGAAATAAGTCCTGCCCAAATCTGTTTACTAAAGGCAAGAGGCCAATAATGTGGCATTTTACAGATGTGCATAAAAACAAAAATCTTGTCAGACATAACATTTCTTTCCTTCTCTCAATAAATAATGAGTATTTAAAGTATAAATGTAAAAGATGTTTTATCTTTAAAAAAAGGCCAAGAAAGCAGATGTATAAACGTATATTTCAAATGAAAAGAAAAATGTATGTATCAACTGAAAATGCCTCACTGTCATTCAGTGCTTCTACCTCCCAATCGGTCATTTTATTGCAACAGCTGCGCTCATGCGAAGAAATCTTTAAAACATACCCAATATATATACAGATATAGCAATGTATATATGTATATATATAATATATATAAATTTTTATTTAAATAAAAAAGAAAGCTCGAATCCCAAGCCAATATGTGTATATCAAATCCTTGACCAGCCAGGTCTGTAGGGCATAATCAAATTCAATGTGAAATAGTATATAAACACGGTGCCTTGACTGGGCAAATTAAATAATCGCTACTCAAATGAGTGTTCTGTTTGGATTTCCTACTGGTAGGCAATGGCAGGACTATTTTACCCTTCCCACCCCACCCCCACCCAATTGTTTCCATTAACAACATGACAGACACAGAGCAGACTGAGGTGGTTCTGACCTCAGCAGGAGTTAACGGGTAGGAATATAAGAAATAAGAAAAATATAAACTTTTGCTTTTACCCAACCAAAGCAATGCAGTAACTTATTACATAACCAGTGCTTTCTTGTTTAGTAGTAGTATCTAGAAAGGGAAACTGAATGTCAGGCAGTCAGAGGGATGGAGTGACTGTGGAATAGTCCCCCAATGAACTCATTTTACAGGGGCTTAGTGAATTAAGCATACAGTGGTAGCATTAGAATATGTGCAGCAGAACTAAGTAAAAATCCTTCCTTACTCTTTAATAATGTTTTCATAAACATTTTTAATGTCAGAAAGAAAGTCTAAAAATCCACTTCAAGTTATTTAGTTAAGCTAGTAATTTCTGAGCAGCACAAGTAATCAATACATAAACTATCTTCAAGACTCAGTTTTTATCTGCCAAATCTTTTATACTTTTGAAAGAAAAATAAAAATTCCATTGAAATGTGTCCTCGTTTATTTAAGTTCACATCAAATGTAAAACTTATGTATTTTATGTGTGTGTATGTACACGCACCCATGTGTGTCTGGTGCCCACAAAGTCAGAAGAGGGTGTGAGATCCTTTGGAACTACTGGCAGTTGTGAGCCATCTTGTGGGTGCTAGGAAGAACCTGGGTCCTCTGGAAGAGCAACCAGTACTGGTGAGCCATCTCTCCAAGTTTTAGAACATGGTTATTGTTGTGATTTTTTTTGAGCATTTGAGCACAGCTCCAATTTACATTATGAGCTCAACATAGGAGGACAGGAACTGTGTTTCCACCATTAACAAGTTGAAGCTCATTTATTTTCTTCTTTTTTCTCCTGCCTCAGCATCTTGAGTCCTGGGATTACCAAAATGAGCCACCATGTCCTGTTATGAGTTCAAAGATAATCTTCATTTAAATCTAATTAAGTAATGTAAACACCAAACAGGCTTTCAGATTTTATGGAGAGAATGCAAGGAATCCTTAGCATGGGAAAGTGCAGCTCTAACAATCAACAGCCTGTTGAAATCTCTAAAAAGATGAAACTAAAAGCCTACCCTACCCAAATGAAGTTTTAATGTTGTAAGAAAAGTCAGGAAGCTAGTGATCTTGAAACAGGGTGGGTGTGGGTGCACTGTAGGGCGCTGAAGAATAGCTCTAAAAACCTTAGTTTGCTGCACAGCTTCTAATAAGCCAATCTAATTATCACAGAATTCTTGGAAACAGTGCTTTTAGTTTACACGGTTGTGGAGTTGCAAAGGACTGGGAGAAAGGAATTTTACACTGGGTATGTAATAATACCAAAATACAAGAAAAACCTACTTCATTAAGATCATACAATTAATCAAACAGAGTATATATATAATATCTTCTTTTTTTTAAAGCCCTGGATCCAAGGCGTCCAAAGTTATTAAAATAAAGTTCATTCACAGAACAAAAACAAATTTAATCTGAATTGCTTGCAGATACTGCTAATTTTCTTTTTCTTTAAATTAAAAAAAATGCATTAATGTGAACTATGTGCAGGGTTTGTTTAGTAGTGGTGTTGGTGCACATTGCCTCCGGTGCTTTTCCTGGATTTCGCTGACCACTCAGAGAAAAAGTTTAGAAGTTATCCATTCTTCTATCCTTATGTCCTATGAATTGATTAGGAGCAGAAGGTAGAAGCAGGGCACCCGTATTCTAGGGAGCAGAACTGGAAGTAACTCCTGATCTCTGGGAATCTTTGTTATCTCCTCCTCCCTCAGAGTCTTCTGACAGGTTCAAAGAGCTGGTCTTGTTTGATAGGAGGCTGAGATTCTCCTGTGTCAAAGCTGATCCATTCGGCACATCACTGTTAATTACATGAAAAAGGTTGGAATTTTTAAAAAGAGAAAAGCAAATACTCTGAATAAAATCCAGTCAACAGGGCTTATCATTTAGTATTGTACAAAAAATGTGAGTAAGGAAACTTTAGGCTAGCTTGGTTCCAGGTCAACTCAGGCTACACATTGAGACTCTGTTTCAACCCCAAAGAAAAAAAAAAACTATAAATAACTTCCAAAATTTGATTATAACTCCTCATCCACATTGTAGCAAACAAACTTACCGTTTTAGAAATACAGCTTTTATCAGAATACAACCTGCCTAATTGTTTATTTATCTATTGTCACTTATACATCACAAGACTGAGCTACAAGTTACAACAGACAAGTTGTAGTGGTACCCAGCACTTGGTAGGCAGGGGTAGGTGGCGAGAGATGCCCCTCCACACTGCCTCCAGCCCCCAACATCAGGACCCATACTTTAAAATAGTTGCTGCCTGGCATTTAAAAATAAAACAACAAAAAATAAAAAACAGCTAACCTTTGATTTACCAAGTTTATTTGCATGGTAATTTATTTTTAAACTAGGACAGCATATAGATTTAAAATGGTTAAAAGTCAAGAAGAGAGCAACAAGGCAATTAGAAATTCTTGGTGTTTATTTGTTTTTTTGGTTTGTTTTTGAGACAAGGTCTTTCTACATAGCCCTGGCTATCTTGGAACTTACTACGTAGAACAGACGGGCCTCAAACTCATAGTGAGTACCAGGATTAAAGGTATGCACTACCTTAATTCATGGATAGGTCACGAGGAAGGTGACGAAGGACTATGCATTCAAATGCCTCAAAGATGCCAAAGAAAGTAAATGAGGATAAAAAATAAATTACGTACCATGTTATGAGAGATCAATTTAAAGATGTGGCTGAGAATGGCCTAGAGATGGTAGTGCATGCCTTTGATCCTACCTTTTCTCAAAAGACCAACAAAAAAACCCCCCAAACTACCTAGAACACTAAGCAAGGCTTAATGCTAAATGCCATTAAAAGACAGGCAAGATAACAATGGGATGTAGAATTATGGGTGCTTTAAAATTTGTATCTTTTTGTTGGGCTATGGTGGTGCATGCCTTTAATCCCAGCACTTGGGAGGCAGAGATAGGTAGATCTGTTAGTTCAAGGCCAGCTTGGTCTATAGAGTGAGTTCTAGGACTGGCTCCAAAGCTATAGAGAAACAATGTCTTGAAAAAGAAAAATCGTATTTTAAAAAAATTCTATCACCCATGGCTTATTTTTTTATAATACAACTGAAATGGGGGAGGAATCATGGAATACAGTTTAGTGGTAGAATGTGCTTAGAATTTGTGAGGCTCTGAGTTCAACACCCAGCATGAAAACAAAATAAAGTGGGAGACAGGTGGGCTTTTAATCATTTTTTAAATTTCAGTTTCTACAGTAGCCTTGTTTTTTAATTAAAAAGCTATACTTAGCCGGGCGGTGGTGGCGCACGCCTTTAATCCCAGCACTCGGGAGGCAGAGGCAGGCGGATCTCTGAGTTCGAGGCCAGCCTGGTCTACAAGAGCTAGTTCCAGGACAGGCTCTAGAAACTATAGGGAAACCCTGTCTCGAAAAACCAAAAAGCTATACTTAAACAATGAGAAGAAAATGTAACAAGAAAATATATTTGTTAGGGGTTAACAGATAATTCAATCCTGTTTAAATCCTAAATTCTCTATGTGCATATGTTGAGACAGTCTCACTTTGTAGCCCAGACTGGCCTCAAATTCCTGTATTCCTATCTCAGCCTCTCTAGTGTCCATAGTTATATTCCACCCCAATTCCTGAGTATTATAATTTCTAGATTTAGCGAAAACATATTCTTTTCTCCTGCTGGGCAGTAGTGGTGCACACCTTTAATCCCAGTACTCATGAGGTGGATCTCTGTGAGTTGGAGGTCAGGCTTGTCTACAGAATGAGTTCTAAGATAGTCAGGGCCTCACAGAGAAACCAATATATTCATATTCTTTTCTCACTATACAAAAAAAATAGTTCTTTTAAAAATCATAGGGTATGGCAGGTGGTGGTGATGCACATCTTTAATCCCAGCACTTGGAAAGCAGAGGCAGGTGGAGCTCTGTGAGTTTGAGGCCAGCTTGGTCTACATAATGAGTTTCCTGTCTTGGAGAAAAAAAAAATCATACAGTACTTTGGGTATGGCTAGATAATACAATTATTTCTCTTTTGTACATGGTTAAATACAACTATAGAAGTATCCCTTTACCTGAATGTCAATGCAAGGTCTTCAGCTGGGACTTTGTTTTGTGGCTCTGGCTGTCCATTTTCTGCTTGCTTACTTGTACCCAGTTTGTTTTTCATGTCCATAGGACACTGGTTCTCCTTTAAAAGAGGAAATAAAGTCAGTAACCTGTGCTGTAATGGAATAGAGCAAATGCAAACAACACAATGATGAAAAGAGAATCATTCCAGGTTTATTAAGAATTAACAAAAACAAATAGGCAGATGACAGAGAGTATACACAAAAGCATAACAGTACAACTGCCTACTATGTTAGAAAAATGAAAAACACTGAAAAAAACAACACAGAGAACAGTGTATAAGCTATATAACTCCTTTATAAAATCTCTCTCTCTCTCTTTGGTTTTTCCAGACAAGGTTTTTCTATATAGCCCTATATGCCTTGGAACTTGCTCTATAGTAGATGAAACTAGCCTCGAAATCAGAGATACACTTCCCTGTGCCTCCCAAGTGCTGGGATTAAAGGCCTGCACCACCACCGCCCAGCTGTATCTTATTAATATCTTAATATTACACAAAAGTGCAAAAGATTAAACATCACCCCATCTGTTTCTCTAATGTGTATGTGAAACAGAAACTTTAGGATTTTCAATTAATTGCCTTCTTCTCCCCAAATGTGACTAAATCAAGTCTATGACAAAGGACAAACTCAAAACAACAGGAACTAAGAGAAGACTGATACAACCAGGTGACAACTAATCTTTATACAAATCACTCTAAATATTAGTCTGATGTGGGATGTCCTGTATATGTGTTGCATTTATTGGTTGATGAATAAAGCTGTTTTGGCCAATGGCCTAGCACAGTAAAGTTAGGTAGGAAATCCAAACAGAGATATATAGAGAGAGTAGTTGGAGTCAGGCAGACGCCAGCCAGCCAGTTACCAAGGAAACAAGACATGTAGAAAATGAGGTAACGCCACAAGTACGTGGCAATATATAAACTAAAAGAAACTAGTCCCTTTTCCAACATCAGCACTTACCATACTCAATTCCCGCGTTCTCTTGCCAATTTCCCTTTCAACCTGATGTAGTTCCAAGCTTAGTTGCTCACTTGAGATCATTCCAGGCCATTTTGGAGGCAGTGGAGGGGGCTGTGGCTGGCCTGCCAGGGTGTTCACCTCCCTCTGTACCACCAGTCGGTTATTAACAGCCTAGTGCACAAAGTCAAGCACACACAAGTCAGCACACTTCACACTATATAGAGAGCACCCCATCCCAAGTATCCACACTAAATAGCCATGTTTGCAATGAAAATGATCCAATAATAAACACAATATCTTTTTAGTAGCATGAGTAAAAATGCTTTTATTTTTAAGAGATGTATTTTATTTTTAGAAAATGTTTGTGTTTGTGTGTGTGTGCACGTGTGCACATTCCTAAGTGTAGGTACCTATGGATACCCAAAGAGGAACTGGAGTTATAGGCAGTTGTGAAACAGGAACCAAACTTGCAAAAATAGCAGCCATTGCTGGGTGCTTTAGTGGACACCTTTAATCCCAGCATTTGGGAGGCAGAGGCAAGTGAATTTCTTTGAGTTTGAGGTCAGTCTGGTCTACAAAGCAAGTTCCAAGGGAGCCTGGGCTGTTACACAGAGGAACCCTGTCTCAAAAACCTCAAAATAACAGTAGCCATCTCTCAAGGACCAAAAATGCAGTTTTTTTTCTTATTTCAAAGAGAAATCAATTATAAATGTTTATCTTTTTGTTATTTTCCCTGACATAAATCTTATAATTTTTTTATTAAAACTCAATGATGGAGGCTGGAGAGATAACTCAAAGGTTAAGAGCACTAGCTGATGTTCTAGAGGACCCAGATTCAATTTCCAGCACCCACATGGCAGCTCAAACTGTAACTTGCCAGGTGGTGCTGGTGTACATCTTTAACCCCAGCACTTGGGAGGAAGAGACAAGTGGATCTCTGTGAGGTCAAGACCAGCCTAGTCTACAGAGTGAGTTCCAGGATAGGCTCCAAAGCTACAAAGAGATCCTGTCTTTAAAAACCAAAACAACAACAACAACAAAGAGAGAGAGAGAGAGAGAGAGAGAGAGAGAATGAATGAAAGCACCCGTCCTAGGGGAATCTGACAACCTCACACAGACATACATACAGGCAAAACACCAATGCACATAAAATAAACAGACAAACAAACAAAAACCCTCCATGATGGCAAGGATTGTTTTTTCTTTTCCCCCTAGTACTAGTCTCAGATACTTAGTCTGTTTCTTTAGCTATGGAGCTATTCCTGGAGCGTTCTCTGCAGATCAGGCTGGCCTTGAACTTACAGAGCTCTGCCTGCCTCTGTCTCCCGAGTGCTTGGATTAAAGGTATGTGCTACCACCACCCAGCTAATTATTCTTTTTTCTATTAGTCAAGAATTAAATCTAGTTTGAAATCTCTGTTAATGGTTATTTATACTAACTCTCAGACAATGGCTTTAAAATTCTATCCTTACTGTACCTCAAAAACTACCATTTAAGGGGACTGGAGAAGTGATTTGGTGGTTAAGATCACATACTGCTCTTGTTGAGGATCTGAGTTTTTTTCCTTGTACCCATGTGGATGCCCACACTTGCCTATAGCTCTAATCTTCATCCAGCACATGCACTCATATGCACATACCACCCCACCAAACACATATAAATCCAATTTAAAATCCTTGGAAACCCTTTGAAACTGAAGCAGAAAGAGTTGCAGTGCTGAACACCTGTAGTTTCACCTTAAGTACTAAGGGTGGACAACACAGGAAGATCAAGGTCAGTTGGGCTGCAGAGTGATACTTGACATCAAAACTCCCAACACAAAAGTATCTGTAGGCCTGTACCTCTAGTCCACGTAGCTGGGTCTGCTGGCTAATCTGATGGTTCAGTTGCTGCAATTCTAACCGTAGTTGTTCTCTTTCAGCAGACAGAAGGGTTTTTCCATGACTGGTCACTTCTGCCATGGATATTTTCTCCCTTTGGTAAAAAAGAAATCAGTAAAATTTAAGTTATTTTGTGAAATCATTACTGATTAAAAAAACAAAATAAGGGCCAGGTAGTAGTGGTGCACGCCTTTAATCCTAGCACTCTGGAGGCAGAGGTGATGTGGGGTAATTAAATTTTTCATTCGTATTGGTTTAATAAAACACCGATTGGCCAGTAGCCAGGCAGGAAGTATAGGTGGGGCAACCAGACCAGGAGAATTCTGGGAAGAGGAAAGACAGTCACCAGCGAGACACAGAGGAAGCAAGATGAGAAAAGGTACCAAGCCATGTGGTTAAGCACAGACAAGAATTATGGATGAATTTAAGTTGTAAGATCTACTTAGTAATAAATCCAATAGGCCAGTTTATAATTAATATAAGCCTCTGTGCATTTATTTGGGACTGAATGGCTATGGAACTGGGCAGAACAGAAACTTCAAGCGGATCTCTTTGAGTTTGAGGCCAGCCTGGTCTATATAGCTAGTTCTAAGACAGCCAAGGCTATTACACAAAGAAACCCTGTCTTGAAAAACAACAAGAATAAAACAAAACAAACAAACAAAAAGGTAAAGAAAAGCTGCATGCTTTTAAGTGTTTAAACAGGGTAAAAAAAAAAAAAATGATTGTACCTCTCAATGAAGTGTCCCTGAGGAGGTATGTTTGGATGAGGTGAATATGGAGAATCTCCCCAGCCACCATGAGCTCCATATGAACTGTAATCTGTAAGGGAACAATATATTGTGGTAGGATGTAATTCATAGATTTGAATCATTTTCTATGGTACTATAACCAAAAAAGCAAAAGCACATATATCTGTCTAGAAAATTATATTCCAAAATGATCATGTCGTTTCTTCCCCCACGGAACCTAGTTTTTATATATTTTCTTCTTAGTGTGTACACGAGTGCTTGAATGTAGAAGTGATGCTTGATGTCAGGTTACCTTCCCAAAGCATTGGAATTATAGACATGTGCCCACATAAATCTGAATTTTATGTGGGTACTAGGGATACAAACTTAGATCTTTATCCAATCAGTCACCTCCTCGTACTCCAAGAATCTATTTTAGTAAAGCAATGAAGTCATTTAAAGATAAAAACCATAGGCAATTTGTTTTTTTGAAACAGGGCTTCTAGCTCAGAATAGCCTCAAAATCATTATATACCCAAGGATAAACTTGAACCTTCTGATTCTCTGCCTCCATTTTCCCAGTGCTGGGATTATTGGCATGTGCCATAACACCTGGTTTATGTGATTCTGGTTTCATTTATATTAGACAGACTCTTATCAACTGTGCTACATTTCAGCTCCTCGGGTAATCTTAATATATAGACAGTTAACTTTAGTTTACCCTCCTAAAATTTCCTGAGGTGTGATTGCTTTCTTAATAGGAAGTTAAAAAAATCATTGCCTTGAAGATTCTTTTTTTTAAAATATTTATTTATTTATTATGTATACAATATTCTGTTGTGTGTCTGCCTGCAGGCCAGAAGAGGGCACCAGACCCCATTACAAATGGTTGTGAGCCACCATGTGGTTGCTGGGAATTGAACTCAGGACCTTTGGAAGAGCAGGCAATGCTCTTAACCTCTGAGCCATCTCTCCAGCCCGCCTTGAAGGTTCTTAAAAGCGCTGGTAGAATTATACTGAGAGCCATGACTACTAACTACTCTGGGTTCTTACCTGAAATGCTGATAGGTTTTGTGGGTGCTCCCTGAGGTGCTATAGCCTGCATTGGGCCAGCACCCTGATACAGTGTTTTGGATGTTCGAGAGATGGCACCGAACCGAGATACTGTTGGTCGGTCTCCAAACGGGATGAGGTCATCATCACTAGTTTCCACTGCTCTCCTCTGGAGTTCCAATCTCTGGTCTCTCATTCCTTTACTTTCTACATTCTGACGAAAAGCAAAAAATGAGATGCTGTTTGGCTTAATTTCCACTAGCTCTGTAGAGAGGTTAATAGAAGTATGATGTTGTTATATAAGCCTTTAGTTGTCTTTGGTTGTCATAAAGCACTGCTTTTAGATTACAGTAGGAAATACATGACAGATGGTAGGAAAAGATAGATTCACCTATTCCTAAGTACTATATACAAACATTAACTTGTCAGGCAAGCACTTTACCACTGAGCTAAGCATGAGACGTACTGTTATGACTTTTTTCGTGTATTTGGGAAAACTTTTAACGGCATCTATACTAAGTTAGTAATTTTATTACTGTCTACTGATGAAGTAGTACTACTGTTACTTCAGTGTGATAGTCCCCTGGAAACACCTTACATAACTATTCTGCTTAAGTTCATTCCAGTAAAGTCTTCTGTGGTGCAGAAGCATATGCTTAGCTAATCGTAGCCCACACTGAAAAAAGTCTTGCTTAAATTTAACTCCATCCTATTTGGGGCTGGGGACTGAGCGCAGGGCCTAGCTGTGCCACTCTCCCAGTCCCCTTGCAGCTTGTTTTTAATTATTATTATTATTTCTCTCTCTGGTCTGTCATCAATTGGTAAATATTATCTATGAAAATCTACACAAATCATTAGGGAACCATTTTAGAATTAACAAGGAATACTTTTTTTTTTTTAATAGACTGGGTCTTACTATGTTACCCTGGATAGACTTGAACTCACTTATGGAGACCAAGTTAGCCTTTGGCTCAGAGATTGACCCATCTCTGCCTGCCCCAGTTCTGGGATAAAAGGTATGCAACACTATCTAGCCTTTTTTTTTTTTTTTTTTTTAAAAGAAAATATAGTTCATGTTGGCTCTGACCTTGCCTGCCTCAGTCTCAGTGTTGGAATTATAGACATGAGTTATCTGTCCAGGAATACCATGTCTAAGCGTAAGTTTCATAGGTGTGCACAAGGGAATTCTAGAAAGTGTCTATTAACATTATACACAAGGGGCTGGAGAGACAGCTCAGCAGTTAAGAGCACTTGCTCTTGCAGAGGACCCTAGTTTGGATCCTAGTAACCACAAGGCAGCTCACATCCACCCCTAACTCTAGTTTTAGCGTATCTAATGTCCTTTGACCTCTGAGGATACCAGGCACACTAGTGAAACACTGATATACATGTGAGCAAAACACATATGCATAAATATTAACAAATCTAAAAAACTTTTTAAAATATGAAAAGCTAAAAATTATCTACAATAGTAAAAGATCAGGTAACAAAGAGCTATAATTGTAGCTATTAGGAAGGAAAGAGTCTGAAATTAGCTTGTGCACAAATGAGTTCCAAGCTAACCTGAAAACTCAGATTCTGACTCAAAAAGAAAGAAGTAGTAGCTGAGCATAGTGACTCAGAAGACAGACACAAGAGGATACTTTAGGTAAGGTCATCCTGAGCAATACAGGAAAACCAGGGATTTGTTTTGTTTTATTTTAATTAAAAAAGGGCCAGGCAGTGGTGGCGCATGCCTTTAATCCCAGCACTCAGGAGGCAGGCAGATTTCTATGAGTTTGAGGCCAGCCTGGTCTACAAAGTGAGTTCCAGGACAGTCAGGGCTGTTACACAGAGAAATCCTGTCCAAAAAAAAAAAAAAAAAAACCACCAAACCAAAAACAAAACAAACAAATGGTGTGTATATAAAAAAACTAAGCATTAAAGTCAGAGTAATAGGTTATTTACTGTTAGGGAACAATAAAAGAGAAATGAGATCACTGCAAAGTTTTATTTCTGCTAAGGGGAAGGGGCAATTAATATGTAAAATACTAATATATAAAGAACAGCTACATTAAACCTTGGCTTACTAGCTACACAGCTATATGTTTCTTATTTTTTTAAAAAAATACAAAAACCTAAATACTGAGAATTTCAGGGTTTTATAAACTCATAGCAACTATTATAAGCCAAGCAACCATTCTGATTCAATTGCAATTTTCTTTTTAACCACAAAAATGTTTTCACACATAAATCAAGGAATTCCTGACTATGTATAGTCCTAAAAAGGAAAAATTAAAATCTGTTTAAAAACCATTTATTTGGAAAAAAAACATTTGTTGGCTTATATATTTATTTTATTTATTGTGCGGATGCATATACCCTCCCGCCATAGTAGATATGCACTGTGCATGCCAAAAGACAATTTGCATGTGTTTGTTCTCTCCTTCCACAGTGTGGGTTCTGAGGACAGCACTGAGACAGCTCTCTAGCCCTCAATGTGCTTCTTAGATTTTATTTTAGAAACAGGGAGAGATTTGTATTCAGGTCAATATTTCTGCTATTCCTCTTCAACTGATTTTTGAAGGGAGTGTCTTTCACTGAACCTAAGGTTACTGACTATCAAGCAAGTCCCTGGGATCTTCTTGTCTCTGTTCCCCAGTGCCAGGATGCAAGACACCCACCATCACCCCCAGCTTTTTATTTGGGTTCTGAAGGCTCTCATGTTTGCATGGCAGGCACTTTAACCACCAGACCTTTCGAAGTACATTCTGCTAAGTGACACCGTAAATCAAGATTTTTTATTTTTTATTTTTATTCATTCATTCATTCATTCATTCATTCATTTATTTTGGTGAGAATAGTATTTACTGAAACAAGAAACTAGGGACACACCAGCTCAAGCTGGTAATCTCAATGACTAAGGAAGATTGAAAGTCCAAGGCCTGCCTGGGTTACAGAGAAGTGAGAACCCCAAATAATTGTATTTTCAAGAAATTTAAAACAATCACTCTTAGAAACTGACACTACTACAGGCAATCTCTCAGTGTTAAAAAGTTCAGCGTACCTTACCACATTGTCATTCACATTTATGGGGTCTTTGAAAGAAATGCTCCAGACATTTCAAGTATACTAGTCCCTTACTCCCACAATCTTTAAACCTGACACAATTTTTTTGTTTAAAGACATAATGACGGTGACAGTAATATATGTCATGGTCATGTGTGAGCTCCAAGGCTTTTGTAGTACCCCATATAGGAAGAAAATAAGTTTTTAAACGGTAAAAGAGTTTAACCTTACTTTCTAACCCAATCAACACTTGTTTTCTTGATTCAAGTTAGTTGTTTAAATTATAGACTTGTAAAAAGAAAGTTTTAACTTATTTGGTAAATAAACCTAAAATCTTGAAAAAATTTCCTATTATTGTTTGTTCATTTTTGAGATAGAATCTCTTTATACAACCCTGTCAGCCTCTGGCGCCCAGGTGCTGAGAATAAATTCTTGCAATACCATGGCTGGCAAATTTTTAATTGTCTTTGCACATCTGTGTGTGGGTTTGTACGCCAAGAGGCCAGAGTTACAGGTGGTTGTGAACGGCCCAGCAAGGGAGCTGGGAACAAAGCTCAGGTCCTCTACAACAACAATATGATCTCTTAACCACTGAATCATCTCTCCACCCGAAATCTAGGATCTTGATTAAATGCCTAAAATTATTTAACATGGGTTTTGAACAATTACTGGGAAATTGATACCTAAAATGATATACAATAGATACTTCTTTGTCAAGATAATAAAATACTTAATTTATACTTAGATGAAACAAAGCAAAACTAAATTATTTGTCCCTGGCCTTGATAGATAAACATTTCTACATCTCGATTTGTATCAATTATGGCCTAGTCATTACACATACCATCATTTCCACACTCCCTGCTGCCACAACATCTTTGGGTTTTGCATCTTTGGTTCCAATGTAGGAGCCGATGGTATCACATGACCAAGGAGAATATTGGCTATAATCATTTGCTTTATATTTCCCAGCTATCTTGAATTCTTCATCCAAAAACTATAAATGAAAAAAGGGGAAAAAGAAAATAGGAAATGATCTATAAGTTAACAAAACAGGGAAAATAGGGAACTTCTTAGAACACCAAATTGAAGCAATATAATGTATAGTTATTTGACTAAATGTCAGAATAGATTTATATAGACTGAAAAATGTGAAGATTATTTTAGCCTTTATATTTGTTATTAGCAGTTAAATATCCTTCAGTGAATCCAGCTAGAATCTTAAGAAGTTTATTCAGGACTTTATCCACCATCTTAGATGAAGTCACAGTAAATATATACCATGCCACACATTTACTAGATTGTTCCCAATGAGCCTTAGTAACACTTCGGGTAAATGAGAAATTCTAAGCCCCGTGGTTGATTAAGTAAAAGGGTAAGATGCCTCATTTTTACCTTTTTTGACTCAAGGGTTGTGGTTATCCAATAACAATACCCATTCCAAGCCCAATGTATTTTTTTTATTGAATTGTGCAGAATTTACACTTCTATAATGCTGAAGCTTTTTGAAGTCCTTTCATATACTATCTCATAACTCATATAGAAAAGATAATTTTAAAACATATCACCACCTAACAAGTATGCTCTTCTACCTGAATGTTATAAATCATGCGGCTACAAAAAAATGAGATAAATGCACATCAATATGGACATCCAAGTTAAACAAAAGGGGGAAAAAACCCACATAAACAAATACTAAATGTGTTTATGTGCATAAAAAAGTTGAAATGCATAACAAAACTGTCAGGAAATGAGATCTAAAAGTATTCTTTCTATATCATGTAGTTCTATAATGTATGAATTTAGTACAACAATATATAGGCGGCTTATAATCTGAATGGAAGTTTAAATATAGAGCTGGCCAGGCATAGTAATGCACGCCTTAATTAACCCCAGCACTCTGGAGAGACAGTGTTACTATGAACTTCTACTTAGATTACCTTCATACATTAAAGAAATTACTATTGGTTGTGTACAAAAACCTTCACTTTATGGTTTTATAAAGAATGGAATCCAGTGTTCTTGAACTCATGGTGATTCTTCTGCTCCAACTTCCTGAGTAGAAAGATTACAGGCATGTACCACCATGCCCAGCTTTTACTTTCTAATTTCCATTATTTGTTATGCATAGTTTGTCGGCTGGCAATATTGTTTAGACTCATAACTCTGCATATAAAGAACATAAAATATATTCTTTATTTGTTTGTTTTTCGAGACAGGGTTTCTCTTTTAGCAACCCTCACTGCCCTGAAATCCCTTTGTAGGGCAGGCTGCCCTTAAAGTCGCTGCCTCTGCCTTCTGAGCACTGGGATTAAAGGTGTGTGTTACCACATCTGGTGTAAAACATATCTTTACACATATTATTTGACATGAAAAAGAAATCTGTACTCCATTAGATTCATTATGTGTAACATAACATATTCATTATAATTATGCTATGAAACAAGGTTTCATGTATCCCAGGCTGGCTTCAAACTTGTTATGTAGACAAGAATAACCTAGAATTTTTGATCCTCTTGCTTCCTTGTCCAATTTACAAGGTGTTATAGATCGAAGCCAGAGATCTGGGTATGCTGGGCAAATACTCAATTTAGATACATTCTCAGTTCAAGTTACCTAATTAAAAGACATAAAATTGACAAATTCCTAGCAAGACTAACCAATGGAAAAATATTAATATCAGAAATGAAAAAATGAAGACAACACACATTCATGACAGCTATAAGCAATGTTTTGCTGGGCAGAACTAAGCCTAGCACTTAGATGGTTGAGGCTGTAGACCCATTAAGGCCAGCTTGAGCTACAACATAAGTTTAAGGTGAACCCAGGCTATACAGTATGAGATTCTGTTTGAAAAAAATCGCCAAACTAAACAAATCTATTAGCACTATTTTATAGAAACATAAATGTAATGGTTAAAATTATGACATTATGGTACATAAACCAAGCATCCCCTCAAGTTTTGCAGTGTATTCTCATCTGCACATCTTTCCTGTTTTTGTTTTTAAGACCACACTGCTGGTTTATTACCAAATTAAAATACATCTTAATTTATGTCTAAATTATTTTAACCTTATGAAAATAAAACAGAGACTTTCTCAGACTTGCTGTGTAGACTAGGCTGGCCTTGAATTCACAGAGATCCACCTGTCTCTGCCTCCCAAGTGCTGGGATTAAAGGTGTGTACCACTACCGCCCTGCCTGGTGTTATTTTTAAATCAAAAACACAAATGTAAAACCATAGTGATGAATCATCAGAAGCTTTCTTTACACAAAGACCAAAGCTGAGTCAAAAATACCTAGCACCACTCTTATTCAACATCATACTATAGAGCAACAAGGTAAGAAAATGTGTAATTCTGAAAAGAAAAAAAAAGATATAACAAATACTAGAATTAGGAAGGAAATTTAGCAAACCTGTTGAAAAGTCAATCAATAAAAATCTAATTCTTTAAAAAATGTAATTACATTCTTTGTGTATGATTCCTAACAATTGTTCTCTGACCTCTAGACACACCCCTGGCCCCCCAAAATAAATACAGAGAATTTTTAAAAATAACTACATTTAAAGTAGTTTTTAAAAGTATATGGCCAGAAGGTGGTGGTGCAGGTCTTTAGTCTGAGCACTTGGGAGACAGAGGCAGGAGAGCTCTGTGAATCTGAGGCCAGCTTGGTCTACAGAGTGAGTTACAGGACAGGCTCCAACACTACAAAGAAATACCGTCTTGAAAAAGCAAACAAAAAATAAGTTAGTTATGCAAATATACATCATGCTGATGGAAAGGTGTCATTTCTCTGAATACTTATGTAGAGCAACACTGTCCAACAGAAGTTGAATGTGGTCCATATATGTAATCATGAATTTTAATCTATCACATCCAAAATATTAAAAACATAAACAAAGGCCAGGTTTGGTCATGCTGTTAATCCAAGCACTCAGGAGACAGAGGTAGGTGGATCTCTGTAAATTCTGGCCAGTGTGGTCTATATAAGTGAGTTCCGGGCCAGCCAGGGACTGTGTAGTGAGACCCTATCTCAGAAAGCAAAATAAAACAAAAAAAATTAACGCAAGATTTTAGTTTTGGGTACCGAATCTTTAGCTCTAGTGTATACTTTATGTTTATAGAGAGTGTATAATTTATGTCTACAGCATGTCACATCTGAATTTAAACCAGCCACTAAAGCAGGTGTTTTTTATGGAATCAACATGCTGATTCTTTTGTGGGTTTCTGTTTTGCTTTAGAGGTGCTGGGAACTGAACCCAAGGCCTCATACATGCTGGTCAAATGACATTAATATTGAACTTACTCCCCAACTACCAACATGTTTACTTACTTTTGAATTTAATACTGAAAATCCTATACCAATAAGTCAAGACTTAAGTAAAAGTACATCATTAGACTGAGAGGTCAGCCAGATGAAGTGTGTATTGTGCACATCTGATGACCCAAGTTTGGATCTTTTGAACCATCTTCTCACCTTCACACATTACTGTGCCAGCCCCCCAACACACACAAATGAATGAATAAATAAATGCAGTACTGGCCTAAGGACAGAAATAGATCAATGAAACAGGGCCTCTCTCTATGTAAACCAGGCTAGCCTCAAACAAATAACCCTTCTGCTTCAGTAGCCTACTGTGCCTGAATGACAGATATTTGCCATCATGCTCACCCTAAAGTAATCATGACAAAGCTGACTGCAGGACACTGAAAAAAACAACACTCAACTCATTAAATGGTATAGGGCCAATGAACTATCTCTATAGAAGAAAAATGAACTTTGATTCAAATATTTCACATAATAATTCAATTCCAAATAGGTTATGGATCTAAATGTAAAATAAAACAATAAATCTCTGAAAGAAAAAAGAAAATTAGGCTTATGATTTTGAAACTTGATAAACATCTCCTCGGGAACATAATCTATTTCTTCCTTTTTCTTTTAAAGACAGGATTTCTCTGTGTAGTCCTGGCGTCCTGGAATTCACTCTGTAGCTCAGGTTGGCCTCAAAGGCAGAGATATGCCTGCCTCTACCTCCTGGTATTAAAGGTGTGTACCACCACCAATCACCCTGCTCTCATAATTTCTTAAACAGGTTATATTACCATCAAAAATGATAACGGTTAAGATTAATAGGAAGGATTAAAAATGACATGCTTACTTCTTCTTGATGGAATGCAGGAGGCAATGTTGGTGAAGGTGCAAAAGGAGGTGGAGAGATAACCTTTCTTTCCTCGAGCTGGGCCATTATTTCCTTCCGTCTGCGATGTAGCTCATCCAGGCTAGGATGGGGTTGCGGGGGAGGAAGTCGATTATAAGAAGGATCCTGAAATTAAAAGATTATTTTAAATTGACAAAAAAATTCCAGCACATATTAATTAAGCATATATATATATACTTAAATGAGAAGCAGAATATATACCCATCTTAACATTCAGAAATATCAATACTAAAGAGAAGAAAGAAAAAAAGGAAGGAAGGAAGGAAAGAAGGAAGGAAGAAAGGAAGGAAAAAAGAAAAAAAAAAGCTAGCCCAAACTCTCAAGATCTTCCAAATTTCCTAGCTGATGTAGACTTAGTACACAAACTAACTATATTGGTGAAGCTTCCATTTATGTTTTAGGACCAGGGAGATGGCCCAAAAGCACTAGTTGTTCAAGCCTAACAATCCATGTCTGAGCTCTAGAACCCCTGAGTCAGATGTATCAGGGCACACATGTAATCCCAGTCTAAATGGTCATACGGGAGGAATAGACAGAAGAATCAGTTGGAAGCTATCAGACAAGCTTACCTAGAGTATGCTGAGCAGCAGCAAGAACAAGAAAAACCTTACCAAACAAGAACTACTTTCAAGCCTTGTTCTCTGACCCAAATGTGTGGTGACACACACGCATCTGTGTTCTCATATACACACCAATTATATATACATACACAAAAAACAAAAAGTTTTTTAAAAGGTCCCAGATTTCAATTACTAGCAATACAAGATGGCTCATATAACCATCTGTAAAATCTGGTGCCCTCTTCTGGCCTGCAGGATGAATACTTGATGGAGGAGGGTCATCTGTCTATGTGTTACTTTCATTGGTTAATAAAGAAACTGCTTTGGCCCTTTAATAGGACAGAAAATTAGGTAGGCAGAGTAGACAAAAGAGAATTGTGGGAGAAAGAAAGCAGTCAGGCAGATGCCTCAGGCAGATGCCATAGCTCTCCTCTCCGAGATGGACGCAGGCTAAGATCCTTCCTGGTAAGATACCACCTCATGGTGCTACACAGATTACTAAATATGGGTTAAAGCAAGATATGAGAATTAGCCAATAAGAGGCTGAAACTAATGGGCCAGGCAGTGTTTAAATGAATACAGTTTCCGTGTAATTATTTCGGGTGTAAAGCTAACTGGGTGGCGGGAAGCAGGCCTGCCCACAACTCCTTCCACAAAAACTAAACACAGTGCTGTGGGACAATGGTCTGTGCCCTATCACTTGTATTTTAAATAAATGCTGATTGGCCAGTAGCCAGTCAGGAAGTAGAGGTGGGGCAATGAGAACAGGAGAATTCTGGGAGAAAAAAGAGTCAGTATGCAGTCATCACCCAGAGACAGAAGAAGCCAGACACAGAGCAAACAAGAAGTGACTGCCTTGCTGAAAAAGGTACCAAGCTATGTGGTTAACATGGACAAGAATTATGGGCTAATATAAGTTAGAAGAGTTAATAAGAAGCCTGAGCTAATAGGCCAATCAGTTTATAATTAATGTAGACCTCTGTTTGTTTTTTTGGGGTAAACTACTGTGAGACCAGGCAGGACAGAAACCTTAGTCAACATACATAATAAATAAATCTTTTTTAAAAAAAAAGAAATAATGTTTTCGTGCAAAAAGAATCAATTGAGAGGGTTATTACCATAGCAAATAAAAATACTCATAAATATAAATTAAGTTTAAGTAATAAGTTAAAAAAAAATAGCATACCCTGGGGTATGAAGGTCTGATCTGAGCTGGATGAGGGGCCACTGGATAGTAACCCTCTACCTGTTGGTATCGTTCTCTGGACTCGGGCACATAGGATGGTACTGCTGCAGATGGAATCTCAATGGGTATTGGGCTTTCCCGGAAAATCTCCTCTCTTGCGTAAGACTGAGCAGGGTACACACGGCGACCATCATAGTGAGATGGGTACATAGGAGGGTACTGTTGTGGTTGTGTGCCATACTGAGAGTTTATGACACGATCTTGGAGGTAGGGTGGATAATGATCCAAGTATGGAGGACCAGGTTCAGGAGCAGATGGTGGAGGTCGGACAAAGCGGGACACACATGGTGGTGGAGTATAGTACATACCTGTATAATACAAAAGAGGAACACAAAACAATAATAAGCATGCCTGCTTTTTTATATAAGCTTTGTTTCTCCTTTTAAAACATTCAAACAATTAAATGTTATAATCTATTCATTTCTTTATAAGCTTTCACAACACTTGTATAGTTAGGTTAGCTTTATGAAAATTAGCGAGCAAATACTATCCTTAGGGCCAGGAACGTAGCTTAGTGGTAGTGTTTGCTTGGAACTGGTAAATTCAATCCCAGAGAAACCTCCCCTTCCAAATAACAAGTAATTATTGAAATAAATAGAAAAGGTCAGTCTACATATAGTCTAAAATAGTAAGTTTATCCTTTCTTCTGGTTTGTCCTAATGGAACAGAGTCACTGGGAATCTTTCACCAGCATCTGTGATACTTGGGATCTACTTTAGTTTCTCCTCTGTGCCTTTTCTATTCAAGAATGCATTCATACTGATCAAGTATTTCATTATCGAGCAATCTTCTTAGTCCTTTTTAAATATTTCATTTTGAGGCAGGATCTTCTGGTTGCCCAGATTAGCACTGAACTCACTTTGTAGCCCAGGCACACCTAGAACTTGAGATCCTCCTGCCTCAGACTCCTCAGTAGCTGCTCTACCAGGCCCTGCTACTGTAGAGTTTCAACTTTAAAACTATTAGTGCTAGATGTAACATGCCATAGTCCACTTTTCATAAAACAGCATGCATAAGACCTGAACAGGCTCCAGCCAGTCCAAGGATAGAGGGGAGGTGAATATGTAAGCCACCACTAGATGAGGAACTATTAGCATTTGACAGTTGAGAGGGAAACATTTTTTCTGGTAGGCTGACTACTACCGAGCAGGTCCCACTCCCAAGATTATCTGAACTTGATGGAGAAAGAAAAGAAACAACAACACAGAGGCAACCTCAATGTTGGGTAGGAAATGGGATACAGATGTGAGAGGGTAAAAGGGTGGATTACTGAATCTACTCTGAAAAGAAAAAAGGGAGGATATAGATATAATATAAAAGGGTAATTATTGAATCTACTTTTAAAAAGTAGTTTTAAATGTTTTACATTGGACTGGACTTTTGTATATTGTATACAAATTTTGGATATTGATATAAATTTGAGACTAATTTTGTTAGAACATACTGTACATACATTTCCACTCTTGTTCAAGATATTGTACCATACAGTTCAATTAACAATGTAATAATACAAATCTAGTCCTTGAAAGTTATTATCAACAACTATTTTGGGTAATAAGAAAATGCAGGTTAGTAATTAGTCACCTATTACAACTTATAGTCATATTAGGTATGATTTCAAGGTCAAATAAAAATACATTTTAGATAAACAGGTCATTTTAAAACACTTCAGAGATCTACAGACTATCACATTTAAGATGTTTTAATACCATAGGTGGTGGTTCTTCTTCTTCTTTTTTTTTTTAATGACAGTGAGACATGTCTGCTACTGGCAGCATCAATCTACTTCAGAAGATGATGGACATCAAAGAAACTCCACACAGAATTTACTTTTTTTGTGGCAAAAGTAAGACACTGGGCAAGAAAGTGCCCTTGCTTTGACTGCTGACAGTATGCTGTCCTAACTGGATAAGCAGAATGCAAAAAAAAAAAAAATAAAAAATAAAAAGTGACTGCCAAACCTTATCAAGACGAGGCAGGACAGTCTTTCAAAATTCTTGCTTCGGGCTGGAGAGATGGCTCAGCGGTTAAGAGCATTGCCTGCTCTTCCAAAGGTCCTGAGTTCAATTCCCAGCAACCACATGGTGGCTCACAACCATCTGTAATGGGGACTGGTGCCTTCTTCTGGCCCTCAGGCATACACACAGACAGAATATTGTATATGTAATAAATAAATAAATATAAAAAAATTCTTGCTTCATAGAAAAGTCTGTCAAATATTCTATGTCTTTAGGCTAGAGACAGATGCTAAATGCTGCAGATGAACTTTGGGTGACTGTCAAGGCAGCCAGCTGTTTCTGTCATTTCTCACATTTTTTGCTTGCACTTCCTGCTTACTCAGTTAATGTTATTTCCTTCTCAGGTACTGAGAGACTTAAAGATTAGATAGTTACAGTTTTCCTTGTTTACCTGATGCAGAGAAGAAACTCATTAAAGAAGTGTAAAGTGTATAAGGTTGAGAGACATCAAAAGATAGTTTTGGATGGTAAAACAAGTTACAATAGAGAATAAATTAGGTACAAGACTTTGGACTCACCAAGATAGGATATGGAATATTTTCTCTGAATTTGTCAAATGCAAATGGACTAGACGTTGTATATAGTTGTTGTACTTACTGTATATAGTTTTTATTAAATTAGTTATAGCCTTTTTTATTTTAGACAAAAAAAGGAAACACAGTGATATTTTGTTTGTAATCTAACAAATAGAGCTTGCCTGAAGATCAGAATGTGGAGCTAAGTCAATACGTAGTTAGCCTTAGAAGCCAGGCAGTGGTGGTACACACATTTAATCCCAGCAGACTAGGAAGCCACTGAGAGCAAGCCAGAGTAAGAAGCAGCTCTCCATGGCTTCTGCATTAGCTCCTGCTTCCAAGGTCCTGCCCCATTTGAGTTCCTGCCTGACTTCCTTCAATGATGAACAGCAATGCTGAAGTTTAAGTCAAACAAATCCTTTCCTCCCCACCTTGTTTTTAGGTCATTGTGTTTGGTTGTAGCAATAGTAACCCTAACTAGGACAGAAATCATACTGTAAATTTAGTTTGTAGCCACTACACACTTTTTTTTCCAGTCTTGGTCAGCTAAATGTTAATCCAGTCTATAAATTTGATAGATTTTATCCTTTTTGCCTATATGATAAATCTGGGTGACTAAAGGAAATATATTACCCTGCTGATAAGGAGGTGGCTCAAATGCTGGGGCAGTTCCTCGAGGATCCTGGTAATAAACATCCGCTTGTTGTGCTGGATATAACTGAGAACCTCGAGGTACCATCTGAATTGGTTTGGTGACAGACATGGGAGGCAGATCTGCTGGCCCCCTTGGAGGTACAGGATGTGGATTCACAGGTAAGGCAGAAATACTCTTAGGAGCAGATTCCAGCCTAAGAAAGCAAAATTATACAAGACAAATGTAAAGTCTCTAAAATATACTTTTAATGCACATTAAATGTTTCAAATAAAAAACTGCTAGTATTTAGAAAACTGATATATTCGAATGTTGATCTCTTCAAGTTTAAAAAAAAATTAACTGTCCTTAAAAAAAATTATTAGTGCAGAAAAAAGAAGTAAAAGGCAACAACACAAAGGCATAAAATTTATTTTGGGGGGTCAGGTTGCAGCTCAGTTGTTGGGTTCAGACCCCAGCACAACATACATAGCTGGGCATGCCTGCAATCCCAGTACCTGGGAGCTGAGGTAAGAGAACCAGATTTTCATGGTTATCTTTGGCCACAAAGTGAGTTTAAGGGCAGACTTTGACTTAAAGCATAAGAAAAACAGCAACACCTAGTAAACACTGGCTTTAAAATCAAACATTTCTTTTCCCTCTACTTAGTTTACAAGGAAGAAATGTGAAGACGTACAGGTCAGGAGGGGACCCAGGAGCACTGCTGCTCAGGTGGTCTAGCTTTCCTGGCTTCAGACTAGAATCAAAGCTGGGGTCTGTCCCACGTGGAATCAGCTGTGTCACTGTGCTCCCTGCCGATACAATTCCATTTGGAAGTGCAGGAGGTTTCCTGCTCGACAAATCCACTGCACTTTCATCAGGAAGCATAGGTGCTGAAGGCAGGCCCACCTCATTAAGTTGACCCAAAGAGGCACTCAGGGGTCTTCTGGGAACCAGACGTTTGTTCATTTTACGAAATCTATATGAAAAGCAAATATTTCAACTAAAAATATACTACGCAATAAGTAAATATCAGTTAAAATTGTTAAAAAGTACTAGAACTTTGTGTAAAAATGACTCATTTTGTTAACTAGTTAATGATAAAATATAGTTTCATATTTATAGAAACAATGCAATAAAAATGAAAAATACTTTTAAGAAATGTACTTAATTCATAAAGATTTCTTATGTATTGAAGAGAATTCAATGATTCTTTTTGTATTTTTTAAAGGCAACAAATTATTTCTTATCCAAAAGTCCGTGTCTCATGGTTTTCATACTTACTTTTCCAGTTCTTCTTGTGAGTGTGCAAAGGTACAGCTGGCCCCACGAGGGCATCCTCCCCTCTGCTTCATATCTCGACACATGTATGTTTTGTATTTGCTATGCTGTGGAGGCTAAGACCAAGACCAAACATTAGACATAAAACAAAACACACAATAACAAATGTAATTTTTATGTTAACAGTTTAGGATTCTGATAGATATCTGATATCTGATAGATAAATTTAAGCTAATTCCCATATATTTAAACTATCCAGAACAAAAGTATTATAGGGGGTGGAAATCCCAGAGTTCAAAATCAAATTCTTTTAAAGGTTTATTTATTAATTTATACAGCATCTGCCTACATGTATCCCTGAAGGCCAGAGGAGGGCACCAGATCTTATTATAGATGGCTGTGAGCCACCATGTGGTTGCTGGGAATTGAACTCAGGACCTCTGGAAGAACAGTAAGTGTTCTTCACCCCTGAGCCATCTCTCAGCCCCCAAAATTACATTTTTAAATTTTATTATGTGTGTGTGTGTGTGTGTGTGTGTGTGTGTGTGTGTATAGAGGTAGACAATGGAGGACCAAGAACAATTTTGTGGAGTTGGTTCCTTCTTTATACTTTTTTTTTGATTTTTAGAGACAGGGTTTCTCTGTGGCTTTGGAGCTTGTCCTGGAACTAGCTCTTGTAGACCAGGCTGGCCTCGAACTCACAGAGATGCACCTGCCTCTGCCTCCCGAGTGCTGGGATTAAAGGCGTGCGCCACCACCGCCCGGCTTTCTTTATACTTTTACCTGGGTTCCAGGTATTGAACTTAGTTGCATAAAAGCCTATGTTTGCTTTTTTAGTTGCATAAAAGCCTTTGCCTGCTGAGAGATCTTTTCAAGTCCAAAATTAAAATTTAATAGTAGTACAGGAGGCTCAGAGTTAGGGCTGTTCTTCCGGAGGACCTGAGTTCAATTACCCACATGGCAGCTCACAATCATGTAGAACTCCAGTTCCAGGAAATTAGGCACCCTCTTCTGGCCTCCATTTGCACTAAGCACATATATGTACATGCAGACAAAACACTCATTCATAAATATTGAAAATAAAAGTGCTTCTACTAAAACAACACAGCCTGAGTGTTGGAGCAATCATGAAGTGGGGTTAGTGCAGCTCTCAGACTGTGTCAGAGATGTTTCTCTGTGCAGTGGATGAGGTTAACAAACTCACAATTACTCATAGTGCAAAGAATAGGTGACTACGGAGGGCTCAACTAAAAATGAGACATGTTTATGTCGCTTGTTCTTATATGTACACACATACACACACACACACCCCCCAAGGCTTAAGAGTTCAACATGAATGAGGAGTCTGGCAGAAAGACTGCCACACCAGTGCACTCACAAACGTCAGCAATTGTGATCACCCGCATAAAGTAGAGTCAATCAAGATTCTAGCATGGAATGGGAAGAGGCTCATGAGCCCCTGAACTAACTGAGAAGCTTTGAACAGTGATAACTCATGAAGGAGGACGATTCGAAGTATGTTGACCATGCTCTAGGGCTGCTCTTACATTCAGAAGTATATAGATAGTATAAATTGCAGTTGGTAGGCTATGAAATTTAAATTTTAAAAAAGAGGACATTAAGTTGGAGGTACAGGTGAGTCTGAGCTCAGGAGTTAATGGGAGGAGCTGGGGAATGAGCATAATCATCACTATATAAACTTCTCAAAGAAAATGAAAAAAAAAAGTTCTAACATGCTGATATTCTCAAATACATGTGGTACCAAAACTATTAATTTAATTATTAATAATCTAGATATGATTCATTGGTTAAGAGCATTTTTGTAGAGTACTGGGGGGGTTCAGTTTAGTTCCCTGCACCCAAGTGGAGACTTACAGGCATCTGTAACTTGAGTTCAAGGGGATCCAATGCCCTCTTCTGACTTATGAGGGCACCAGGCCAAACATGTTGCAAATATATACACAGAAAAAAACCATACATATACATAAAATATTGAACTTTTTTTCTTTCAATAAATTTCAAGGTTCTCTTTCCATATTTTAAAGAGTTTAAGACTTTAACAGCAGTCTCAGCATCTAGAGGTTGAGGAAGGAAGATCAAGCAGTTCAAAGTCTTTCTTAACTATACAGTGAGCTTATGGTAGGGGAACAATGGACCAGCCTGACTCTATCTTGTTATAAGGTCAAAATAAGTTCATTCCTGTTTCCTGTAAAACTTGGGTTCGACCATGTCTTGACCCAATTTTCGGAATTTGGTATGTTCCACAACCTATAGCCTAATCTTCACCCTGATAAGTAAGATGTTCTAACAAATAATTTTTGAGATGTTGGGCCAAGTTCCTATGTAACCAAAAACCCAACCCTCTAGTCTTGTAGGGGCTAATATAAACCCCATTTTAGGGAGATAGCTCTGCCTAACAAAGCTTGCATAATTTGGCCAAAGAATTTAGTCTTTATACTTGTTCAGTGGGATTAAGAGTGGGCTATGTGAGACACTGTCTCACAAAAAATAAAACAAAAAGACTTTCAAAATTTAACCTCTTTTAACATTTGTGTAGTTATCATATAACACATAACTGTGCATTAAAAAAAAGCCCCACAAAATCTGGGCCAGCAAGATGGTTCAGTGGGTGATGCTGCCAAGCCTATCAACCCAAGTTTGATCTTTAGAACCCACAAGGTCTTCTCACCAAAACGTGTATGCCCACACATAAACAGAAATAAGTGTAAAAAATATTTTTTAAAATTATAAGATGACTCTGCACACTAGTGAACATAAACATTATTAATGAAATTCCTGAAAATACCAACAGATTAAAAAAAATCTACAAATATGATAGGTACTAGTGATACAGCATTGGTGACATTATTATACTGAAATGTAATACAAAGTGTAGAGAGTAATCATTTTAAAATGGAATAAGCTTTACCACAGAATCAAATTTTATCCATCAAATGTTGCCATAACTGATGTAAAATGACCCCAAAACAATGAGCAATAAGAATTACTGTCAAATAAAATTACTTAAGCAACACAAACACACTAACTGCTAACCATGTTAACTTATAATTTCTACAGTTTTTTCTTTGAAAAACAACTTTAAAAATTATTTTATATGTATGGGTGTTTTGCCTACATTTTGTCTGTGCACCAGTGCATGCCTGGTACCCACAGAGGCTAGAACAGGGAATCTGATTCCCTTGAAACTGGAGTTACAGGAGGTTGTGAACCACCATGTGGGTGCTGAAACTTGAACCTGGGTTCTTTGGAAAAGCAGCCAGTACTCTTAACCACAGAAACTTTCTTCAGCCCCTATAGTCAGAAACTTAAAATATATCATAAATTTCTGTTTTGTATCTCTACCTATACTGGCCAGTTTCTAGGTATACCTAGAATGACTTATCATTTCAAACAGCAACCTCTTACCTGCTGTTGGTCTGCTCCTTTTTTGCTGTGGTTCTGAATATAATCGACCAGTCCATGTACTACTGTACGTACAGCAACCAGGCCATTTTCTAACTGTTCCCATGTTGGAGGAGGAGCATCTATAAAATTAAAAATTAAACAAAATCTATAATCTTATGCAATATTTTATCTAATATTAAACCAATCAAAGAATTATATCAGCACTTTGATGCAATCAAGTTGATCATTACAGACAGAGCTTTCAGACTCTTACTCATCTGTGATGATTAGTGGTATCAAATGAAAAGGACCTAGGATCACCTGAGATGGGTCTCTGCGTTTGCCTGTGAGGGATTCTCTTGATAATGTTAACATATACAAAAGACTATCCCCTAGGCAGAAGATTATGGATTGTATAAAATGGAGAAAGCAAGCTAAGCAATAGTTACATTCATCCCTCTCTGTTTCCTGACAGTGGATATGATGTGAGCACCTGCCTCAAGCTCACGTTGCCTTGACTTCTCTGCCATGATAGACAATACCTTGAGCTGAGAGCTAAAATAAACCCTCTCTTAAACTGCCTCCACAACACACACATTAACACATAGTTACATAGAATAAAGTGAGAAGACATTTTCTCTCTCTCTCTCTCTCTCTCTCTCTCTCTCTCTCTCTCTCTCTCTCTCTCTCTCTCTCTCTCTCTCTACCTACGTACCTACCTACCTACCTACCTATCTATTTTTGTTTTTTTTCGAGACAGGGTTTCTCTATAGATTTGGAGCTTGTCCTGGAACTAGCTCTGTAGACCAGGCTGGCCTCAAACTCAGAGATCTGCCTGCATCTGCCTCCCAAGTGCTAGGATTAAAGGCGTGCGCCACCACTGCCCAGCCGAGAAGACATTTTCATAGATTAATTCTATATAAGACTACTGTTGAACTGGGTTTTAAAACACAAATGGCATTTTAACACTGGGAGGGAGAATCAGGTTTGAAAATACAGGAAAAACACACAAAAGACCACTAGCCCTTCCTGAGATACATACACACTATATATATATATTCATTCTTTCTTTCAAGTCCATTCAAAATCCAGTGGCCTTCCCTTCTATAAGCCTGATCTCTCCATGTAGATTATGAACTAACTGCCTCTTTCTAATGGGATTTGAGTTCTTCATGCTGCTACTTCTGTGCTCAGAAATTCTACTGTGTATTTCCATACTCAGAATAAAGGTTAAAGTTTTTTCTGCAATGTAAGGTGATCTAAGATGATCTCTTATCATGGTCTTCTCTTCCATTACCTCTGTCTAAGCTTGCCGCCACTATGGAAAACGTCAGTCATACTTCTATACCAAGGTCTTTACACTTGCTCTTCTCTCTGAATAATGTTTCTCCCTTAATACTTTACTGACCATGGTTAAACCTTTCTTTTGGGTCTTTAACCATATTTAACTTTGTTTCTCTCTTTTTGTTTTATTTTTAAGCCTCCAGGTGTAGAAACCAAGACCTTGGAGCATGTTAGGCAACACTGTATTACATCCCCCCACCCTCATTATCAAGGAGACCATCTCTGTCTAAAGTTTACAAATACTTGTTCCACTTTCTTTGCTCTGTTTTTTCAATTCTTCATTATCTAAGTACTCTTACATTTTTATCATTTGTCTTATTGTCTAGATCTTTACCTTGAATATAGTGGGGGAATTTATTTTGATTATTAATTACTTCTGCAGCAACTAGAATAATAATAATGTCTGTTGCTTGCATTGTTTCTGTTGAAGCATTGCACTGCCATGCTTTTCACCATAAAGATAAATAATGGATGAAACTTCTCAAACTATAAACCAGCCCCAATTAAATGTCATACACACGCACACACACATACACACCAATGAATCATATATACATTATGAGAAAAAGAAGAGTGGGGGTTCTCTAAAGATTCTGGACCAACAAATGGAAGAATTGAGCAGTCAATAGGAGGACAGGGATTAAGGTCCCACATTTGGACAGATGAACTCTGAAATGTTTACAAGACATTCAAAAGGACTGTTAGATGGATACACACATAACAACACAGTGCTAGGGGAAAGGGTCTGAACCTAAAGGACCATTAATTAACACATGCCATTATATTTTCTGCCACCAAAAGGTGAGGGGGGAGATTAATTTATACCACTGAATGAAGTACAAATTTACTTAAGTTTTAGAAAAATGAACTTAAAAAAACAAACAAACTGGCAAACAAAAAAATCCAACAACATGATAGTCCACAACCATTTTTAACTCCAATTGCATGGAGTTAAAATCTGACATCCTCTTTTGATCTCCAAATATACCAGGCATGAAGACAGTCACACACATGCAAGCAAAACCTTGATACACAGAAAATAAATCTAAAAACAACTTTTTTTTTCTCTTTCTTTCTTCCTTCCTTCTATTCTTTTTTAGTTTTTTTGAGACAGGGTTTCTCTGCAGCTTTGGGGACTGTCCTAGAACTAGCTCTTGTAGACCAGGTTGGCTTCAAACTCTCAGAGATCTGCCTGCCTCTGCCTCCCGAGTGCTGGGATTAAAGATGTGTGCAACCACCCATCCTAAAAACAACTATTAAAAAGATTTAAAAAGTAATTAAAATGTGGGCAAATCTATTCAAAAATGATAAAGATATTATCTTTCTTGGGAATGAGTATAAATTGACATTCAAAAAGTAAAGTCAGAGATTATGGAAATGTAAAATAAGCAGATGGCAATGACAAATGAAACTGACAGAACAGGGTGATTTAGAATTCAAGAAAATTGATTCAATGACAATGACAAGCCATGCTGAGGGTTGGGGGACTAGAGAGACAGTCAGCAATCAAAAATGAGTCTGTTCTTACAGAAGACCCAGGTTCAGTTGCCACCATGCACACATGGTAGTTCACAAACAACAGCAACTCTAGCTCCAGGGGATCCAGTGCTTTCTACTGGCCTCAAGGGACTTACCAAAGAAGAACAGATAAACTATGTCTCAAAGGGTATGTAGAACAAGTGAAAGAACATTCGGACGAAAAAAATAAACACAACTAGAAGAGTAGGCATCAAAGATGAACTCACTTTGAAACAAATCATGGTGCACATCAGGAAGCATTTGGGAAATGTGTCTGGAGTGATGATACTAGCATTGACAGAGCTCTTTGGAAATCTATTTTATACAGAGGTAACTCTTGATACTAAGAATGCTGAGGAAATAGCTCCAAGGGCACAGACACTACTTCTGTGGATGGGGGTAGAGTGGGGTGGGTGATGTGATGTGGGAGTCTCCTCGGTGTACTGTGATTACCTTTAATGAATAAAGAAACTGTTTGGGATCTATAGCAAGGCAGAACTTAGGTAGGCAAGGAAAGCTAGGCTGAAGCTGGGAGGAAGAAGGGCAGAGTCAGAGAAACACTATGGAGACGCTGCCAGAGTCAGACATGCCGAAACTTTTGCCAGTAAGCCACTGTCACGTGGGATAAATTAAGATATAAGATTTAGCCAATAAGAAGCTAGAGCTAACGGGCCAAGCAGTGTTTTAAATAAGCTAAATCAGCATGTATATTGTAAGGCATCATGACTTCCAAATTTGGGTCTAAGGATATGTTGCTTTGGAAAAGATGTTCTTCTCCTATTTCCACAGAGGATAAGAACCTGTGGATTACTTCCAGACTGGTGTGGTTGGATGGACCAAGGCTACCCTGAAAGGTCGCTGTGAACACCCTAAAAATACCCTCAAAAACTTACTTTACCCAATAAGCAGCAGGAAGCAGTTTGGAGAGAAATAACTATGCCCATATTCCCAAATATTGTTTATAAATGTTTATATTTAAAGGGGGATATGATATAGATAATTTGCACTGGTATGGACCTTGGTTTATTGATACAAATTTAAGGTCAACTTTGTTATAAGTATAATTGTGCTCTTGATTAAGGTATTGTGTTTGTACAGCTCATTTAAAAATATAATGTATAATTAAGAAATATAGCTTAATAGAGTCATCTATAATAGACAAAATTGTAGTTATGTTAGTTAGATTTTTCTACATGTAGAGATGTATTTTAGATGGATAGGTATTCTTCAAATCTTTCAGAGAACTATGGAATATGGCATTTAAAATATTTTAATAACTTAGAACTTTTCATGACAATGAGACAAAACTGCTTCTGGCAGTACCAATTACTTTAAGAGGAAGATAGGCGTCTAAGAGGCTCCTTATGGAGTTTGCTAGCCATTTGGGCAAGAAACTGCTCTTGCCTGGACTGCTTAACTGGAAATGCAGGACCCACAGAGAAATAACTGCTGAACTTGCCTAAAGGTGAGATTGTCCTTCAGGGTTCCTGCTTCAGGAAAGAGTCTGCCAGATATTCTGTAGAAGAAAGTGACTAACAAACTGCCAATAAAGGCAGACCTGTCTTTGAAATTTCCTGCTTCATGGAAGTCTGCTGGATGCTATGGGCTCTGAAGATGGATACCCCAAAGGTACAGAAGAATTTTGGTTGACTGTCCAGGCAGCAAGAAGTCTATGTCAATTCTAGGGTTTTGGAAGTTGCTTACAATGCATTTCCAGTTTACTTAGGTCTTTGATGGAGTTGTAGAATTTATAGTAATAGCTTTCCTTAGTTGTGATAAAAGATAAAGTAGAGGGGCTGGAGAGATGGCTCAGAGGTTAAGAGCATTGCTTGCTCTTCCAAAGGTCCTGAGTTCAATTCCCAGCAACTACATGGTGGCTCACAGCCATCTGTAATGGGGTCTGGTGCCCTCTTCTGGTGTGCAGGCATACACACAGACAGAATATTGTATACATAATAATAATAAATAAATAAATAAATAAATAAATAAATAAATTTTTTTTAAAGAAAGATAAAGTACAGGACAGGCTCTAAAGCCACAGGGAAACCCTGTCTCGAAAAACCAAAAAAAAAAAAAAAGATAAAGTAGATGTAAATATTTTAACTATTTCTTGCTTGATACCTGTTTTATATGTAATTTTGCTACATTAAAGTTTTCCTTTATGTTTAAACAGAAAAGGGGAAATGGTCCTTCTGTCTATGTGTTGTATTTATTGGTTAATGAATAAAGAAACTGCCTTGGCCTGTTAATAGGGCAGAACTTAGGTAGGCAAGAAAAACTAAATGGCATGTTGGGAGAAAGGAGGCAGAGTCAGTGAGAAGCCATGGAGCCGCCGGAGACAGATGCTGGGAACTTTAGCTAGTAGGCCATGACCTCGTTATGATGCACAGATTAATAGAAATGGATTAAATTAAGATATAAGAGTTAGCCAATAAGAAGCTAGAGCTAATGGGCCAAGCAGTGATTTAATTAATAGTTTCTGTGTGGTTATTTAGGTTCTAGGCTGCTGGGACGAACAAGTGGGCCCTCCTCAAACAGTGATGCATATTAAAAATAAAGCAGCAGAAGCTTTTCTGTACAAAGAGGCAGCCAATATTAATAAGTGCTGAAAATATAGGAAGTAGCTTAAGAGTTCGACATCATCTCCAGAAGTAGTAACTAGGAAACTGTAGTAGCTGTATGGAGCGCTACCTCTGCTTAGAAGGAAACCTTGAGAAGACAGCAGCTAAAATATTGTTCAGCTAACAAGTCACTGGGTATATTTTCAGGTCAAGGAGGGGTGAGAAAGAAATGCCCAAGTACTATTAATGGAACAATATATGTGAAGATGGGGTAACAAGAAGGCACTAAAGGAAACCTGAGAAAACAAGTAGTGGCACATATGTGAAAAGAGTAAAATGCAGGTGTTTTCTTAGTGAGCAAGGCAGTACAATATAAAGTACTGAATGAATTTTAGTTGAGGTGAACTAATGAGATAAAGAGGACATTATCTCTGGCAAAACCTAAAATACTGCTGAAAATATCTGGGGAACTACTTTGGAAAACTTTAGAGGAATGTACAAAACGTAATTGAAGAATCACCAAGCAGTACTGAGGTACATATAATAGTTCATTAATTTCTCTTGGCTTTACCTGGACTAGGGTCAATGTTTGCTAGTAGCTCCAAGTGGGGTCTTAGTCGGTTCAAGTTTGCTGGGTCTCCAGTTCGCTGGAGAGCAATTGTTAGCTCCTGAACACTTTGTGCAAAGGAGGCAGGGGTCTGCAACTTAAAAAGAAAAGGTCAGCATTAATTTGTCATTTAAAACATTAAAACCCTTTTTAAAAACACAGTTTATTTACACCTTCATTTTTGCAATTTATTAATTTTAGTTTGTATCTATCAACCTAACCTATACTTTGGCCAGACTGAATGAATTTCTTGCTGGCTAAACAAGATCTCTCTAACCACAGCTTGGTACATTATGTACAATGCTAAGCTTCCTCGGCTATAATAGACTTGAAATGCAAGGCCTTTCTTCTGATACCATCTTTTAGTTGGGCTATTGGTAGTCTTGTTATGGTTTTGGCCCCTGGTCCCTTTAAGAGACAAGCCACGCCCACTCCCTCCCCCATCGGCTGAGGCAGGCTGATCTTCAGCTTCCTTCCGGCCTGAGCTCGCTCTCTTTCCCATCTTCCTCTCAGGGAGGCAATTCGCTTCTGCCTCTTCCCCACCCACCCCATCTCTCTCCTTTTCTCCTCCCCCCCCTCTCTCTCTCTCTCTCTCTCTCTCTCTCTCTCTCTCTCCCCCCCCCTTCTCCCTTCATAACCCCCTGAATAAATATTCAACCTCACTCTGTATGTCGTGTCTATCCATGTCTCAGTCTCCTACCCGCCCGTCATGTGTCTTCCTGCCTGGGACCAGTCAGTGATGGGGGCCAGCAGCCGTCTCTGCCTGGGACTGGCTGCTCCCAGGGCCCGCTGCCACCATTTGAGACCTACAGCATTTCTACTGCCGCGGGGATCTTGCAGCATTTTTTTTAAAAAAATTATAAAAAGTCTTTCCAAATATAACAAATTTGAAGGTATAAAACCTAGAAAATGAGATGATTGAATAATGCCACTGAGTATATATTGAATGAGTTCAAGTTCTTAAGACCAAAGATCATGACACTAAATAAACTGCACAAATAAATTTCACTTATTAAATAGTCTAAATAATTTTTGAAAGTCTAGGACACTGATGGCTGCTGGAGAAGAAACAGTTACTCTTCTTTAAGGTGTGGACCCTGGTAGGGTGTCCCTGTTCCTGTGGATGACCCTGTATTCATGTGCATGCAGGTATCACTAACTAGACTCAGTGGGATAGTGTGAGGGGAAAAAAAGGAGAATATGAAAGTAGGAAGACATCATCTTGAGTAAGATGGGGTACTGAAAATGAGAATGGGCAGCTGGAGTAGATATGATCAAGATGAAATTGTCAAAAAAATAGTGTAAAAATATTCTTAAAGGTTTGTTTCTTAAAGGTTTGATTCTTAAAGGTATGTTTCTGTAAGACTTCTGATACATGTTCTCACACAAACTCCCCTCTGCTGACAATGCATTTAATTCTTTTGGCCCTTTAAGGGGCAAGCCACGCCCACTCCCGGTGACCCCTGACCTCTCGCTACCATCTTAAATCTCTCTCTTCCTGTCCCTTCTTGGTGTGCACGCATGCCCGTCTCTCTCTCTCCCCTCTAAGTAATAAATGTCCAGTTCTATGCCTGCCTACTGTATCTATGTGCCTTTTACCCGCCTCATGTCCACACCCGCCCGCTTGGGTGGCTCACCCAAACCCGCTACGAGCTGTCTCTCCCCGCTTGCCACAAGGCGGGACCAGCTCACCCAGGATGACTCACAGCTCATGACCCACCCATGGCCCCTGGGGATCTTGCAGCGACCCACAGTCGTCTCTGCCTTGGGACTGACTGCTCCCAGAGTCCACTGCCTGCCTACAGCTGCAGCCTGGGACTTTATAGCATTTTTTAAAGAACAACAATGCATTCATGATTTCCAGCTGGGAAAATGCTGATTTTTCTCGTAACAGTAACTACGAGTTCTCACTCGAAAACATTTAGCTCTTTTGGCAGCTAGTTGCTCTCTCAAAAGTTCATTCTTGGGGTTGGGGATTTAGCTCAGTGGTACAGCGCTTGCTTTTTTCTAGCAAGCACAAGGCCCTGGGTTCGGTCCTCAGCTTCAGGAAAAAAAAAAAAAGAAAAAAAAAGTTCATTCTTTAAAAGGTTATTTCAAAAACATACATTAAAAAAAAATTAACACACATACCGTTAGAATCCTGGGATGTCTTTATGTTTTAAAATACACATAATTTTTTTGTTTTTTTTTTTTTTTTTTTTTTTTTTGAGACAAGGTTTCTCTGTAGCTTTGGAGCCCTGTCATGGAACTAGCTCTTGTAGACCAGGCTGGCCTCAAACCCACAGAGATCTGCTTGCTTCTGCCTCCTGAGAGCTGGAATTAAAGGCGTGCAACACCACCGCCGAGCTATACATATAATTAAAAAATAAAACTCAATCAGTAACACTTGGTGGCACATGCCTTTAACCCCAACACTCAGGAGTCAGAGGCAGCAGATCTCTTTGAGTTCCAGGCTAGCCAACCATAAACAAACTCAGTTTATGTATCTTAAATCACTGTTTAGATGTGAAATCTTGATCTTCCTACAAACAAGTCATGTATCACCATGCCCAAATATTTAGATGTATACTCTAGGGTCAAATTTTTTCCAAGATCTTGATATGCTAAACGCATCTTCTTTGTGAATTGCTAGCTCACGTTTCTTTCTCCAAGTACCCATGATTAATACTTTTGTTTGGTTTTTGAGACAAGGTTTCTCCACATTACTTTAGAGTGTGGAGGTCCAAAGAGGCCAAAGGTCAGAGTTTGGGACTTGCTTTTAGTTCATTCAAGGTTATTGTGTTTCTACTCAAACAAAGGTCCCACTCTCTCAAGAATATCTTCAACAGGTGTGGTAGTTGCCAGACATTGTGCTCCTGAAATAGGGAAGTAGTTGGTTCCTACCTAAAGTCTAAGGATCCAACTAAGTTCTAGTTCCCTTTATGGAAATAACTAGGGAATCCACCTAGGGAGTGGTTTGCCTACAGAGTGTTTGATATAGGGCGTGAGCAATGAATGTACCCCATGACTTTCAATTTGTATGTAAATAACAGTCCTTTTGTTCTACTCCTAACTTCTGAAGTCAGGGGTATATTAAGCTGTTGGAAAATAAAACATGGGTGAATTTTCAGTACTGATTGAAATTCCCTCCCGATACCATCCTGTTTCTGCGTTTTATTATTTTCATTCGTATCTTTGTATTCTTTACTGTATGTAAACAGTAATACACATAAAATAAATAAATAAACCTAGAAATATGCTGTAACTATCATGGTAATACAAATTCAAAGAGAATAATAAAGGAAGAGCAGCGATGACAAGGAATGTGGACGAAGACCAGCTGAACCACTGCAACACTAACTAAATGTCATTCTGATGGACTACTGTGATCTAATTCTCAGCCACATTTACAGAAATCTGACATATACTATCATATTAATATTCATTGGTTAAAATAATTACAAAATAATATATCAAGACTCCAAAATTATTCATGAGGTAAGGAACAAAAAGAACCTACCTTGTCAATAATGGACTGCATATGAGATTTGTGAGACTGGTCTCCATAAAGCAAAGAGGACCACTGGTCTGGTGCAATTCTTAAGCCTGCTTCCATAGCAATCTGCACTATCTGGGAGTCATGTTCTCGTCGCAGAGCTTCGTAAGTCCTAAATTCTTCTTTCAGCTGCATCAAAGAAGAGTCTTCATCACGTTTGGTGACCTAAGAAACACACACACACACAAAAAAAAAATCTAATAACACAAGTCTCATATTTTATATAAACACATGTAGACAAAAAGATGTAACTTTTGCATGTCTTAGTTTGATGTGTGTGAGCACTGCATGTGGCAGGCATATAGGAACAACTCCCAGGAATCAGTTCTCTTCTTTATGTGGGTTCCAAGACTATCATTGTGCCATTGTCCCAACAAAAAATTTCAAAATAGTAACTTCCTTTTAGCAGCAATAGCAAGATACACCATTCTGCCTTCAATACATCTCCTGTTATAGATGTCAAAATCTTACACTTTTTTTTTTTTTGACACAGGTTTTCACTATGTAGTTCTGGCTGACCTGGAACTCAAAGATCTGCCTGCTTCTGCACCCCCAAGTGATGGGATTAAAGACTTCCAACACCATACCCAGCCACAGATGTCAAAATCTTCTCATAGAAACAATACAGTTTACTATACTTGTACACAGGCATTTAAAAAAATATGTAATGAGTGTAAAAAAAAAAACCTTCTTCATAATGTAGATTACAAATCTAGGGCTTACCTAATATTAAGTTATCTGATACTAATAACAGAACTTCCAATGTGTGTAATTTTAAATGTGACTAATTTGAACTATCTTAATATTTCCATTGAGTTTTGTGAAATGGGCCATAGCCAAAAAGTATAGAGCATGAGATGCTGGAAGAGATTAATTTTTAGTAATAAAACTTGTAGCTGGATGTGGTAGTACTCACTTGCAATCTTAATACTTGGGGTTGAGGCAGGACCATCAGGAGTTCAAGGTCAGCCTTATCTATTTAACAAGTTCAAGATCAGGAAGGGCTACAGAACACTGTTGCAAAAACAAACAAAAAACAACCTATTTTATGCGGGTCCCAAGACTATCATTGTGCCATTGTCCCAACAAAAAATTTCAAAATAGTAACTTCCTTTTAGCAGCAATAGCAAGATATTTTAAAACCTATTTGAAAAAATGAAAAGGCAGGAAGGGAGCTGGAGAGATGGCTCAGATGGTAAAGTGTTTACTTGCTTCAGATCTCCAGTACTAACAATTGGGGGAGGGGAGACCCACGTCTATAAAGAGCACTGAAGAGACACAGACCTCCTTAGGCTTGTACCCAGCTATTTCAATCAATAAGCCAGGTTCAATGAGACCACCCACATAAAAATTAAAGTAGAGAGCAACTGGGGAAGATATCTGATGCTGGCCTCCAGCCTCTGCATACATCTGCACTCCACATATTTACATAAATATGGTTTTCCTATGCAGGATTTCTCTGTGTAGCCCCGGAACTCACTCTGTAGACCAGGTTAGGCCCAAACTTGGAGGTCTACCTGCCTCTGTCTCCTGAGCACTGAGATTAAAGGCATGTGCCATCACTGCTTGGCTCAAAAATATTCTTTAAAAAAGCTACCTTGGTATGTGCTAGTCGGTATGTTAAATTACCTAATGAAACCATTATAATGCTGTATTAACTCACTTGTAGCATGTCTTATCCCAGTAACTTATACTTACAAGTCAGGGGGATTTAGGCCAAAGGCTTAAAAACTTAAAATAATTCTAACCTAGACTCACCAATTCCTTAACACATTTTAAAAGGTATTTGAGGGTTGGAGCTGTAGCTTGTGGCAGAGTGGTTTTCCCCATATTGCCAAAAGTAAAAATCTTATTGTATTAACCTTTTATTCCCATAAGGACCCATGCTATTAATGTAGAAAATTTCCATTTTTTTAAACTTTTTACCTAAAAACACTATAGACTACAATAGTCAGAAATTATAAATCACACTTAAAAGATTTTAAAATGTACTCATATTTTTTTTCTAAATCAATACTGGGTTTTATGAAGTAAAAAGTACAGTCTCAGAGAAAGATTCAAGTATGGGTGTTAAAAGAAACAACACAACTTCATCCTTATAACAAAGTAAGGTCTAACTAAAGTTTTCATTAGGAAGTCAAGTGAAGAAACATAAAAGTACTGTAGTCAGAAAAACTTAACTACACTTTGCCATTTTCCAAAGACAAAAGCCCCCCAAAACATATACATGTATGAAAATAATTCCTCAACATAGGCTAACCCTCTTTAAAAGGTAGAATAAGCTTTCTACATGACACAGTGGTTCCCTGAGCATTTTATTTGGGTTGTGAGTGCGGAGGATTGAACCCAGAGCCTTGGATATTCCATAAACACTATCACTGAACTATATTCCCAACACCTTCATCATTCTAAAAATAATCAAGAACTGGTCATGCAGGACAGCAAGATGCTCTATACTTGGCATAAGCCTAACAACCTGAGCTCAATCCCTAGAAACCACACAAAAGTGGAAGGAGAAAACTAAGTCACAAAACTGTCCCATGCCATGGCATGGGAGCGCCTGCACACGCACACACACTTATGCGTGCGCACATGCACAAACACAAACACTTTATTTTACTTTTTATTTTTTGGTTTTGAGACAGAGCTTCTTTGTAGCTTTGTAGACCAGGACAGCCTCAAACTCAAAGAGATCCCCCTGCTTCTTCCTCCCAAGTGCTGGAACTAAAGGTATGCACCACCATGCCCAACTCTCAATAATTTTTTTATATTTTAATTATTTTTTAAAGGTCAGGAACTGGAGAAATGGTTCAGAGGTTAAGAGCAGTTGCTAGTTTTTTTTTTAAAGAATCCAAGTTTGGTTCCCAGCATCATTTTCTTGTCAAGTGGCTCACAAACACCTGCAACTTCCAGCTTCAGGAAATCTGATTCATGTATGGCACACACTCACACATATACATACACATTAAAATAATAACTAAGCCGGACGGTGGTGGCGCACGCCATTAATCCCAGCACTCGGGAGGAAGAGGCAGGCGGATCTCTGAGTTTGAGGCCAGCCTGGTCTACAAAGCAAGTTCCAGGACAGCCATTGTTGTTACACAGAGAAACCCTGTCTCGAACTGCACCCCACCCCCAAAGTAATAACTAAATAACCTAAATAACATTAGAATTTAAAATTTCCTAGAGCCAACAATATGGCAAAGTGGGTAAAGATACCTGCTGCCAAATCTGATGACTTGTTGATTTACTGACCTGATGATAGATAGACCTGACGACAATTCCTGAAATCCATATGGTGAAAAGAGAACCAACATTCACACGCTATCCTCTATCTCTATATGCACACAGTTATACATGCACACCTAACCACTCCCGATCCCCCACATTATACAAAATAATTTAGTATACATATAATTTTTAAAATTTTGTATCTACATACAGTGGCATACACCTATAATTCTGAGGTAGAAAGATCACTGAGTTATCTAAGCCAACCAAACTACACAATGATTTTGTCCCAAAAAACAATAGGAACAACAAAATACTATTTAAATACTTGCTAATGCTTCATTAATTGATTATGATACTAGCTCATCCAGGGTATCATACATACTAGGAAAGGACTTCACCTAAGAAACTTCTTATAATTTGTTTCTGTCTGTTAGTATTCAGGCATCTGTACTGGTCTGCCCTTGAGGTCCTGACAAGATACATTCTCAGCTGCAGCCAGCCACTAAGAGGATCTCTGTGTGTGTTTGCTATGTTTCCTTTTAAAAGGTGGGCCTTGTCCACCTCCTGTCTCTTCCTTTTTCTATTTCTGGTTCTCTGTCTCTCTGCCTTTGCCTCTCTTCTACCACACCTGTCCTCAAGGCTGGTCTTTCCTCCTCCCCTCGTCCACCTCCCACTTTCCCATTCACATCCCCCCCAAAAACCTTCTCCATCTGAGCTCTGTTGCAAGCAGTCTTTTCTCTCACGTGCCGCTTTTTTAAAAATTATAACAGAATAATAACATGGAAAGCATAGACATTCTCAAATATATTCTAAATTATATTCACTGAAGCATTACATTATTCTTTTTAACCATTACAATAAATGTAAAATACTGTATTTAGAAACAATCTGGACTGAAGAGGGTAATTGTGGTTATAAGTCCATACAAAAAACTGAGACCCCATTCAGTGGAGTATCAGTTAAAGAATTATGGTGATTTCAGAAATTTTCTTATAGTTAGCAAGCTAATAAAGTATTAGTTGTAGGTTTTAGCAGAAGAAAGCTTTTAAGAAGATAGGAAAATGAAACAGTATGAACAATAAGAGACACATGATGGCTATCAATGTTTGAGATAGTGAAGATTTAACCTGGAATACAAGAAAATATGTCCAGCATTATCTTTTATACTAAAGCCAAATGGTAACTGGATGTCTGGAACTGTACAAGCACAATTACATAAGGAACAGCCCCTCCCCCACTTGTTTTTGTTTTTGAGACAGGGTTTCACTCTGTAGCCCTGAAACTCATTTTGTGGACCAGGATGGCCTTGAATTCACAGAGATCACCCTGCCTCTCCCTCCTGAGTGCTGAGATTAAAGGTGTGTGCTACCACAGCCTGGGTAGGAACAATCTTACAGTCTTGGTAGGTATGCTGGTCAGTTTTTATGTCAACTAGACAGTCGTTTGGGAAGATAGAACTTCAACTGAAAAAAAAAATGCTCCCACTAGACTGGTGTGTAGGCAGGTCTGTGGTGTATTCTTTTCATCAATGATTGCTGTGAGCAGGCCCAACTCACTGTGAGCAATGTCTCTCCTGGGCTGGTTGGTGGTCTTGGGTGCTATAAGGTAGCAGGCTGAGTAAGCAGCACTCCTTCACAGACTCTGCTTAATTCCTGTCTTGAATTCCTTCACTGATGGACTATAGTGTCGAAGTATATGAAAAATAAACTCTTTCCTTCCTAAGTCTGGTCATGGTGTTTTCTCACTGCAATAGAAACCCTAACTAAGTAGAAATCAATCCTAAGACAGTGGGAAATAACAGGTGATTAGTCTCTTCATTTAAGTCTAAGAATTTGAGGCTATACTTCAGCAATAGAGTACTTGACTAACATATGGAAGGCTCTGGATTCAATTCCCACCAGTGCAGACAAACCAAAAACAAAACCAAACAAATGAAACACAACAATACAATAGGACTTAACTAGAATATAATACAATCTGCCTTCTTTAAAAAAGAAAAAAAATGCTGATTATTTTTAGAAAAGCACTGAAAATTGTATTAAAGTACAAGGTCAATATTTAAAGTCTGGAGAGAAAGCAATGTTCCAGCCTGAACTCGAGTTTAGTTAGATCCATACCTTGAAGCAGGAGGCTCTGTAAAGGAGCTGAACAACATGCCCAATGCTGGTTTTAGAGGCTTGAGGAAAACGTGGTTCCAGTCTTTGCACCACAAAGAGAACCAACACTTTCCGTGACAAAGCAGAACCATCTTCCAAGGCCAGCAAGACAAGCTTCAGTGCTTCCTCCTGCATTGCTAGAAAAAAATAGTACAAATCAAAGTGTATCATGAACAAAGATGACATAAATCCATTATCTGAAGAGCAACATAATACCATGCAATTAACAAGCAATACAATGAGCTGGCATAGTTGTGCACATCTTCCATCCCAGCACTCTCTGGGCTCCTGGTGAGCCAAATCTACAGACTGAATTCTAGGACAGTCAGGACTATACAGCAAAACCTTGGCTCAAACAAAAATAAAAACAAAACAAAACAAAAAAAGCCCCAAGCAATACAATGTATTTAAAATTACATTTTAAAGCCATGCTTGTGGGCAATTCTGTCCTTTTATGTATTTTATTAAGTAGATAAGTCATTGATATAGAAAAAAATTTCAAAATGTATAAACTTTTGTTAAGAGAAAAATCAGTGAATTCTCTGAAAAATTAACATCAAATCAAAATTATCAATGGGATAGTACTTGATAAGAGAATTTAACAAAAAATGAGGAATTTGTACATTACTTAAGGGGTTTGTTTTATCCTATACTTTTAGAATACCTTGTAAGAGTGGGACTGGGCAGTCAACAGTAACAACCAAACTTTAATTACATACCTGGTCCAAGGAACTGGCAGCCCCTAGCTCTGACTGCTGCCCAGAGATTAGAGGAGAGCTGCTGAGGATTTTGGTGCTGGAGAATGAGCTCTGTAACTGTGCGTTCACCTAAAGATCGAGCAGCCCTCATAGCACGGATCCTTCCTTCTTCTTCCACTAGCTGGCAGTGGACTAGAGTCACAAGCTTCCTCTGCATTGGGCGACTCAGAACACTCTGAGTAGTGCTATTCAGACCCACTCCTGCAGACGAGAACAAAGAAGCTATTTCTAGGCTTACTGGGCAATTTTGTGATCCAAGAGGACTTCCTCTAAAGTGGCTGATTTGTGGATATGTGACTAGTTCTCGGTCCTCTTAGAGTATTTAAAGTAAACAATAAGTCAACAGTTTGGTTTCCCACGTCTTTAATTCCAGCACTTGAGAAACAGAGACAGGCAGATCTCTCTAAATTCGAGGCCAGGACAGACAGAGCTACCTACACAGAGAAACCCTGTCTTGAAAAAAGTAAAAAATAAATGAATAACTATACAAGACTATCACTTAAAAGTAAAACAAATGAATGTATGTAGGCATCATTCATTATGACTTTCAAAATACTATTTATCACTCATTTATTTATTAATCTCAGCACTGGGAGGTATAAACAGGAGGATCAGATGTAGTTCAAAGTCATCCTTGGCTACAAGGCAACTTTAAAGCCAACCTGGGCTAGACCTTGTCTCCAAGGGAAAAGAAGGGGCTGTCAACTGATGCAAAGCCCTTCTAAATCACTATTATATGCAGTCATTTCTACAGCCATTCATATTTCCAACATCACTTAAACTCTGGATTTAGTACTACTTTATTTGCTGTGATTTATATTATTATTTAGCATGAAGTAGTATAGCATGATTAATAAAAATCCAGAGACAGATATTGGGGTTCAACCTGAAGGTCAGAAAAGCATAACAGCTAGCCACTGGCTCGTACCTCTACCTCAGTCTGAAATGACAATCCTTGCCTCCTCTCAGAATGAGACTGTGTCTGACAACTGTCACTTCCCATCTTATAATTCTCTCTAGGGCTGGGATTAAAGGAGTGCACTATTACCACTCAGTTTCTATGGCAAACTAGTGTGGCTGATGGGATTAAAGGTGTGGGTCACCACTGCCTGGTCTGTAAGGCTGACCAATGGGGCCGTTTTACTCTGATCTTCAGGTAAGCTTTATTTATTAAAATACAAATGAAATATCACTACAAAGTAGGTTTGGTTTACAAAGAATAAACGAATTCATTAGCATTCACTAGGGCTGGCAGTAGAGATAGCTCAGTGGTAGAATGCTTGTCTAACACTGAAAACTAAGTAGGGAAAAGAGTGCAAGATGAAGAGAAGAGTGAATGAGAAAGGGAAGAGAGACAAAGTTTTCATACATTAGTATTCATTTATAGCATGCAATTTTTATGGTAATAGAAGTATCCTTAACACATATTTGGCCAAGTGTGGTGGGGCGCAACTTTAATCCCAACACTTGAGAAGTAGAGGCGGGTGGAGCTCCATCAATGTGGCTAGCCTGATCTACATAGAATGTTCCAGGCCAACCAGGGCTATACATTGAAACCCAGTCTCAAAAAACAAACTACTGTTTGTTTAGCATGGGTTTTATAATTGCACTTACCTCTAGCACTGCTGAGTGGTTTCAGGTATAAGGCTAATTCTTCTACACATTTCTTGGCTTCCTCATAATGCTTTGTATCTTCAACCCCACTACACAAAGTAATGGGCTGTTGCTCAGGGATCTGGAGGCCAAAAGAAAAGTTTTGATTATTTCATTAATTTACTAAATGTTTTATTGAGTACAATTTACCTGTTAATAGTCCCGATGCTTGCAACATTAAAACTACTAAATTTGTAAATTACTTACAAAAATTTTCTTATACATATACCATCTATTATTTTTCTATAGCAGCTTTACTGAAAGAGAATTCAAATACTATGTAATTAATAGGCTTAACATACACAATTCAATGATTTGTAGTATTAACAGCTAGTACCACCAACTGAAAATTTTCCTCACTCACAAAGGAAACCCTTTTGCCCCTACTCTCATCCCCACCCCGAGACAAGGTCTCAATTGCAGCCCTGGTTGATCTTGAATTTGTTATGTAGACCATGCTGGTAGTCTGCCTTTGAAGTACTGGGATTAAAGGTGTGTACCACCACATATAACCACATCATGTTTTCAATCAACCTGGTTGACTTTCTTCTTTTGATGGATATGTACAGAGAAAAGAGGAAAACCTCAATGGTTGTTTCTCATATACCTAGAGACAGGGTTTCTCACTGGCCTAGAACTTTTCAAGTAGGCTAGGTTGACTTCCAAATAAATTTCCAGCCTTGAGATAAGTATGTGCTACCAACTCGCTTCTTTTTGTAATGTTTATTTATTTAATGTGTACTGGCGTTTTGCCTGCAAATATGTTCATGTACCACACATATTACATTAGTTGGATTGTAACCTACCATATGGGTGCTGGGAATCAAACCTTGGTCCTCTAAAAGACCAGTCAGTGATTTAACCCCTGGGCCATCTCTCTAGCCTCCATACCCACTTCTTCCATCTGGATTCTTGGAAGTAAATTCAAGATTCCATGCTTGCAAGAAAAGTGCTTTACCAATTAAGCTATTTCCTCAGTCCTCAATACTTCACTTATTTTTAATATTATTTAATTATATCTCATTGTATTTATATGGTCTCCAATAGGTAAAATAATCTGCCTATAAACCCTTTAATATACTTACCACATACTTTTTTCTCTTTGTTTTTGAGGTGGGGTTTAAATAACCCAGGCTGGCCTTGAGCTTCAGCCTCTCAAGTGCTTAGACTACAAGTGTGTCTCAATATACCCTATTTAGCTTTCTTAAAGAGCCATTGCATTGGGTACAAAGTAGTGCCTCAATGTTTGATTTTTAAATCAATTAAATGTCTTAGTGTTGAGCATAAATGTTTATGAAGTATAACATGATTCCCAGCCTGGTTTACATACAGACTGAGTTTCAGGACAGCCAAGGCTATACAGAGAAACCTTGTTTAGAAAACCATTTAAAACAAAAAAAGGAGGAGGAAGAAGAAGAAAAAAAAGAAAAAGATGATTATCATCATTTCAGATACCTTGTGGCAAAAGTATTTAAAAATCTCTTTCAGTCAGTGTGATGGTGCACGGCTTTAATCCCAAAACACTCAGAAGGCAGAGGAAGGCAAGATCTTTGAGTTCAAGGCCAGCATAGTCTATATAGCAAATTCCAAGGCAGCCAAGGCTACATAGACCCTATCTCAAAAGTAAAAAAAAAAAAGTTCAAAATATACATTATTTAGATTAATATATTTATTCATTTATTTTATCTGTATGGATGTAAGTACACCATGAATATGTCTGGTGTCCAAAGAGGCCAGATGCAGGTATTGGATCCGAAGGAACTTCGATGGTTGTGAGTGACTTTCGTAAGGACTTAGAACTGAACTTGGGTCCTCTGCTAGAGCAGCAAATTCTCTTAACTATCAAGTCAGATCTCTCCAGCCTTGCTTTAATAATAATAATAATAATAATAAGAAGAAGAAGAAGAAGAAGAAGCATTAATAATACTAAAGTATGTATATATGTATGAAACATCGAGACTCGCTAAATGTTTATATATTTAATCCTTTGACATCCTGACATGATTTTACAGATAATATACAGGATGAAGAGGTTAGAATCAGCGATGAAATAGAACACAAAATGCTTAAGCTGAGACATACAGGTGGCAAAACCATAGCTGAAAACGCTTGACATTGTAAACAATACCAAAGCTAAGTAACGGGATTAAACTGTGTATAATTTAAACATTTATTAAAGCTTTATTATAAAGAACTTGCAAATAAGCATCACACACCAAAATGAACAAGCTAATTTTTTTTTAAAGACTTAAACTTTGTTTCTCCTTATGTGTACCTGTCTGCATTTGAGTATGCACGCTGCTGCCTGATGTGGGAGCTGGGAACAATTAACTACTGAACTATCTCTATATTCCCTAATCTGTAAAATTTGATGAACTGCTGCAAGCCTTTGTTTTTCATGAAGCTCAGATATGTGCTGTGTATGATACTTTCTCCTAAAAGGAATTTAGTAATTTAAGGATTGGATATACTTTTGTGTCACCAGAGGGAGCTTCAACAAAGAAGTAGAACAGCCAACTGGTAGCAGTGCAGGAGTGGCTTATGCCTCAAACTGTCATTCAAATTTTCTAAGAAAAACGTGTTTTCAGGGCCAAATGTATCACACAGATATAAAGTTAATTTAAGGTTTAGTATTTGGAGTCACAACATTTACACCTGGAAGATTTTTCTGATAACTCTGAGGCCTAGGAAATTTTCTACTCAACTACAATGCCCTTTGTTCTGATGAAAACACAAGGATTGGCATAAACTTATTTAAAATATTTTGGTACAAAAGATTTAGACTCTAAAATTCAATGTTTTTTTTTGTAGGAAGAACGTCTTTTTTGCCTATGTAAATGCCTTCTTGAGGTGATACTGTGAGTTCCCCTTAACTCTTCTCATTCCCTGTATTTGATATGCATAGTAATATATCCTTGAATATCTAATCATGTGTATACTAATTTACAGAACTTACTGGTATGCTAAACTTTGTCACTGGATTTGGTCTGTTTGCTTTGTTTTTGAGACAGAGTCTCAACTATATAGTTCTGGCTGTCCTGGAACTCACTATGAGACCTCAATCAAACTCACAGAAATTAGCTTGATTGTCAATGGCTTTTAAAATTGATCTGATGTGGCTCAACTGGTAGTGCTTTCCTCACATGCATAAAAGTCCTGGAGTCAATCCTTAGCACCTCATAAACCAGGTATGATGGAATGTGCCTGCGCAGGAGGGAAAAGGGTAAGAGGATCAGGAGTTTAAGGTCATCCTTGGTTATATAGTGAATCTGAGACAGCTTGAGATACACAAGATTCTGTTGTTTTTTTTTTTTTTTTAAATAATTTTAGTTTTGATTTCCACCATAATTGTGGGGATTTAGGAAACTTCTGTAAATGTGTAGTATTTCTGTAGTACAGACTACACAGTGAATCACTGTGATATTTAGGCTATTTCTAAGTTGCTTTTATAGACATGATGACATCCCTCTACTGGTCTGCCCTGTAAGCAAGTGTTAAATATCTGGAAGTGCAACTGCTATAGTTACAGGGCTGTATGCACGTCAGTTTTATTTTCCAGAGCTTCCCAGAAAACACTCTTCCTAGCAACACACAAAAGTCTGCATTTCCAAGTCCATGACCACCACTAGTCAGATACTGTTTGTGGCAAGCTGAGGAGGTTAAAAATAAACCTGCATTTTCCTAACTGTTAGTAAGATTAAACATTTTTTTTTCTGGTTAAAAAAAAGAGATTTTATAGAAGCACTTTAAGTTTACAGGAAAATGGCAAAGACAGTTCAGAGAATTCTTATCACATTCTTATCAAACCACACTTTGTCCTCTTTATAATGTTGTGTTGGTAGGATTACTGACATTAATATGCCAAAGTTAAGACTCATCATCATTATTACAGTTAAAAATCCTGATTTTACTCAGAATACTTCACTTTCACCTAACAGCCTTCCTGTGTTCCAAAATTTCATCCAGGATACCTAATATATTACTTTTTATAAGATTCCAGAAGTTTTGACTATTTTCCAGTACTGCCTATGTTTTGATGATTTTCAGTTTTATATATCTCTGGAATGCATGTTATATACTGACTTTTTTGACAGGATCTTGTTTTTCTCATAAAGAGATGGGGTTAGATATTTTTGGTATTAGGTCCATTAGAGGAAAAAAATGCCATTTTCATCACATCATGCCAAAGATCTACTATCAATATGATTTATATCTGTTCATATTAATCTAGTTCACCTGGTTAAGACAGCATTTGCTAGGTTCCTCCAACATTAATATTTGTATAAGACAGGGGCTGGAGAGATGGCTCAGTGGTTAAGAGCACTGACTCTTCCAGAGGACCTAGGGTTCCATTCCCAGCACCCACCTTGCAGCTAACAACTGTCTCTATCTCCAAGATATGACACCCTCACACAGAGATACACGCAGGCAAAACACCAATGCAAATAAAATAAAAATAAATTTAAAAATATTTGTATTCGACTTAAGTTATCCATCAAAACCACTCTTTAATCATAGCAATGAACACATGTGCTACTTATACTTAAATGGACAACTGCAAAAGTCAGAGATTAGACATATATTTTCAGAACTGTAATAAAGTTCAAAGATGTAATCTGAGAAGGACCATCAAGATGGCTTAAAGGATGAAGGTGCTTGCCACTGAACCTGAAGACCTGAGCTCAATTTCCCAGACCCACATGGTGGAAGGAGGAAGCCAATCCTTTGTTTGTGACTGTAGCTACAAATATTCTCTATTCTGCTGGTCTCCCTGGACTGGTTTCTCTTCACTCACCTGGTCCCACTCATTGGCTCCTACAGCTGTTTATGAAATAACCACTCTGAGGCTTAATATTAATTACATACGCTTTGGCCTAATAGCTCAAGCTTCTTTTAATTAAGTCTTGTATCTTAAATTAACCAATTTTTACTATTTTTTATTTTACCACGAAGGTCATGGTTTGTTACTTCTTGCTTCTTGCGTGGCAACATGGTAGCTCCCTGACTCTGCCTTCTTTCTCCCTGTATTCACTTTCAGTTTAGTTTTTCTGCCTAGGTATATTCTGCTTTGTCACAGGCCAAAGCAGCTTCTTTATTAACCAATGATAATAAAAGATAGTCACAGGATGGAGGGGAATCCCACATCATCTGATCTTCATATACAAAAAAACAGCAATGAACAAAAATACAATTAAAAAGGGTGTAATCAAAAAAAAAAAAAAAAACCACCACTGTCTGTTTCCATCAGTTGCTGATCAAGGTTCTATGGTGATATTTAAGATAATCATCAGTCTGACTACCAGGGCAAGGCCAGTTTGGGCACCCTCTGCTCTACTAAAGGTCTTACAACCGGGGTAATCCTTGTGGATTTCTGGGAATTTCTCTAGTGCCAGGTTTTAGCTCCCAAATGGCCCCCTCAATCAAACTATCTCTTTCCTTGCTCTCATCTCTGTCCTTCCTCCACCTCGACTATCCCGTTCCCTCAAGTTCTCTTTCCTATTCCCCTTCTTCCCTCATCTTCCTCTTCCGCCCTCCCTATTCCCCCCACACCCATGCTCCCAATTTGTCAGGCAATCTTGTCTCTTTCCCCTTTCTAGGTGGATCTATGTATGTTTTTCTTAGGGTTCACCTTGTTACTTGGACCCACAGCAGAGCACTGGGTTGAGCTCCAAAAGTACAGTTGAAGAGTGGGGAGAATGAAAATATGAGCAAAGAGGTCAAGACCATGATGGGTATACCCACTGAAAACAGTTTTCCTGAGCTATGGGAGCTTACCAACTCTAGCCGGACAGGGAAAGAACAAGCAACTAGATCCTCTGACTGTGGCTGACAGTTGTATGGCTGGGACAGACTGTGGGACCATTGGCAGTGGCACCAGGATTTATCCATACTGCTTATACTGGCTTTTTGGGAACCTATTCTCTTTGGATGGATACCTTGCTCAGCCTAGATATAGTAGGCACTAAGCCTTACCCTCTCTGAGGAGTGGATGGGGGCTGGGGTGGGGAGGGGGAGTGGGTGAAGGGAATGGGAGGAAGAGAGAGTAGGAACTGGGATTGGTATGTAAAAGATAAGTTTGTTTGTTTTTTTAAAAAAAACAAAACCAAAGGGCTGGAGAGATGGCTCTGTGCTTAAGAGCATTGGCTGCTCTTCCAGAGGTCCTGAGTTCAATTCCCAGCAACCACATGGTGGCTCACAACCATCTGTAATGAGATCTGGGGCCCTCCTCTGGTGTGGAAGCACACATAGAGGCAGAATGTTGTATACATAATAAAAACAAAAACAAAACGTAACAAAAAAAAAAAAAAACCACAAGATCATTTACCATAATATCACATAGGTAAAAAAACAGATTTTCAGAGGACTGATCAAACTGTAGTTAGCTAAAAATCAAAATGAATTCTGGCCTCGCTAAGCATTTTAAAATTATTTGGGGATAATTTTACACTTACAGAAAACTTGAAAAGAGTCTCTGAATGTTTTCCTTCCTTTTCAAAAATATCTAATTAAAATTTTTACTTTAAAATGCTATTGGTATGTTTGTACTTAGAGGGTCTGTATATATATCTTTATCATGACTTGAATCTTATGTATAATGCAGCTGAGAGAAAGATCTTTCTGTTTCCTCCCCTTTCTCAAACATCACAGTACTTACATGAATATGCTACATAAATAGTTAAGGAAGGCCTATACAGTCCTTATCGCTTAGATAAGAGCTACTGTAAGTTACAGCAAAATGGTGGTTACGTGGACAATCCACTTCCCAATAGGGAATATATAGTAACTTTTTAAAGGGCTGGAGAGATGGTTTAGCATCCAAGAATACTTGTTGCTCTTCCAGGACACAAATTCGATTCCCAGCACCCACATTAGGTGGGTCACAACTACCTATAACTTCAAAATCAGGGGGATCTAATACCCTCTTCTGACTTCCGAGGGTACCTGGACATATGGAGCACACACACAGCTACATCAATTACAATAAAATACTTGTTTTATTATTTATTTATTTAACCTGATGTCCTGAAACTGATCTAGAGATTAACCTACCTGTCCCTCCAGTGTTAAGAATAAAAGCATGCACCACAACTTTGGCCCAGTGAAAATGAGCTTTATAAAAAATAATCCTTTGAGCCGGGTGGTGGTGACACACACCTTTAATCCTAGCACTCGACAAGCAGAGGCAGACAGATCTCTGTAAATTTGAGGCCTGTCTGGTCTACAGAGAGAGTTCCAGGGCAGGCCCTAAAGCTACACAGAGGAACCTGTCTTGAAAAACCAAAAATGAATAAATAAATAAGACAGATAGATAAATAAGTAGTAAATAAGTCTTTGAAAATAGGCTTTAAAAAAAAATAAAAATCAGGTTTGAGACAATGACTTTAAATTCCCTAAATGAAATTAAATCACAGGCAGAAGAAAAGTAAAATTATGAACACCTAAGCAAAGCTATCTTTGTGTTATTTTTCTGTTTCAATTTTATCTGCATAGAGTCCTTGATTTTTTTTTAAATTATTTATTATGTATATAATATGCTGTCTGCACGTATGCCTGAAGGCCAGAAGAGGGCACCAGACCCATTACAGATGGTTGTGAGCCACCATGTGGTTGCTGGGAATTGAACTCAGGACCTTTGGAAGAGCAGGCAATGCTCTTAACCGCTGAGCCATCTCTCCAGCCCTTTGATTCTTTTTTATATGCTGTTACAGTTCAGTACATGACTATTTATTTTGCTCAAACCCTTCCAGCTTTTGCCCTTTTTGGGAGCTCTTTCAACTAGCTCTGATATGCCCTTGACATGGTCCTAACATTTTGTTTGAATACTTGCATAAGATACTCCAGAACTGTTTTGAGTACATGCTGTCCTAGCCCTAGAACTGACCATTTCTCCCAAGAGTTCTGGTTCCTTTTATTGGAGAGTTGTTTAGAAACCAATATCTAAACATGAAATATGTACATTGCTATTGGAACTGTGGTGCCCTTAAGATTATCTTGGCTGACAGGCAGTGATGGCACATGCCTTTGGGAGGCAGAGGTAGGTGGATCTCTCAAAATTCGAGGACAGCCTGGTCTACAGAAAGAGTTCCAAGACAGGCTCCAGACCTACACAAAAAAAAATATTGTCTCAAAAAACCTAAAAAAAGAAAAAAAATTTGGCTAATAGGGCAAGGAAATACTCAAATAATCAATGTATATACATATCTATGAATATTTCTGTATGCAACATCTGTATCTACATTGAAGTAAACACACCCAAACATAGACACATATAATTAATTAAAAATAGTCAATTAAAGACAATAATCAGTACTAAGCTACTATCTTACCTGAGCACCCACTAGCTGTAGTAATGCTGAGTTCACAGGAAGGAGCTCAATGTCTGTATTGATAGTAGTCTGGTCAAACGGGCAAGCCTTACGGTGGAGTTTATTCAGGCACATTTTGCAGACAGTATGGCCACAGCCCAAACTGATGGGCTTTCGAATTGTTTCGTCGAAAGTCTGAGTGCAAATTGGGCAGGAAAGGAAATCCGTCCATTGTGGAGCTTGTACAGGCATTGCTTCTGGAGTTACAATTCACTAATACACACACACACACACACACACACACACACACACACACACACAAAATCTAAAGCAAAGATTCCACTGGAATCAAATTCTTGGAAAAAAGTTTATCTTTTTTTTTTTTTAAATATCTTCTGTAGATACAGTCAGCACATAGTGTGAAATATAACCTGGAAAACAGAGAAAGGAAAAAAATTAGAATGATCTGCCATTTATTTTTTTTTAATTTCAATTTTAAACTATTGAAAAGAAATCATTAAGTCCAACTTTGACTCTACCACCTTCATATGACTTTAATATCACAATAATCTCTTTTCACATTTTTATAAAAACAAAGCTATGGTAAATAATCAATTCCATCTTCCATTTTAGAGAGGAGCATATTTCCAAAAAGGATGAATTAGCTTGACCAAAGGTTGAAATTAGGATCTCATTCTCTTAAAGACACATACATGACGAAAACGGTCACAGCACAAAACAAATTTCTTTATATCAGAGTAGTCTTGCTATGTGGAAGAGAATGTCCTGCCTTTGTCTCCCAAGTGCCGAGATTAAAGAATCTCACAACACCTGGTCATCACATTCCTTTTTAAGGAAACTCATAATACTCCATTTCTTGACCTCCAAGTGTCTGTTGTGAGAACTTATTGAACGCTCTGTTTGTGATTTTATGTAAGTTATGCATCAACAGAGAAAGTCTTGTTTTGTTTTTGCTGGCTTACCTAGGATGCACAAAGCTCTTAAATCCTGAGCACTGGAGAAATTCAAGATCATCCTCAGCTTATAACAAATTTGAGGTAAGTCTCACACAAAACTTACTTTAACCAAAACCCACACTATTTTTAATTACTTTATTAAATCTGGTGGGAGTAATAAGAAAAAGGAGACTGTACGTATTTTTATAAGTTTTAGACATTGCTAAGAGTTTTATATCCTGGCAGAAAAAAATTTGTCATTGTATGACCTACATTTCTTTGCTACATAGTGTATTCTGTAAACAAGATGGTTAAAACATCTACTTCAAAGATTTTTTTTAAAACCTCAAATTTAAAGACTAGAAAATTACAATTAACTAGATCCCATACATAGCTAAATTTCCTCAATATTCCTTTTTTTGGTTAGAGATAAAAACTAAATATCAGAAATATTTTCATTTTTAAAATTACATCTCATTTATTCATGGAAGAAGGACACATACACTATGGCACATATGTGGAAGTTAGCACACAACGTGTAGGAGTCAGTTCTTTCCTAATGCCTGGCTTCCAAGGATTAAACTACAATCGTCAGTCTTGGCAATCAGCCTCTCTGCCCTCTGAGCTACCTCACCTGCCCTATTAGAAAATTTCAGAACTATAAAACCCAACCTAAAACCTTTAATACATTCTTTGTTGTAAAGAGGTTAAGCCAGGATCTTGCACATTCTAGGCAAGTATCCCAACCAATGGGCTCCAACTCCAGGCTTCCAAACATCTCAACTATTACTTAATTTTACCAATAGTTTTAGGTTTTTATTTTTGGGGAGGGAGGGTAAATGGATGGTGGTGGTCAAGGTATTGCTATGTGTCCAGTATGGCCTGGAATTCACTACATGGTTCACACTGGCCTCAGACTTTCAGGATAGCCCTTGCCTCTGTCTACTCAGTGCAGGGATTAAAGGTGTGTGTTGCCACATCCAGTATGCCAGGTGTTTTTATGGCAATGAGAAAAGTAGCTAGTAATATAATATTAAACACTTTTTTTGTTTCAAGACAAGGTTTCTCTGTGTAACAGCCCTAACAAAACAAAATATAGCAGACAACAAGAAAGGTTAACAGAGGACACAAGGGCTAGTGAGATGGTTCAAGTACAGGTACTTGCCACAAAGATTTGATATCCTGAGTTCAATCCCTGGAACCCATGTGGTGGAAGGAGAGAATTTCTACAAGTTATTCGCTTGCCTCCACATGTGCGTCATGGCACACACTCTACACGTAAAAAAAAGATGGGGTTGCAGAGACCACTGAGAGCACTTGGGTTCTTCCAGACAATCTGCACCCACATAGTGGCTCACAACCGGTTGTAATTCTAGATCCAGGGAATGTAACATCCTCTTCTGGTCCCCACCAGCAACCCCAACCCCATTAAATAATCATAAATGAAGGCAAAACACCCATACACATAAAAATAATTTTTCCTAATTTAAAAAGAGAGTGGTCACAAAAGAATTAGCAGAGCTCAATGCAAGACCTTCTAAGTCATTATGGTATGTGCTCATTTGAAGGAGTGGAATCTCATGCATTTTCATTTTCAAGCCAAATGATTGGTTTGACAAAGGTGCTAAAAATATAATTGGAGAAAGGACAGCCTTTTCAATAAATGGAGCTGATAAAATTAGACATCCATATGAAGAATGAAAATAGAATCCTCTTTCTCATCAGTTACAAGAACCAAATAAAAACATATTATGGACTTATATGAGATCTAACACTGCTACAAGAAAGCATAAAGGAAACATCAGGACGTTGCAACGAGTTGGGGTTTTGTTGTTATTATTGTTTAAGGTTACCCTTAAAAGCTCAGGAAATGAAAATAAGAATAGAATTTGAGCCGGGCGGTGGCGGCGCACGCCTTTAATCCCAGCACTCGGGAGGAAGAGGCAGGCGGATCTCTGAGTTCGAGGCCAGCCTGGTCTACAAGAGCTAGCTCCAGGACAGGCTCTAGAAACTACAGGGAAACCCTGTCTCGAAAAACCAAAAAAAAAAAAAAAAAAAAAAAAAGAATAGAATTTGGATTACATCAATTAAATAGCTTTGAGGGTATGCCTGGAGAGATGGCTCAGTAGTTAAGAGAACTAGCTCAACCAGAGGACCTGAGTTTGATTCTCAGTACACAAGCAGACCAGCTTACAGCAACCTGTAACTCCAATTTCAGAGACTTGAGACCTCTTTTGGCCTCTGTGGGCAGCTCCACACACATGCTCATACACATACACATAAACAGAGACAGAGGGTAGATGGTGCTTGTTGATCATCAGCCTAGCTTCATGTTCAACAAGAAACCCTATCTCAAAGGAATTAGGCAGCAAGTGATAGATAGAGCAGGCTACCTTAAGTCCTCCTGTGGTCTCAAAGCTCAAATGCACATGTACCTGTACTCATAAATCATATTCATTCATATTTTTCTCTCTCCCTAATTAACTCAAAAATCAATTTTTAAAAACCTATAAGTCGCCGTGCAGTGGTGGCGCCATGCCTTTAATCCCAGCACTCGGGAGGCAGAGGCAGGTGATTCTCTGTGAGTTCGAGGCCAGCCTGGTCTACAAGAGCTAGTTCCAGGACAGGCTCCAAAGCCACAGAGAAACCCTGTCTCGAAAAACCAAAAGAAAAAAAAAAAGAAAAGAAAAAAACCTATAAGTCACTCTTAGACAATCTATTGCAAGAACGATAAACTACAAAGCAAAGATTCTCAAAGTTTGAATTAACTGTAGAAAATGATCTAAGAATTCCTTTTTCATTCTTTAAGTTTCTTTTTCCAACTTCAATTTTTATATATTCAAAGTTTATCAAATATGGTTATTCACATCATCTCTAACATATATACAGCACATATATGCACATATATGTGCACACATACACATACATACACCATACAGGATATATGGTTTGGTTTAATGAATGCAATAAACATTCTTCTACTTGGGCTGAGAGCAAACACATGAAATAAAATTATTGAAATACTAACATCCAGATTCTTGGACAAAGAGGTGAATCATCTCCCAAACAGTACAATTCCATCATGTTACTCAGAAGAGAGTATAATTTAAAATTTAGGACTTATTTCAGGAGTTCTTGTTTAATATATTTTGAGTCATTGTTGATTTATACTATATATGCTATCTAATTTTTACTTAATAGCCATCTTGGCTGTCAGATCCCTGATTCAGAGAAAGATTAAATTTAAAATTTATCAAATACCTCTTTTAAACTAGTTTTTCTTCTTAGGAACCATTATAGCTATTTATAGATGATAACCTCCTGGTGTTAGGCAAGGGGCTGACATGGGACCTGACAATGTAGCCCTTGCTGGCTTGGAACACATTAAGTACCCATTTGTGTTGAATAACCTCTCAAAAAAAAGGGGGGGGGTGCTCAAAGTACAAAATCAATGATGCAAAGGAGGTATCAGGGTATGAACCACACAAGAGAACCTATGTACTATGTTCTATCCCTAGAGTAGCACTACCCCAGCATCTGCTGGGGGTCTTGAAAATTACAGTTACTACCCAATTTAAAATTTTAAAAGGTTACATACAGAGAGGTGCTCAAAGTAAATGGCAGGGCTATGATTCAGGAAGCCAAACTCCTAAGTTGCTACCATTAAACCTATAATTTGTGTTACCTTACAGATGGAAGTTAATAGTGGTTAACATTAACAATCTTTTGTAAGTCACGGGAAATCTAAAGCCAGGTTAACTGTGATAGTTGCACAGCTCTATAAACTAAAGTCACTGAATTCTACACTTATGTGAACTTTATTTTCTGTAAATTATATATCAATAAACCTACTAAAAATCATTAAAAGTCTCAGAGAAACCCTGTCTCGAAAAACCAAAAAAAAAAAAAATCATTAAAAGTCTTTTTTTATAGCTTTGTTTCTCAAAAGTTTATTTTAATTTTCAAATGTCCACTGGTTAGATTTTTCTGTGAGCACAGCAATAGCCTTACGAAATAGCTAAATTACATCATATTACCATCTCTTGCCATAAAACTACAGGTTAATTTTATACTTCCCTAATTTAGAGAAAATTAGAAACTAAAATTCATCATTACCTGCTGTGAGTTCTCCTGATATAAGTATACCTGTTTATAGATGCTAACACTTGATGATAGTGGGCAGTATTTTCAGCCCAGGGCTAATTAAGTCTTGAGTTAGCACTTAAACACAGGTTTTAGTTTACTTTAGGTTTAGGGTGCCTTAGAAAAACTATTAAAAACAAAACCTTACTTAAGTAAAGAAAAAATTCTTGGAGCTGGGCGGTGGTGGTACATGCCTTCAATTACAGCAGGTGGATCTCTGTGAGTCAGAGGACAGCCTGGTCTACAAGGCTACAGCAAAACTCTGTCTCGCAAAGAAAGAAAGGAAGGAAGAAAGGGAGGGAGGGAGGGAGGAAGGAAGGATTCTTAGATCACTTCTAATTCTACTCCGCATGGCAACTGTGGTGATTTGAAAGAAAACTCTCAAAGAGAGTGGCAGTATTAGGAGGTGTAGCCTTATTGGAGTAGGTATGGTCTTGTTGGAGGAAATGTGTCTGTGGAGACAGGCTTTGAGGTCTCATATATGCTCAAGATAACACCCGGAGTCTCAAACCACTTCCTGTTGCCTACAATATATAGGACTCTCAACTACTTCTCCAGCACCATGTCTGCCTGCACACCACCATGTCCCACTATGATGATAAAGGACTGAACTCTGAACTGTGAACAAGCCACACCAATTAAATGTTTTCCTTTATAAGAGTTGCCATGTTTTGGGAACCTGTTACCCATGCTGGATTAAATTGCCCAGCCTTAATGCAGGGGTTAGATCTCAGGCCTACCTTACCTTGATGTGCTATGCATTGTTCAAGCCATGAAAAAACCACTTCAGAAATCAGTATGGCTGTTTCTCAGAAAACCGGGAATCAACCTACCTCAGGATCCAGCAATACCACTCTTGGGCATATACCCAAAAGATGCTCAATCATACTACAAAGGCATTTGTTCAACTATGCTCATAGCAGCATTACTTGTGATAGCCAGAACCTGGAAACAACCTAAATGCCCCTCAACCAAAGAATAGATAAGGAAAATATGGCACTTTTACACATTAGAGTACTACTCATCAGTAAAAATACAGTGACAACTTGAATTTTGCATGCAAATGGATGGAATTAGAAAACACTATCCTGAGTGAGGAAACCCAGACCCAAAAAGATGAATATGGTATGTACTCACTTAAAAGTGGATACTAGCTATAAACAAAGGATACTGAGCCTATAGTTCATGATCCTAGAATAACTAATAAGGTGAACCCTAAGAAAAACACAGATCCACCTGGAAAGTAGAAACAGACAAGATCACCTGACAAAACTGAGAGTACGAGGGTGGGGGGAGAAGGAAGGGATGAAGGGGAAGTGGAGGGGAAAAGGGGAAGGGTGAGAACTCGAGGGAACACGATAGTCAAGAATGAGGAAGGACATAGATGAGAGCAAGGAAAAGAGATATCTTGATTCAGGGAGCCATTATAGGGTTAGCAAGAAACCTGGCTCTAGAGAAATTCCCAGGAATCTACAAGGATGACCCCAGCTAAGGCCCTAAGCAACAGAGGAGAGAGGGCCCAATCTGGTCTTGCTCTGTAGTCAGACTGATGAATATCTTAAATGTCACCAAAGAACTTTCATCCAGGCACTGATGGAAACTGAGGCAGAGACCCACATCGGAACACTGGACTGAGCTCCCAATGTCCAGTTGAAGAGTGGAAGGAATGAGAATATGAGCGAAGAGGTCAAGACCATGATGGGGTCACCCACTAAAACAGTCTACCTGAGCTAATGGGAGCTTACCAACATGAGCCGGACTGGGAAGGAAAAAGCATAGTACCAAACTAGTACCTCTGAAAGGGTTTGACAGTTGCATGGCTGGGGCAGACTGAGGGGCCACTGGCGGTAGCACCAGGATTTATCCCTACTGCATATTCTGGCTTTTTGGGAACCTACTCTCTTTGAATGATAGCTTACTCAGCCTACATATAGTAAGGAGGGCCTTGGACCTTCCCCAAAGCAATGTGCCTTACCCTCTTCTGAGGATTCGATGGGGGTGGGGTGGAAAGATAGGTGAAGGGAATGGGAGTGGAGGGAGTGGGAACTCGGATTGGTATATATAATGGAAAAAAGATAGTTTGTTTTCTTTTTTAAAAATATATATTCTCCAAACAATAAATAAACGAAAAAATGTTAGTAAAATAAAAAATGGGATATGAGCTTTTAATATTTCTTATTTAAGTATATATATTACTGAATCCCAGAGCTAAAAGATGCTTTTAATGCTTCCAAATAAAAAATAATAATAAAGAGTTGTCATGGTCATAGTGTCTCTTCACAGCAATAAAAACCTATAGCAATAGAAAGACAACAACTTTTTAAGAACCATTATTCTTGACCTTAACCTAATTTGTCACTTCTCTGGAACATTTCTATAGTAACCAGCATGAAGGGACATCAGGGAAGAGAAAATTTGTAACTGTGCTAAAAACTTAGGTAAGAAATAACACAAAGAAAATTAAAGGCTTATTATTACACTTAAGTGATAATTCCCAGTGGAGCATCAGTAACGTACAGAGGAAATTATACTCTAAGCCTTGAAGATTAGAAGTTTCTAGTAATGACACCCTTTTTGAGGAAAGACACAATTCTGACTGTAAAAATATCTCTCCATAAAATATATGGGTTGAATATAGCACACAATACACTAGATATAATTTCATATTCTAATGTTTCTATAAATGTACAATTACCCAAGACATACATTAAGTAAAAAGGTATTGAGTTAAGAGGGTAAAAAGCCTGACAAATAAAACTTGATATAATAAAATTCCTTTTTCGATGTGGGTCTCTGCCTCTGTTTCCATCAGTTGCTGGATGAAGGGTTTATGGTGACATTTAAAATATTCATCAGTCTGACTACAGGGCAAATGAAGATTGGGTCCCTTCTCCCTATTGCTTAGGGTCTTAGCTGGAGTCAGCCTTATGGATTCCTAGGAATTTCTCTAGAGCCAGGTTTCTGCTAACCCTATAAGGGCTCCCTCAACCAAGATATCTCTTTCCTTGCTCTCACCTCTGTCCTTCCTCCATCTCGACTATCCCATTCCCTCAAGGTCTCAACACTCCCTTTTTCCCTCCTCTTCCCCTTTCACCCTCCTTTCTCCCCTCACCCCCATGTTCCCAATTTTGTCAGGCTCTACCCTGTCCCCCAGAGCTTTCCTATTGTGGTTCTACCCCTCCAGAGCTTTCCTATTGCGGCTCTAAGTATATCCTGGCTTCCCGGTAAGTCAGGCTATCCCAATACCACTACTGTACCATATTCCCCTACAGGGTTAGCCTGAAAATTGCTAAATTGGTGATTCTCAACCTGTGGGTTGTAATCCCTTTGGGATGGAGAGACCCTTTCACAGGGGTCAAATATATATTTTTACATTATGACTTCATTAACAGTAGCAAAATTACAGTTACGAAGTAGCAACGAAAAGGATTTTATAGCTAGGAGTTACTACAATGTGGAGAACTATACTGAAGAGTCTCGGGATTAGCAATATTGGGTACCACTGTCCTAAGTAAACTAAGCTGGCCTTAAACTCACAGGGATCTCCTTGCCTCTGTCTCCAGTTGGCTAACTGGCTTACTTTTAAGGAGGAACCTAGGCACACAATTATGCCAGTGAATTACCCCAGTGAGACACCAATGAGACATGGAGGGAATTGAACATAATGAAAGAAAGGTAAAAAGCCACATGGTAAATGTAGATTTATAGAGGCAGGTTAATTTAAGTTATAAGAGTTAGGTCAAACTTTCATAATTAATAATAAGTCTCTGTTATTTGCGAGCAGGCAACCCAAAGAAAAAGCCAACTACAGAAGGTAAAGATCATAGCCATAAGAATGCCTTTCGTAGCTGCACTTAAAATTTGAATTCTATAAGCCTTTGAATGAAGGGCAAAACTCCTTACTCTGTTGGTAATGAAGAACCCGTCATGTGTGGGTCTTTCATCAAAGAAGGATCCACTTTGGGAGAATGGAATGCCATGAAAAGGTTTAAGTAGTAAATTCCCACAGAAAAGGTCACAATGTACCAACCCTGTAAAATGTAAACTCTAATCATGAAGACAATAGACAGGCCTCATATCCTAACACTTAGTTATGAAAGGGTAGGCCAGGATTGATAAATCTGTCTAGCTATGTGAAAAACCAGTAAACCACTGAGGGTTTCCCATGGACACAGTCTCCTACAGTGTCCCATTCAGACATTCTGTAACTCTGCTGCAGAGCTGCAGTCTCTCACATGGTTCAGGAGGATGGCCGGTAGGGCAGCTGCCAGAGCTCGGCTCAGAATCCAGGAACCTGTACAGGCACTTCCATTTTGCCCTGCAGCGCCACCTCCAGCTGCCAAGATCAATTGATTTATTTTTTATGTGTAAGAGTGTTTTGCCCGTACGTACCTACGTGCACCATGTGTATACCTGGCACACATAGAGGCCAACTACAGTTACAGATGTTTGTTGAGTCTCCCTGTGAATGCTGGAAGTTGAACCCGGGTATTCTAGAAGTTTTCTTAACTGCCAATAATGCTCTATCCTCAACCCTGTTTTCTGAGAGAGTCTCACTCTGTAGTACATAATGAGTTCCAGAGCCAGTGCAATGGCTCACTGAGTTAAAAGCACCTACCCTCTCAAGTTTGACAACCTGAGTTCAGTCCCTGAAACCCACATGAAAGGAGAGAACCAACTACTCCAAGTTGTCCTATGACCTCCACATATGCACCATGATATTCATGCAAACACACATGCCAAATGGAAAAAAATATAATGGGGAAAATAGGTGTGTGAGGGAGGTGGGAAGAACAATGAGTTACTCCTCATGGCACACACCTGTAATAAAAGTACTCAGGAGGCTGAGACGAGAGAATTGTGTATTCTAAGCCAGCCTGGGTTACATGCTGACAACTGATCACAAAACAAAACAAAAAAGTATTACAGAGGAACTGAGAACATTTTCTCTAAAATAAAGAAAAAGACAGGATTGTCCACTCTCCCTTTTATTATGTGATATACTGCACCAAGTCTTAGCTATAGCAATTAGACAACAGCAAGACATAAAATGGATAACAAGAAAAAGAAGAAGTCAAACTGGGTCTACTAGAAAACTGTCAGACTAACAAACACAGTAAAGTTGCAATATACAAAGTCAATGCAAAAAAGAAAAGTAGGCTTCTCTAATAAGCAGTATACTCTTAGGGAAAGAAGTCAGGAAAAATATCGCATTCAAAAGAACTCCAATAAAAAGAAAAAAAGTATTTGAAAATACATCTAACTAACCAAAAAGTAAAAGACCCTGTAACAAACTTCAAGATACTAAGAAAGGAAATCACAGAAGATACTAGACAACAAAGCCATTCCACACTGGCAGAATTAATATTGTAGAAACGGCTATACTACCCAAATCAATTTACATTTAATGCAACACCCATCAAAATTCTGATATATTTCACAAGCTTAGCAAAAAAAAAAAAAAAAAAAAAAAAGCATACATATGGAACCACAAAAAGACCATGTGTCTTAGTTAGGGTTTCACTGATGTGAAGAGACACCATGACCACAGCAACTCTTATAAAGAAAAACATTTAATTAGGGCTGGCTTACAGGTTCAAAAGTTTAGTCCATTATTGCCATGGCAGGAAGCATGGCAATGTGCAAGCAGCCATGGTGCTGGAGAAGGAACTAAGAGTTTAAAATCTTGATCTGTAGGCAACAGGAAAAAGAATGAGTAAGCCTAGTTTGAACATCTGAGACCTCCAAGCTCACCCCCACAGTGACACACTTTCTTAAACCAGACGACACCTACTGCAACATTACCACACCTCCTAATAGTGCCACTCCCGATAGGTCAAGCATTCAAACACATGAGTCTAAGGAGGCCATTCCTATTCAAACCACCACACCAAGAATAGCCAAAGAAAGAACAAGAACACTACTAGAGGCATTACAACACTCAACCTCAATTATACTACAGGAATGTAGTCATAAAGACAGTCTGGTAACTGGTGCAAAAACAGGAAGATAAATAGAATACAACAACAACAAAGCTATGCCCACTCAATTTTTGACAAAGGAAGCAAAAATGTACACTAGAAGATAGCTTATTCAACGAATGGTGTTAGCAAAACTGGATTTTCTACCTGCAGAAGAATGAAATTAGATTCTCATCTTTGATCATGTACAGAAAAAAAATGTGGCTGGAGAGATGGCTCAGAGGTTAAGAACACTGACTTCTCTTCCAGAGGTCCTGAGCTCAATTCCCAGCAACCACAAGGTGGCTCAAAACCATCTGTAATGAGGTCAGGTGCCCTCTTCAGGCCTGCAAGCATACACACAGAAAGAATATTATATACATTATATACAATATATATTTGGTTTTTCGAGACAGGGTTTCTCTGTGGCTTTGGAGCCTGTCCTGGAACTAGCTCTTGTAGACCAGGCTGGCCTTGAACTCACAGAAATCTGCCTGCCTCTGCTGGGATTAAAGGCGTATGCCACCACCACCCAGCATAAATAAATATTTTTTAAAAAAAGAATTAAAATCAACCTAGTTATCTATCAACAGATAAATTGATAATAAAAATTTGGCATAACTATCCAATGGGATACTATTTGGCTCTAAAGAAAATATCACAAAATTTGCAGGAAAATGGATGGACTTAGGATATATAATACTAAACAAGACCACATAATCTCAGAAAGAAAGTAACTCATGTTCTCCCTCATATGGAATCTAACCAGTAGTATATATATATTAATATACTATATATGGAAAATGTACATGTGAGTACAGTATAACACATAGAAGAGAGAAAAAGGCTAAATATTAGGTAATGAGGAAGGATTAATACAGCCAAAGAACATGCACTATCAAAGAAGATACAAAGCTAATTGTTTTTCTAGTTGTCATGGGTTTTTTTTTTCTGATGGAAAAGCACATAAAATATAGTCACTAATTAAAAGTATAAGATCCAATACGAAGCTCCACAGTTTCCTTTCCAAATGGCTACTCTGTGTAGAAATTCGTTGAGCTGTACAGTCGTTAGACCTAATTTTGATTTATGATTTTTATTTGCTACCATTTATTATAATAGGTTTTTTAAAATGTGTATGTGTGTATACACATTTTTAAAAACCTATTATAATAAATGAGAGCAATATATATTATATATATATAATACATATATGTATGTATGCATGTATACACACACATATACACACAAAGTAGTATCTGTTTCAGGCTCTATGACGTTGAAAAAAATTTTTCCCAAGACAGCCCTAGCTGTCCTGGAACTCACTTTTGTAGACCAGGCTAGCCTTGAACTCACAGAGATCTGACTGCTTCTACTACCCTTGTGCTGGGATTAAAGGCGTGTACCACCACGTCTGGCTAAAAGTTATTTTTGCATGTATTTTAAAGGATTTAAACACTACATTATTTTTGTTATATGACTTTCATATAACAAAAACTATCAAATTTTATTTATACTGGTAGGAAGTGATTTGGAAAGGTTTTTTCTTTCTTTCTTCCTTTTTTTTTGCTCTAAGGAGCAAGTCTGTTGTTTCTTTTTTTTTAAAGGTTCATTTTTATTTTTTAAAACTGTGTGTATCAGCCGGGCGGTGGTGGCGCACGCCTTTAATCCCAGCACTCGGGAGGCAGAGGCAGGCGGATCTCTGTGAGTTCGAGACCAGCCTGGTCTACAAGAGCTAGCTCCAGGACAGGCTCTAAAGCTGCAGAGAAACCCTGTCTCGAAAAACCAAAAAAACGAAAAAAATAAAACTGTGTATCACATGTATATACATGTCCAAGGAGGTCAAAAGATCAAACCCCCTGGAACTAAAATTACAAGCAGTTATGAGCACCAACCTGAATCCTGGGATCCAAACTGGGGCCTCTGAGAAAGCAATATACATTTTAACCACTGAGCCATCTCTCCAGCCCCATAAGCAGACTTTTATCAACAGGAGACCTATATAATAAAACGGCATTTCCTAAAATACCCAAAGAACTCATAACTTTTTCTATTTTTGGATATAGGGTCTCACTGTGTAACCCTGGTTGACCTGAACTCTCCATGCAGACAAGATTAGCCTTGAACTCTCATGTATGCCTCTGCTTCTGGAGTAATAGGACTAAAGGCATGTTCCACTATGACTGGATCAAAGCAGCTATGTATGGCTATTAATCCTCTGAAATATGCTGGTGCAACTGAGGAACTAAATTTTACATTTTATTTAACTGACACTTAAATTGATGCAAGCAAAAATATTATTCAGTAGTAAATGGATGAGCTATCCAGCTGTGAAAAGACATGAAGGAACCTTACATACCATGTAAAGGGAAAAGGCAGTCTAAAATGCTTCATACCACCTGGCATTCAGGGAAAGGAAAACTATGAAGCCAGTAAAAGGAACAATCGTTGCCTGGGGCTTAAGAGGAATGGGAAGGAAATAAATAAGTGCAACATGTACATAGATACATGTTAAACAGAGGTTACATAGCATTATGCGTTGGGCAAAAGTCAGAAGATAAGGGGAAAATAAATCTTTTTGCACAATTTTCTATAAATCCAATCTTCTCTAATAGAAATTTATATAAGGACCTAGTGAGATGGGGTTATTGGGTAAAAACCTTTGCTGCCAAGCCCCAATGACCCACAAGCACTGTGACACACACACACACACACACACACACACACCAATTAAATAAATATAATAAAATGTTTCTTAAAAATAAAATCTATTGCTGGGTGGTGGTGTCACACGCCTTTAATCCCAGCACTCGGGAGGCAGAGGCAGGTGGATCTCTGTGAGTTTGAGGCCAGCCTGCTCTATGAGAGCTAGTTCCAGGACAGGATCCAAAGCTACACAGAGAAACCCTGTCTCGAAAAAAAAAAAGAAAAGAAAAAGCCAAAAGAAAAAAAAAGGAGCTTGTTTGAAGAAAAGAGTACTTAGTTTTCACTTGAAAGTCTATGCTCTAACAGCTTTCTCTTATGTTGGGGATGTGGCTCAACTGGCGGCATGTCTGAGATTCCAGACCTAGCATAAAACTAGGTGTGGTAGAATACACCTGGAATCCCAGCACTTGGGAGGTTAAGGCAAAAGAATCAGATGGAGGTAAGGAGGATGAGAAGTTGGCTACACAGCAGATTTTTTTTTCATTTTTCGAGCAGGGTTTCTATATGAAACAGTCCTTCCTGTCCTGGAATTTACTCTGTAGACCAGGTTGGCCTAGAACTTAGAAATCCACCTGCCTCTGCCTTCCTAGTGCCTAGATAAAAGGCGTGCACCACCACCGCCTGGCTAATTTTGAGGCCAGCCTAGATTACATGAGACTATCTCATACAAAGCAAAACAAAATAACACAAAACCCACTACTATTTTCTACTCTACTATATACTTCTATAACTTTTTATTATTCTTATTACAAAAATACTTTTAAAATTTCCACAGTGAATTTACTGTCAGGAATATACAGCATAATATTTAATGACACTCTCAAAAGTCTACAGGTATTAAGCAGGTAGATGCTGCTCTAGGATAACATAGGTGGTGGGATTTTTTTTTTTTTGTTATTGTTGGGGCAATTTTTTTAAATAATTAGTTTATTTTATGTCCATTGAAGTTTTGCCTGCATGTATGTCTGTATGAGGGTGTCAGATTCCCTGGAACTGGAGATACAGACAGTTGTGAGCTGACATGTGGGTGCTGGGAAATTAAACCCGGGTCCTCTCAAAGAGTAGGGGGGGGGCAATTTCTTTTACTAGTCTCCTTGTTAAATATCTTACCTATAGCTCTTCTACTCTCACACTTAATTTACAACTACACAAAAGGTAGTCAAGCTTTGCATAATTATGAGTAAGGCATTAAGTCTTTTGGTCTGAACTGGCCTGGAACTCTCTATATACCTTAGACAGACTGCAAACTTCTCATCCTTCTGACTCAGCCCCTCCAGTGCTGAGATTATAAGAATATACAACCAGGTCTAGCTCCTTTGTTCAGATTTCAAGATTCCTGTATTCATTAAGAAACACTGAAGAGAGGGCTAGCAGGATGGATCCGCACTTAAGAGCCTTGTTGGTCTTTCCAGATAACCTGAGTTTGATTCCCAGCTCCAAAATTGGGTGGTTCACATCAATTCACAACTCCAACTCTAGGGGACCTGACACCTTCTTCTGAACTCTGTGGGCACCTGCATTTTACAGGTGTACACACACACACACACACACACACACACACACACACACACACACACACTCCACACACACAAAGGGGAGGGACAGAGAGACAGAGACAGATGATTCTGGATCTCTGTGAATTTGAGTTCAGCCTGGTCTACAAGAGCTAGTTCCAGGACAGGCTCCAAAACTACAGAGAAACCCTGCCTAAATAAACAAACAAACAAACAAACAAATCTATCTTTAGGGGACTGGAGAGATGGCTCAGAAGAGCATTGGCTGCTCTTCCAGAGGTCCTGAGTTCAAGTCCCAGGAACCACATGGTGGCTCACAACCATCTGTAATGGGGTCTGGTGCCCTCTTCCAGCATGCAGGCAGAACATTATACATAATATTTAAAACAATAAATCTTTAAAAAAGACAGACAGACAAGGAACTTAAGGAAATGACTCAAGCCAGTAGGTGCTAGCCATGCAAGCATGAGAACCTGAATTCAGATCCCTAGAACCTGAGAGCACAGGTTAATGTGCCTACAGCCAGTGTTGGTGGCACTAATCTCATTGGCCAGACAGTCCAGCTATTAGATGAGCTTCAAATTCACTAACAGACCCCGTCTCAAAAATTAAAGGTGGACATGCCTCAGAGATGATTGCTCAGTGGGTAAAGGCACATGCCATCAAGTCTGACAACTTGAATTCAAACCCTGGGAACAAAAAAGTAGAAGAGAACCAACTTCTTCAAGGTGTCCTCTGACCTCCACATGCATGCTGTGGTATGCACCCTCCTTCCCCCACCCCCCACACAAAGGTCATAGTGATACGAGGAAGATTTTCAACACCTTCCTCTGGCTTTCACTTGCAAACACATACATTAATACGCGTATGCACACACACAAACATACACAAAAGAAAATACTAAAGGGCTAAACGACAAACAGGGTCTGTAGACTGAGAAATCTCATGCCTGAAAATATAAGAAATATCTTAAACTCTAAAGTAAAACAATTTTTTTTTATATAAATGTCTGATGAAACATTCTAACCTCCAAAGGTAATTCAAATCCAGCCTTGCCCAGGAGATACTGAACTAAATAAATCCTAGGAAGCACACTGATTTTCAAATTTATAAGAGTTCTGGTACAGACAAATCTGAGAAGTCTTTCTGAACCCAATCCTGAAGAATACCTGACCCCTGAGCATAAATATAGTCAGTACCAAAGCTAAACCAGGTCAGAAAACCCTGCCAAGGAACATCCTGACCCGAGATAGTCACCAAACAGAGATCACTTAACAGTTTATTCACTGTGTGACAGACTGACCACTGATAGATACATGAAAAACAGACTAATCGGGCCCCACCAAATCCATACTAAGCCCCTAAGGTCTTGAAGACTTTGCAAAATTCTAAATGCGCTATGGCATAATAAAGGAAAGAAAAACATCAGTGAAGAAGCTCAATTATTATTTTAATAATAATTAAAAAATTATTTTTAATTTTTCATAAAGTAATTCAAAGGTACAATTTAGTAATTATGTGACAAACTATAGCAATGCCAAAAATCTGTCTTGCTAAAAATGTGAATTTCTAGGTACTGGAGAGATGACTTAGAGATTAAGGACACCTGTTGTTCTTGCAGAGAACCTGAGTTTGGTTCCCATCACCCATATGGTTGCTCTCGGCCATTTAGGAGATCTATCCTTTTCTGACTTCTGCCAGAACCAAAATGGTGTACACACATACACTCATACACATAAAATAAAAAATGAGATATAAAAAATATGAATGTCCGTATTTTATAGTATTTGGACCTGCTTTAAAAAGATGATTTTTTAAAGAATTTAAATGTATACCTTTTTGATCATATAAGTGTTTGGCAGTATACAAATAACAGAAAGTTAGGGATCAAGTACACTATTATATAACATAATTCATAGCAGGAAAAAGATATTTGTCAATATAAAAGATGCTTTTAGGTTTAATAAAAGGATATATGTCAATATAAAAGATGCTTTTAGGTTTACTAATGATACATATGGTGGCTGTTGTAAAACAGCAAATTTGACTTAGATTTGAGGTCATTCTTACCTATTAATTATGTGACCTTTTCGCTATTTACTTAGCTGCTTCTAACCCCAGATTCTGTGTGTGTGAAATAAGGATAACAATGCAACATAACTGGAAGGAGTAAATAAATGGTTTAAATGAACATGCTCACAAAAACCACACACACACACACACACACACACACACAGAGTTTTGTTTGTTTTCTTGAAGGAGGCCTCATTCTACTCCAGATTTATCTGGAATTTACTCTGTAGCCCAGATTAGCCTCAAGTTTGCAGTGATCCTACTATCTCTCTCTCTACAATGCTAAGAGCAATGACCCACAGCTTTGGGGGTCTTTTTTGAGTTTCAATGTTTTGTGTTGGGGCTAGAACCTAAGCCCCCATGAATGCTAGGCAAGCACAGAGTCATACACGCCCAACCCTATAATATTTTAAATGATATACAACAATATTCCCCTTTCCAATCTCTTCATAGGAGTCAACAAATTTTTTAACTCTGTTACTAAGAAATTGTAAACTTAAAGGCTGGACATGGTGATACAAGCCTTTAATTCCAGTACTCAAGAGGCAGAAAAGCAACAATCGCTAAGAGTTTGAAGCCAGCCTGGTCTACAAAGTCAACACTTACTAACATAATAAGACCCTGCCCCAAAATAAATTAATGAATTAATTCATTAATTTAGCCAGGCATGGTGGTGCACACCTATAATCACAGCACTCGGGAAGCAGAGGGAGGCAGATCTCTGTGACTCAAGACCAGCCTATACAGCATTGTCTATGAAACAATTTCCAGGAGAGTCAGGACTGTTACACAGAGAAACCCTGTCTCAAAAAAAAATAAATAAATAAATAAATAAAAAATAAAGAAAAACCTAAAACTATTCTTTTCTTTTATGAGACAAGATCTCACCTTGTAGCCCAAAATAGTTTCAAAGTTGAGACAACACTCATCACTCATGCATTTGTGTCTTAAGGTATGAGCCACCACACATAACTGTAATTTAATACTTAAACTACAGTTTCAAAGATTTATACAGGAAATGTTTAAATATTTGAGAAAATCTGAACTAAAGTAGTAAGACTATACTGATACTGAAAATATAAAAACTAAGGAATCATATCTTAAAACAGTTTTGACAAAAAAAAAATCAAAACAGTGACCTAGAAAACATTTTAATGTTTAATAAGGATGCTGACTCTTAAAAAAAAAAAAAACCAAAAAACAAAATAAAACAAAAGGATACTGAGTCTATCCACAAATGGTCAATATCCAATTTCAGATTTAATTTTTTTTCCCCCCGAGACAGAGTTTCTTAGTAGCTACGGTGCTAGTCCTGAAACTCCCTCTGTAGTCCAGGCTGCCCTCAAATTCACAGAGATCCGCTTGCCTCTGCCTCCCAAGTGCTGGAATTAGAGGTGCACTACCACCATCTGGCTCCATGTAGTGATTTTTAAAAAGATTTTAGGCAGGTAGTTTTGGTCGTATACTGCACCTTTAATCCCAGCACTTGAGAGGCAAAGGCAGGAAGAGCTGTGAGAGTTCAAGGCCAGCCTGATCTAAAAAACAAGTTCTAGAACAGCCAGGGCTACACAGAGAAACTATCTTTAAAAACAAAGCATGTTTATATGCACATAAACACACAGGGAAGGGCTCACCTGCTGCTCTCTAGCATTCTGCCTTATTCCTTTGAGACAGGATTTCTCACCAAACCTGGAGCTAGGCTGGGGACCAATAAACCCCACTCACTGATCCTCCTGTCCTGCCCCCACCACATGAGAGGTTAGAGGCATGCATCACATACCATTTTTTACATGAGTGCTGAGGATTTGAACTTATGTCCTCACAACCACACAGCAAGCACTCTTACCCACTGAGCCATCTCTCCATGATTCCCTAATTGAAGACTTTCGTCTTTAAAAAAACTGTAGCAGCCGGGCGGTGGTGGCGCACGCCTTTAATCCCAGCACTCGGGAGGCAGAGGCAGGCGGATCTCTGTGAGTTCGAGACCAGCCTGGTCTACAAGAGCTAGTTCCAGGACAGGCTCCAAAGCCACAGAGAAACCCTGTCTCGAAAAAACCAAAAAAAAGAAAAACTGTAGCAAATGAGATTAGTAAATCCTTGATGAAACAATGTATTTTTTTTCTAACTTAAAACCTACAAACTTGGGCTGGAGAAGTGGTTAAGAGCACTGGCTGCTCTTCCAGAAGTCCTGAGTTCAATTCCCAGCAACCACATGGTGGCTCACAGCCACCTGTTATGAGATCTGTTGCCCTCTTCTGGAATGTAGGCATATATGCAGAGCACTCACATATAAAAACATAAATAAATAAAGCAAACTTAACCAAAGAAGGAAATAAAATTTAAAAAAACCTACAAACTCATAAATTAGTATTATGTATTTCTTGTAATATGTTTAGGGCCACAAATTAATATAAGTATCATAATACAAATGATACTCCATCTGTTTCTCACAAAATTCAGTATGAAGAGCCAGGCGGTGGTGGCGCACGCCTTTAATCCCAGCACTCGGGAGGCAGAGGCAGGCGGATCTCTGTGAGTTCGAGACCAGCCTGGTCTACAAGAGCTAGTTCCAGGACAGGCTCCAAAGCTACAGAGAAACCCTGTCTTGAAAAACCAAAAAAAAAAAAAAATTTTCAGTATGAAAAGAAAAACCAATTTGAGTTCTTCAACAACAAAAAGAAAGTGTTCTGAAATTCTAAGTCACCCCCTCCAAAAGTCACAAGTAACATTAGCAGGAACCATGTAAAAGTTGTTTCTCCATGACTCCAAAGATCAATTCATTCATGACAATGCTATGCTAAGGCATAAAATAAGATTGATGATATGAATCTGCTATACTATACTTCAAATCATAAACAAGATGGCTCAGTTTACATTTTACAATTATTCACCACCAATCCTTGCAGCATTACTAGAAACTAGTACTGCTAATTAAATTTCATATTACTGAACAATGACAGAGATAAATTCTAATTAGAAATTTACCCTAGAAATTTTGGCAAAAGCTATCATCAATCAGTCTCTCCCTCTCTCTCTCTCTCCCCCTCTCCCCCCCCCCCTCTCATTTTTCGAGACAGTGTTTCTCTGTAGCTTTGGAACTTGTCCTGGAACTAGCTCTTGTAGACCTGGCTGATCTCAAACTCACAGAGATCTGCCTGCCTCTGCCTCCCGAATACTGGGAATAAAGGTATGCACCCCCACTGTCTGGCCAGTATTTTGTTTGTACAGGTCAACTTTCCTTTTAAGAATGTTAACTCACCAGGCAGTGATGGCACATGCCTTTAATCATAGCACTCGGGAGGCAGAGGTAGGCAGATCTCTGAGTCTGAGGCCAGCCTGGTCTACAAAAGCTAGTTCCAGGACAGGCACCAAAGCTACAGAGAAACCTTGTCTTGAAAAAAACAAAAACAAACAAGCAAACAAACAAACAAAAAAAGAATGCTAACTCAGTTGCACAGTGGTGGCAAACACCTTTAATACCAGCACTCAGGAGGAAGAGGCAGGTGGATCTCTGCATTTGAGGCCAGCTTGGTCTACAGATTGTGATCCAGAACAGCTAGGGATGCAGAGAAACCCTGTCTCAAACAGGAAAAAAAAAAAAAAAATTAACATTCAGGATGCTGAGACAGGAAAACTGTTAATTCCTGACCAGCCTGTGTTACAACAAAAACCCTGTCTCTTAAACAATAAAAGGAAGAAATACAAAGTCCCTAATAGATCCTACAAGTGAATATTACGCAGGTTCCTTGAATGCATTCAAGCTTTTTAATATAATTTTCTGCATATGCACTAGAAACTGGAATAGAATTCTCCTCTTCCCCCTTTACTTGAAAATACATGTGGTAAACGACTTTAAAAGTTAACATTTAGGAGAAATAGTTAACTTTTAAGTTTTAAGATATTACTGAAGTATAATAAACTAATATAAAAGAAGGGTTGTCTCACCGAAGCCTAGGCTCTTAAAGCACAACTCTTCCTTGTTTTTGAAAATTATCAGTAAACGTTTCCACTATTTAGTGTTTGGTTGGTTGATTTGTTTTTTTAAATTATTTATTTTTATATGCATTGGTGTTTTGCCTGCATATATATCCATGTAAGATGTCATATCTTGGAGTTATAGACAGTTGTTTGGTGCCATGTGGGTGCTGGGAATTGAACCCGCGTCCTCTGGAAGTACTGCTTTTAATCGTTGAGCAATCTCTCCAGCCCTAATTTGGTTTTTTTGAGACTGGTCTCCGTCAGTCTTGAACTCAGAATCTTTCTGTCTCAGCCTCGGGAGTGCTAGGATTATAGGCATGCATCATAATGTCAGGCTAAAAGTTTCTGAAATCTTAGATTCCATTCCAATTACTTTTGAGGGCAAACTGGCGAAAATATCAAGAACACGGGACAGACACAAGAAATCCTAAGGGGACAGATGAACCAGTCTTCTCCTGAGTGTTTCAGAGAAGATCGTCACTGTACCAGAATGGTTAACGTTATTTCCTCTGCCGTACACAATTCAAAACGGCTAGCTGGAAAAGTTCTGCTCAAACCTTAATCTGTCTCCGAGTTGCCAGTAAGTGGCTTTGTTTCCAGTTTCACAGACTATTCTGGGATGTCAAGAGTTATATATATTATTGCTGCTTCAAAAGAGCCCTTGTTTCAGTTCATTCTCACAGGGATGTGAGTCCAGTGATGTTTAGAGACCTGATGTTTAGAATGGTGTTAGGAAAGGTCCACCCCTTAGAACTCCATCCTTTACCGACAACCATATTTTGTGTATTTTTGTTGTTGTGGCACTTACGCCTTTTTGAAAAAGGCACCTGCACATACTTTCGCCTTGGCCAATAGGGTGTATCTACAGGAACTCCAGGGAAACCGACACCCTAAAACCCACTTGGCCGAGGAAGGGGGCTGGGGAGGGAGCAGCCACGCCTGGCAGCCGGGCAGAAGCGGCGGCTGTTTACAGGCGCCTTCTCCCTCCCCCACCGAACAGACAGGGGTCCAAACAACATTTCCTGCGAACGAGCAACTCTCCGCCCGCCGGCTGTCCTCCAAGGGACCGCAGACCGGGCAGCCTCGGACCCCTTACCCCTCCCGCCTTCCCAGCCTTCTTTTGGTCCAGGGCGGTGTCTGCACCGCTCCTCGGCCTACCTACCCCGGCAGGCCCTCCGGGCGGCACGCGGAGGCCTGAGGCCTAAAGGACGCCGGCCACTGACAAGCCCCGGGGCCGGTCCCGAGCGCAGGGCGGGTGAGGACAGCACCATCCCCGCCGCCGCCTATTGTTCTCGGCCGCGGCCGCCCCGCTCCGCACGCTGCCGCCCGCCACTTGCTCACCGCGCTGGTCCGAGCAGCAGCTCCTCTCAGCTCCGAGTCCCTGCGGCCGTCGCCACCGTCGCGGCAGCCGCCGCCGCCGCCGCCACCATCGACTCTGACTCTGTCCCAGGCCGCGGGACCACGGCCGTAGCCGCCACCGCCAGCGCCGCCTCCAGCCCCCCACCTGCTGCTGCTGAGGCTGCTCCTGCAGCAGGGGCCATCTTGTTGGTCGGCCTCCCCTTCCTCCTCCGCGTCCTCCGCCGCCCGTCGCTCGTTGTCCTCGTCCCCTTCCTCTTCCTCAGACTCCGGCCCGCCCCGAGACTGGGGCGGAGATGAGGGCGAGGCTCCTCCTCACGGGGTGGGGCCAACGGAGTGGAGGGCGTGGTCAACTAGGCGGGGCGGGGCCGGCAAAGGGCGTGGCCCGAAGAAAGCTCTGAGTCACCAGCCCCAACGCCCTGCCCTGAGCGGGCGACGCGCCCCGCCCGTGTCTCGAGCGCAATCGCGCCCTGAGTGGGGAAACTGGTCCCACCTCCTCCCCCGCCGCCCGTCGGGTCCGTGGTCTTAGTGCCTTTGATCCCGGCAGGCAACTAGCCAGGCGGTGCCCGTAGGCTCGCTCCTACGGAGTCTCCCGCTTCCTCTGAGCTTGTCACTTTCTCAACTCTGGACCCTTCTTCTACTCTTGCATCTTTGTACGTCCCACCTTTTCCCAACCGTGTGTGTATGTGTGTGTGTCCGTCTGTGTATGTCGTATATGTGTGTGTTTGTGTGTGTGTGTGTGTGTGTGTTTGTGTGTGTGTGTGTGTGTGTGTGTGTGTGTTTGTGTGTGTTAGATGGTTTCTTTTATCTCGGCCTCTGTCCCGCCAGTTTTGCCTTTGTCAACATTCTTATTGAGTCCTCAGAGTCCAGCCTCTGCCCCCAAGGCCTGTATGGGACTGCTCCAACGCTTCTTAAGCTGTCTTGGTACTCCATACCAAAAGGAGAGATAAAGATTTGGAGGAAAGAACTTCTAAACTTTGGAACTTTCTGCAGACAGCTTTGACTCCTACTGGAATAAAGATGCTGGTTTAGTTTGGGAAAATGGGCATAATTTTTTTTTGACAGAATTCAGTTTAGCCAAACACTTGTTATAGAGAACAGAAATGGAATCCTAATACAATGAAGTACTAATTTCTCATTAATAATCCTCAAATCAACACCTGTTTTAATACTCCCCACGCTGCACTCTTTTTGCTTCAGCTTTGGTTGTGAAAGCAGAGAATTTGTGATTCTGTCCTTTCTTTTGTTTTGTTTGTTTGTTTTGTTTCTGTTTCTGTTTTTTGAGAGATCCTATCTATTATGTAGCCTTGGCTGTTCTGAAACTCACTCTATAGACCAGGCTGATCTCCAATTCACAGAGATCCTCCTGCCTCTCCCTCCTGAGTGCTGGGATTAAATATGTGTGCCCCCTGACCAGTCTGTCCTTTCTCCGGTGTAAAATCACCAACGTTAATTAAAAAACAAATAGCTGGTGGGCGGGCGGTGGTGCAAATTCCTTTAATCCTAGCATTCAGGAGGCAGAGGCAGGCGGACCTCTGTGAGTTCGAGGTCAGCCTGGTCTACAAGAACTAGTTCCAGGACAGGCTCCAAAGCCACAGAGAAATCCTGCTTCGAAAAAAACAAACAAACAAAAAACCCAACCAACCAAACAAACAAAAACAATAACAAAAAACCCACAAATAGTCAGACTGTGGTGGTGCACGCTTTTAATCCCAGCACTTGGGAGGCCAGGTAGAGACAGGTGGATCTCTGTGGGTTCAAGACCAGCCTGGTCTACAGAGCGAGTTTCTGAATAGGCTTCAAAGCTACAGAGAAACCCTATCTCAAAAAATCAAAATCAAAATCAAAACAAAACAACAACTTCAACTTCTACCTCTCCCTCAATAAACAATAACTTGGTGATTATTGGTTTGTTTTGATGGTTGATTAGTTGGTTGATTTGGTTTTAGTTTGCCTGGGTTTGGTTTGTTTTTGTAACAAGTTATCCTATAGCACAGACTGGCCTAGAAATCCCTATCCCCAGCCACCTGAGAGCGAGATTACAGGTGTATGTCCCCATGCCTGGCTAGGCTTTGGTTCTTCTTCTTCTTCTTCTTCTTCTTCTTCTTCTTCTTCTTCTTCTTCTTCTTCTTCTTCTTCTTCTTCTTCTTCTTCTTCTTCTTCTTCTTCTTCTTCTTCTTCTTCTTCTTCTTCTTCTTCTTCTTCTTCTTCTTCTTTTTCTTCTTCTTCTTCTTCTTCTCCTCCTCCTCCTCCTCCTCCTCCTCTTCCTCCTCCTCCTTCTTTTTTTTCTTTTTTGAGACAGGGTTTTTCTGTAGCTTTGGAGCCTGTCCTGGAACTAGCTCTTATAAACCAGGCTGGCCTAGAACACATAATGAAACTCATGGGGCTAGCCTCTCTTCCTCTTAACTTTGGGGGACTAAAGGTGTGAGCCACCACATCAGCTCAAGTAGTTTTTATAATTATCTCCAAAATACCACACCCTTTCCTAAACATCTAGGAAAAGTTCTTTGTTGTTAATTGTAACTTCATGGTAGTAAAAATTTCAGCTTATTTATATTCATATTTATTTACATTAATTATATTTTATTTATATTTATTTCTTGGCATCTTTATTGAATATGTTTGCTGCTTTTGATGTGACCTAAATCTATAATCTTTTTACTGAATCTGGTAGTCCGCACTTATCTGAAGGTTCTGTGATTTCAGTCACCTCTGGACAACTACAAACCAAAAATGCTGTGAAAAAATCCAGAAATAATTCATGAGTTCTGGATTTCTCTAATACATTGTTATAATTGTTCTATTTATCATCAGTTGCTAATTGTGCCTAACTTGTAAGTTAAAATGAATCAGTCTTATGCATAGGTAAACACAGAGAGTTCTGTACTATTTTTCTTCAGTCTAGTCGTCTGCTGAACACCCAGGAACACAGATAAGAGCCTGGTTCTCGCAGTAAACTCAGACCTAATTTCTAGCAGTCCTAAGGTTAGTCCAGCCATGTACTAACCTAAAAGCTATCTCTTGGAAAACCTGTCCCTCCTCAAACAGCCAGGCCTCTGTCCCCTACTAGGAAAATCAGATTAATCTGTTCATCCTGTTCCTCCTCCTCCCTTCTCACTCCTAGGGAACCTTCCACAACAGAAGGTTTGGGCTGCTGTTGCTAGGCAGACATGCCAACTTCTCTGTTTAAGTGAAAGCAAGTAACTCAGCTTCCATTGCAAACAGCCTCGATCAGGAAAGTCCCTTAAAATAGGAATAGGGATACCTCAGTTGGCAAGAGTCCTTCAAAGTACCCTCTGAAATATGATTTTGTTAAAAAGTTAAACTTGTTTCAATATTTCAACTAAAAGTAAGTTAAAAACAGAGGTTGCTCAAAGTTCATTTTAACTACAAAATTAAGCAAATACTTGACAGGAGAACAACATCCCTGAAGAAACAACTGTTTATAATAAAACTAACCTGCAAGCAGTCGTTTGTCTTGAATCCCACAATTAGACTAGAAGTGAGATATGGAAGATAATGTGCCCCTTGAGACCACGTTTATTTAAAAGAGATGTGGTAATTCTCCAAGGGTAAAAAAAGAGATAGTGTAAATTTTACTCCCAAATTAATATCTATTTATAATTTTTAGCTAGTAAATTAATCTCTCACCAGGGGTGGTGGCACATGCCTTTAATCCCAACACTCAGGAGGCAGAGGCCTGTAGATCTCTGAGTTCGAGGGCAACCTGGTCCAAAGAGTGAGTTCCAGGATAGCCAGGATAATCCCTGTCTAGAAAAACAAACAAACAAAAAAAATGAATATCTCGCCTCTTAATTTTGCTATTTAAGTTAAAACAAAACAAAAAACATTACTAAAATCTTGAAATTAACTAGAAACTAATTAAAAGATTGAATTAAATAGGATGTTGAAGTTTATATGTGTATATAATTTAACCCAACACTCAGGAGGCAGAGATAGGCAAATCTCTGTGAGTTCGAGGTCAGCCTGTTCTATAATGCGAGTTCCAAGACAGCCAAGATATCACACAGAGAAACCCTGTCTTGAAAAACAAACAAAAACCTTTAGAAATTGAAGCCAGACTTGGTCACCTTCAATTCAACACTCAGGAGGCAGAGGCAAGCATACCTCTGTGAGCCTCCACCCACTCCCCCTCGCCCCTTCCTCTCCCCACCGCCAGATACAGACTCCTGGATGGCACTTTACCCAGTAAGCCACAGCCACGTGCCACGTGGCAATACACAAATTAATAGAAATGGGTAAATTGGAAGCCTGGTGGTGGTGGTGCATGCCTTTAATCCCAGCACTCGGGAGGCAGAGGCAGGCGGATCTCAGTGAGTTCGAGGCCAGCCTGGTCTACAAGAGCTAGTTCCAGGACAGGCTTTAAAACTGTAGAGAAACCCTGTCTCGAAAACCAAAAAAAAGGGTTAATTGAATATGTAAGAGCTTGCTATACACTAGAGTCATTGGACAGTCAGTGATTTAAATAATATAGTTTCTGTGTGATTATCTCGGGAATCTGGGCGGCTGGGAAACAAACAAGCAGCCTCCTACAACGGAGGGGGTGTTCGAGACAAGGTTTCTCTGTGCAGCTCGAGCTGTCCTGGATCTCACTCTGTAGACAGCCTTGTCTACACTTCTGCCTCTGTCTCCCAAGTGCTGGGATTAAAGGCATGTGCCACCACCACCTGGCTTACTAGTTTATTTAACTTTAATGTGGAATGGTTAGAAATTTAAATTCTGCCCATTTTTCCACCACTAATATACTACTAAAATGAACCACTTTGTGTAAAACCACTGATTTGCAGCATACAGTAAATAGTCAGTGACTCCCCCTATCTCTATTTCCCTATGTAAATTTTGTGTAGTGAGATTGGGTTTCACTGCGCATTCATCACTGGCCTGGAACTCACTTTGTACACCCACCAAGTCTCTAACTTACTACAGTCCTCCTGCCTCTACTTCCTAAATGCTCAGATTGCAGGTGTGTACCATTGTCTTAGGGTTTCTATTGCTATGAAGAGACACCATGACCACAGCGACTCTTACAAGGAAAACATTTAATTGAGGGGACTCACAGCTTTTGGAGGTTCAGTCCATTATCGTTATGGCTGGGAACATGACAGACAGGGTGTTAGAGGAGTAGCTGAGAGTCCTTTATCTTGCAGGCAACAGGAAGTCAGCTGAGACACTGGGTGGTATCCTGAGGATAGGAAACCTCAAAGCCTGCGCCCACAGTGACACACTTGCTCCAGTGTGGCCTTACCCACTCCAACAAAGCTGCACTTCCTAATAGTGCCACTACTTGTGAGATTATGGGGGCCAATTACATTCAAACTATCACAATCACCATATTCAGCTCAATAAATAATTTATAAAATTTATTTTATGGGCATCATTAAAATCACTATTTTATTGATTATGCCAAACATAGTGGATAACACTTTTAGTACTTGGGAAACTGAGGCAGGATAATTGCCCCTAGTTTGAGGTCAGCCTGGGCTATAGAGTAAGATTCTGTCTCAAAAACAGAAAAAAAAATAAAGCAAGTAATGATGATGAACTGATTGGTGGCACATTCTTGTAATACAAAGACTCAGAAGACAGAGGCAGGAGGATCTCTAGCTAAAGACTAGCCCAGGCTATGTACACAACAAGATTCTGTCTAAAACAAATAGAAACCAACCAAATAACTGAGAGAAAAATAAAACAAAAATCAATTGCAAGACATTAACTACAGTTAGAACCTGTTGCTGTTCTTGATAGGGTCTTGTATAACCAAGGCTGGCCTGATCATACTGTGTTGAAAGAAGGAACCACCACGTGGCAGAGTATGAATAAGAAATATGAGTTAATTTAAAATGTAAAAGTTAGCTAGTAACAAGCCTGAACTATTGTCCCAGCAATATTTTTATATATTAATTAATTAATAATTTTTATATATTAATATTTTTAAATATTAATTATTTATAAATAATTCTAAATCTCCGTGCTGGTTATTTGGAAGCAGATGGTCTGGACAGGAAGACTCCGCCTATACTGGCCTAAAGTTCACCATGTAGCTGAGGGGACCTTAATACCTGAGTCCCCTGTCTTCACCTCTCAAGTACCAGATTATAGAACAGTTTTGTACCAGATTATAGAACAATATTTTTCTTACCTTGAACTTTAAAAGAGATCGGTGCTATTTTTAGATATACACAAATCTGCTGATGCTCTGTGAATTTTTCAATGTTTCCTAATATACCTGTGCTATACTGTGTTCTGTCTTTGGTTTAAAGACTGAAAATGAAAAAATTAATTTGGGACTGCTAGTGGGATTGTACAGCCACCATAAAAACCAGTCTAGAGGTGTGATGGTTTCGGTGGGAAATAGCCCCCACAGGCTGGAGTTTGAACTCTACATCCTCAGTTGGTGGTGCTCATTGGGGAAGTGTCAATCATGGGAGTGGGACTTTGAGAATAGGAAACCTCAGGCCAGTCCCTGCCCTCTCTTTCTCTCCCTCTCCTCTACACCCTTACCTTACCCCACATCTTGGCAATGTCTGCCCACCCTCCATGACAAACTCTTATTCCTCTGGAACCTTCAGCCAAAACCAGGTAACCAGGTCATGGTGTTTTAGCACAGCAACAGAAAGCATATATATATATATATATATATATATATATATATATATATATATATATTCTTTCAGCCTGACTATATTCTGTTAAGCCATTGGCTGAAAGCAGCTTCTTTATAAACCAATGGCAATAAAACATATTCATAGCATACAGAGGGGAATCCCACATCAAGAGCCTGTCTCAAAAAACAAAACAAAAAACTACAGGGAAACCCTGTCTCGAAAAACCAAAAAAAAAATCCAAAAAAGAAAAAATGCTAAGAAATTATAAAGCTTCACAAGAGTTAATTAAATCTTCTCTTTAATGTTTTGAATGTTCTGACATGTGAATGTAGGACCCAGTCATGACAAGCTCAATAGAGGCCTGAGTCTCAGTAGTTTATACTAAGGCAATACCTGGTTCCAAGAAAGACCACAAACTGAGACTACCCAGGCACCACTCAAGGAACAGACCCCCCAAAAAGAAATTCCTAACATTCTAACCGTTGTAGATAGGATCACCTGCCAGCACACATCCGTTGCTTTTCATCAGGACACCCCTAGACAGATATCAGCCAATCAGGGGTCCTGAACCTTAGAAATCTCTCACCCCGACCTTCACTACTATAAAACCCCAACCCTAACAGAGCTCAGGGCTCTCCAGTCACTCCAATACACTGGACATAGAGAGTCTGAGTTTGCAAACGTGTAAGAATAAAGGCTCTTTGCTTTTACATACAGGACTTGGTCTCTGGTTGGTTTGAGGGGGAACTCCGTGATTTGGGCATAACAGTGGCAATACTTTGACGTATCCTGAAGTTCTCAGTTTGAGACATAGGGGATAAAAGAGGACAAAAGAAGAGAAACTAGTATTCATTGAAATACTGCTTCAGGGAGACATCTTAAGCAATTACACTCAGAATATATGAAACCAACATTGTCTGTTACCCCTTCATCTTTTTTTTTTTTTTTTTTTTTTTTTTTTTTTTTTTTTGGTTTTTCGAGACAGGGTTTCTCTGCAGCTTTTTTAGAGCCTGTCCTGGAACTAGCTCTTGTAGACCAGGATGGCCTCGAACTCACAGAGATCCGCCTGACTCTGCCTCCCGAGTGCTGGGATTAAAGGCGTGCGCCACCACCGCCCAGCCACCCCCTCATCTTTGATTCCAGCCCATAGCCAGGCATAAATCAAATGTGTAAGTGAGCCCTAAATGGTTGCCCTAGGTTCAGCATAACGATCTTCAAAAGATGCAGCCCAAGTGGAATTTCTACAGTCATATTGTTGTAGACATGATTTCAAAAGATCTATTTAAAAAATGTATTTCTGAGCCATACATGAAACTGTTCCTAAACTGTTGTGCCTTTCTTGGAAATCTCCAGCCCCACACTGAGCAGTCTGAACTTCAACTGACCCCACAAGAGTTATCTCCTCGTGAGAGTAAACACAGGGCCTTAGTGAAAGAATCATTAGTCAAAGGCCAACATTCTAGGCACTTCCCTAAACAGTGCCAAAGAGAGGGCATTTCCACTTTTCTCCAGGCCAAATGCACTGGAAGCTCTTGGCCGTATTCTTGTGTTGGTTTGTTAGGGCAGCCTTATCAAACAGCTCTATGACTAGACAGCATAAACAATTTTCTTACCTGTTGCTGGAGGCTAGACTTCCAAAGTCAAGGTCAGCAGCTTAGACCCTCAGAGGCCACTCTCCTTGGCTTGCAGATAGGCAACTACTAGTATAATGCCTACAAGTCTGTGGGGTCTGTCCTAATCTCTTCTTTTGGATTAGGGCCTACCCACTTGACCTTATTTTACCTTAATTATTTATTGACTTTGATTTTTCGAGACTGGGTTTCTCTGTGTAGCCCTGGCTGTCCTGGAACTCATTCTGTAGACCAGGCTAGCCTTGAATTCAGAGATGTATCTGCCTCAGCATCTTGAGTACTGGGATTAAAGGCTTGTGTCACCACGCCTGACTACCTTAATTATTTTTTTTAAAAGGTCCTATCTCATCTCTAAGTACCTTGTCTGAGATACTAGGAGTTAGGGTGTCAACATATTTCTGGAGGATATATGTCATTAAATAATAATTGTAAATTTCCACCTTAAGGCCTTCTGTAATGATATGTGTCTACTGAGGGGACCCTTGGGAGATCTGAATAAATATTGATGTCATTTTTCCATATCTCCAAAACTGTGAACAAAATCTTTTTTTTCTTTTTTGTTTCTTTTGTGGCTTTGGAGCCTGTCGTGGAACTAGCTCTTGTAGACCAGGCTGGCCTCAAACTCACAAAGATCCACCTGCCTCTGCCTCCCAAGTGCTGGGATTAAAGGTGTGTGCCACCACCACCTGGCTGAAATCATTTTTCTTTTACTTACTCAAATCTTTTTTCTTTTCTTTTCCTTTCTTCCTTCCTTTCTTCCTTCCTTCCTTCCTTCCTTCCTTCCTTCATTCCTTCCTTCTTCTCTTCCTTCCTTTCTTCCTTTTTCCCTCCCTTCCTCTCTTTTTGTGTGTGTGTGCTTGTGTGTGTGTGTGTGTGTGTGTGGTTTTTTTGAGACAAGGTTTCTCTGTGTATCCCTGGCTGGCCTGCAACTCACTCTGTAGACCAGGCTGGCCTGGAACTCGGAAGATCCACCTTTCTCTGCCTCTCAAATGCTGGGATAAAGGTGTGTGGCACCACTTCGGAACCAAAACTTTTTCTCACTCAACTTCTGGTATTTTCCAGTAGAGGAAGGGAAGATAGGTTAACCTAAAAATGTGCTTTTCACAATGTAAAGAGGAAACTTTTCTCTGCTCAATGCCTTACTTGTAGGTTCTGAGTTTAGGGAGACCTGGAAGTTAGTTTGTTTGTTTTATGGTGTTTGTGTTTTTTTTCTATTTTTCAGATTTTCTTTTTATTTTATGTGTACATTTGTATCTGTGTGAATGTATATCTGTATGCCCAAGAGACCAAAAAATAAAAAATAAAAATAAAAAGCAGCTAGAATTATAGGCCACGGCTGGGAACCGTGCTCTTATGAACAGGAGCGCTTTTTACTGATAAGCCATCTCTCTAGCCCTTCGGCTTCTTTATTCTGATCTCTGTCTCTTCAAGGCATGTCATGAGCCAGATGGGAATACATTCCTATGGTAGAAGCTGATTGGTTATTCAGCTTCGTAATTGCTACTTCCATTTATTCCTATATTCCTTGGAGTTTGAATCAAGTCTTCTTTGAATGTTCCCATCTTCTCAAATGGTGCTATCTGTTCTGCAAACATACTAGGCCAGTCATTTTCCCACAGGCCAAAGTAGCAATGGTGATAGAAAATATCTTTGGCAGCCCCTGCAGGTGCAAATCTCACAAAAAGTGTCAGAGCTTTTTAATATATTTAATATATAAGAGTTAGTTAATAAGAAGCCTGAGCTAATAAGCCAAACAGTGCTGTAATTAATACAGTTTCTGTGTGTTTATTTGGGTCTGGGCAGCTGGGAAACCAATGGACAGGAGCCAATACAATGATTAGTCTTTTGGAGGGAAGTTTTCCATCACATTCTGAAAAGTTAATGCAGGGCTCAGTGGGCCGTTGGTGGGGCACCAACTTATAACGGGTTCCACAGCCTGGGCATCACTGAGTCTCACATTTGTGCAGCCAAAACCAGAAGACGGTACAGTTGTCCTCTTCACAGATGCGACCATTATCCTCTTGTTGGTGATGGACGGGACTAAATTAGGATCTTCCTTGTGCTTGAAGCTGCCTTCAGAGGTAGCATATTGTATGGATCCAGTCCCTTCTCTGTGGCTATCATGATCTTCCTCTCCAGCCCTGTAGCCTGCTCCTCATCAGTAGGAACACCACCTCCATGGCTTCCATGGAGCGCAACACCGCCATGGGGCCTGTGGGACCTCAGGGCCTGAGCCACCATAGTGCCCACTCCACGAAGTAACCTTGAAGATTTCGCGCCGGAGACAAGCACTCTGTTGTCTCTTTCAACAAACAAAAAGAGTGAATCCAAACCCTTGTCTCCTATCGACTAGCTATGTGGCTATATAATTTTACTCTTATTTAAACTTTTTCTTCTGTGTTAGTATGTGTGTAGTGAAGATACATGTACATGTGATGCATGTCCTTGGAAGCCAGAAGAGTGTCAGATCCATATAGTTCTGTTAAGGTGGTTCAAAGCTATCTTGTGTAGATGCGAGGATGGAACTCTGTTCCATCTTCAATAGCCGTCCACAGTCTTTACTGCTGAGCCATCTCCAGCCCTGCTATGTGATCTGGTTAATTAGCAATGTGATTAAAAGTTAGTTTTAGAAACGCTAAATTCAGGATGGGTGGTGGTGGCACATGCCTTTAATCCCAGTGCTTGGGAGGCAAAGGCAGACTGATCTCTGAGTTTATAGTCCAACATGGTCTTCAGAGTGAGTTCCAGGACAACCAACATTACACAGAGAACCCTGTCTCGATAAATAAAATAAACCCAAACATTTTCAATTTTTTTTTTTTTTTTGGTTTTTCGAGACAGGGTTTCTCTGTAGCTTTAGAGTCCGTCCTGGAACTAGCTCTTGTAGACCAGGCTGGCCTTAAATTCACAAGGGATCCACCTGCCTCTGCTTCCTGAGTGCTGGAATTAAAGGCATGCGCCACCACTGCCCGGCTGACTGGAAGTTATTAAAATAACAAAGTATCTTTTCATTTTTTATTTTCTGGGTGATTTCATCTGAGTTTCTTAGGTAAGAGCACTAATATAAGTGGTCAGCAATCCTTTGTGCTAAATGACCAGAAAGTAAATATTTTAGGCTTTCTAGGCCATATGGTCTCTATCAGAGCTACTCAGTTCATCACCGTACAATAGGAGCAGTATAGATAGTTGTGAATAAATCAGAATGATTGTTTTCCAATAAGATTTCATTGATTAAAAATAGTTGGGGGCTCTATTTGAACCCCAGATCACTGTTTGCTGAACTTAACTTATGTGAAGATAGATTTTATTTGCTATAGTTGGGTAAAGTATATTTTGTTATGTCTAATAACAATCAAAGTCTTACACATAATAACAAATGTTGGGTGCTATTTACAACTAGTTAAACAGACAGGGCTCTTTCCTTCCAAGGAGTCAATAATCTAAAACAATAACAACCCTACATAGATAATTATTATATGAATGGGTGACTATGTAAAACTAAAGGTAAAACTGAGTTCTGGCCGGGCGGGCGGTGGTGGCGCATGCCTTTAATCCCAGCACTCGGAAGGCAGAGGCAGGTGGATCTCTATGAGTTCGAGGCTAGCCTGGTCTACAAGAGCTAGTTCCAGGACAGGCTCCAAAACTACACAGAGAAACCCTGTCTCGAACCCCCCCCCCCAAAAAAAGTTCTGAGATGGATAGATTTCTTCTAATGCTCTTAGTTTACAAAGACTAGGTAAAATAAAAAGAGCTAAGAGATCATCCACGATTGTGTGTGAAGAACAGAATAAAGCCTTAGCTTAAAAAAAAAAACATTTAAGTGGCCTTAGAGAACCTCTCAGCAGCTAGGAACTGAAGTTCCCTCACATCTTGACTTACAAAGAGGAGGGTTGATTTGCCTTCCCTCAATCCTAATTTTTTCTCAAATGCATTAGTTTTACCCTCTTGAGTTCAGGGGATATGCCATGGTTGGCTCTAATGATGTCAGTAACACAGGCTTCTTTAGTCTGGAACAATGATGTGTCTCCTTTTCAACAGGAGTAGCAGAATTAGAGAAGTCAGCGGATGTTAGTGTAGCCGCATGTATCCATATGTATGGCAATGCCTGGACTTTCACAAACTAGCAACTTAGTGACCTATCACCTACTGTTGTAGGAATAAAGCAATATTTCTCTATTGGAGAGGGCAAGAGTCTCATAGACTCTTGGAAGATAGGAAAATGTGAACATTGGTAAGTTTGGGACTATCTAGATTCTGACCCCTTCCTCCTTCCACTAAGAACTTTCCCCTTGGGAAATGCAAGGGGTAGTAAGATGTCTTCTTCCATTACAGGGACCAGAAGTCCAGACGCTTGTCTGGCTTTCCCCAGTCCCCAATTTAACACCCAGTACACTCAGGCCAGCCCAAGAGAAGGTGATCCGAGCTTGGTTAACCGTATGCCCTTAGTTTGGACTTTGAATCTGCAGTGAGTTACAGGAAAGTAAGCAAGCTTCATCCCACAGCACAGAGGTACCCAGAGACTAGCAGGAAGGACATCATAGACCAAATGGCTACAATGCCTGGACTCTTGCCCAGTATCAGTGACATCAGACCATTTCAAGACTAGCTTAGGATCCCTCACTTCTTGACCCTCAGAACTACTCATTATCCAATCTTTTCCCAGTAAACTCCCCTTCTGCTTAAACACTGGGATGGTTTAACACATACAAGGAAAAGGGTGAAAATCAAGGGACTACAGATACAATGTATTTTTCCATTTCTTATATAGTTGCCCTTTTCTCAGCTTACTGAAAATGTCTGTATGTTCCTATCTGTGCTCTAATTTTTGCAACCAGAGTCATCAGCCTTAAAACTTAAAGGTCCAGCTGGATCCATTTCACTGTAACTAGAATGAAGGTATCCCAAACTACATGTTTCCCCTGTGAACTTAGCTGATTATCTCCAAATATAATAAGCACTCTTCTCACAATTTGATTTGAATTTTTAATTCATCACCCAAGACTATTTAGATTCTAATTTAAAAACCAATATTGCAGGTTTCTCAAAGGGAAAAGGAGCTGTCTGAATCTCTCTTTGCTGAAGATCATTACAAGCACATTGTGCTTCCTATTCCTTTTGCCAACAAGAAATTTCTTAATCAAGCACTTCATCCAGGGCAATCAAATGTTCCTCATTAAAATTACATGTAAAAAGATTAGTTTTTAAGTTTTTTCAAAAATATTTAAATTGCCAAATTGAAATGTTTGTCTATAGTTCTTTTGTGCAGAGAGTCTAAACCTTGTTTCTGTAGCATCTAATCAAAACCATAGTTGTTCTCTAGTGAGCACATTTAAAAAAAAAATCACAGGAATTGATTTTTGAGACATAGCCTTGCTATGTAGCCCAGACTGGTCCAGGATTCACTCCTATCTCAGACTCCAAAGTGCCGAGATTGCAGGCTTGTGTCACCACTTGCCTTAGACACTTTTCCACTGACCTGACAAAACACCATGGCCAAGGCCACTTATTAAAGAAAGCATTTAATTTGGGATCACAGTTCCAGAGGGCAAGACTCCGTGACCATCATATGCTCCTGGCAGCAGGCATGCAGGCATGGTGCGGGAGCAGCACTGAGATTTTTAAAAAAAATATTTATTTATGTATTTTATGTATATGAATGCCCTATTTGCATGTTTTCCTGTGTGAGAGTAGAGGGCATCAGATCCATTATAGATGGTTGTGAATCACCATGCAGTTGTTAGAAATTGAATTCAGGAACTCTAGAAGAGCAGCCAGTGCTCTGAACCACTGAACCATCTCTCCAGCCCCCAGCAGCTGAGGTCTTACATCTTGATAAACAAGGGCAAGGTAGAGAGACCTAACTGGGAATAGCTTTTGAAACCCCAAAACCCACCTCTAGTGACATATCTCTTCCAACATAAAGTCACACCTCCTAATCATTCCCAAACAGCCACATGAGATCTGAGAGACAGAAGAGGAACATGATAAGATTTGCTTGTTAAGGAAATAATTTTGTAATAAAAGAGTAGAAAATGCCGGGCGGTGGTGGCGCACGCCTTTAATCTCAGCACTCGGGAGGCAGAGGCAGGTGGATCTCTGTGAGTTCGAGACCAGCCTGGTCTACAAGAGCTAGTTCCAGGACAGGCTCCAAAGCCACAGAGAAACCCTGTCTCGAAAAACCAAAAAAAAAAAAAAAAAAAAAAAAAAAAAAAAAAAAAAAAAAAAAAAGAGTAGAAAATGTATTGGAGGAGAATGAGTAAGAAGATCTTTATCACTCCATTGCTTGAAACCCTCTCTTCCTTAGACTCAGGAAATTGCACCTGGTTTTTGTCCTACTCTTGGCCCACCCCCACTTTTTTTAAACTCTATGTGTGTGTGTGTGTGTGTGTTGTTGTTGTTGTTGTTGTTTCAAGACAGAGTTTCTTTGTGTAATGCTGGCTGTCCTGGAATTCACTCTGCATACCAAACTGGCCTCGAACTCATAGATATCTGTCTGCCTCTGCCTCCTCCCAAGTGGGAGATTAAAAGCGTGGCCACCACTGCTGGGCTTCCCACTACTTTTCTTTAAGAGATCTACCTCAATTGGACATTTAAATGGTGCTCTCCTAAGACTGGCCACACATGGAAGTTTTCAGGGATATGGGCTCTCTTAAGTATTATCAGTGGGGCGAGGGGGGGGGAGTAAAATGCTTTGAAAAAGTCTTGTATCAAAGCTTTGCTTTGTTTTGATTTTTGACTTTATTATTTTATGGTTGTTTGGCGGTAGGGTCTTGCTGTATAGTCAAGCCTGGCTTGGAATTCTTGATCCTCAGATTACAGGTGTGCACATCATACCCAGCTCAGCTATTTATTTATTTTGGTTTTTCAGAATCAGGGTCTTTCTGAGTAGCCTTGGCTGCCTGGAACTTGTTCTGTATACCACGCTGGCTTCAGACTCAGAGGTTTGCCTGCCTCTACTGCCTCCCTGGTGCTGAGATTAAAAATGTGCGCTGCCATGACGAGTTTATTTTTTATAAAAGTAAAACATCAGGTACTGGAGAGAGGGCTCAACAGTTAAGCAAGTGTATGCTTTTGCAGAGGAGCTGTTTGGTTTTGAGAACCTATTGAGGCAGCTGACAGCTACTTGTAACGCCAGCTCCACGGCATCTGACACCCTTTTCTGGCCTCCTTAGGCACCTGCACTCACGTCCATATACAGACACATGCACACATACATAATTCAAAAGAAAATAGATCTTTTGTTTTTAAGGCATCAAACTAGGCATGGTAGCACATGCCTACAATTCCAGCGGTGGAGGCACGAGGAACAGGAACTTGATTTTAACCTGGACTACAAGACGGCCTGTCTTAAAAGCTGAAAAGAGGCAGTCTATGGTGGTACATGCTTTTAGCAGAGACTGGCGGGTCTTAGTAAGACCAGCCTGGTCTATATGGTGAGTTCTAGCACAGCCATAACTAAGCAGAGAAACCCTGTATTGAAAGACAAACAATCGAATAAGATGAAAGTAAATAGAATAAAAAGCTGAAAAGATAAACAAAGACCAATAAAAAAAAATCCACGATCCAGCAACCCTACTTGTGAGTCTACATCTAAAAGCATGGAAACATAGTTGCCACATTAGTTCTGTTGTCATTGTGACTTAACCCCAGACAGGACCAGTTTCAAGGGGGAAAGTCTGTTGTGGCTCACAGTTCCAGAGGACTCATTCACAGATGCTTGGCTTAGGGTACTTGGGTAAAACACTTTGTTACAGGCAGGAAGAAAGGGCAGGAGAAAGCAAAGCCAGTGTCTATTAGGAATGAATCTTTAATGCATGGCTTAACTGCAAATGTGTGCATGTGCGCACACATATGGCTTTTATTCAATTTCTATATTTTTAGAAGGAAGAGAATTCTGTCACATCGGTCCGACTTGAAGATATAATAACTCAGTTCTTTCCCCACAGGTTCAATGAGTAAAGGCACCTACCAACTCCTACAAGCTGTCGCATGCAGTGTGTCACATGTACCCCCCCATACGCACATGCACAAGATAAACAAATAAATAGATGCAAAACAAAGTATCATGCTAAATGAAGTAAGTTTCAAAACATTAGCTACTGTATGATCCCTGTTATGTGAAGTATCTGAAGTAGTCAAACTCCTGGAGGTTGAAAGTGTTAAGTTGGGTGTGTAGCCCCCAGGCCTGGGAGTTGTATTGGTCTGGACTCCAAATCCCAGCATGCCAGGTCCTGACGGGGGGGGGGGGGGGGGGGGGGGAGGGGGGGAAGGAGTCAGGACCACTCCCACAGGGTATTTAAGTAAGCTCCCAAAGGAGAAACACGTGGTCTCTTTCCTCTCCTGGTTCCCCCTCGGGGCCACCTGAGAACACAGGAATCCCATTAAGCCTGGCTATTTTTAATTTGGCTTGTTGTGATTTGGCTTGATTGGGATTTTTGCGTAGACAGAGAGCTCGCGTTAGGAAAAATTCCTAACAAAAAACTGTGGTTATGGCAACTAGGGGCTTAGGGAAGTTGTTTAATGAGTGTGGAACTTATAAAATGAACAGATCTGAAGATTAGAGCACAAATACAGTTAAATGCCATTGTTGAATGATCCCCAAATGCTGTCTACACAAGGGACTTCCTTGATTTCCTTTACCCTTGATCGCCATGTCACACAGAGGATGTTCCTGTGTCAGGTGTCTTCCTGACATCTTTGACTGATGGAATGAGTTTGGAGCGCAAACTCCAGGTTCCTCCCTGCCAGATTGCCTCCCTCCCACTTGAGGTGTTATCAGGACACGTCTGTACCCTCCATGGCCTTAGGTGCTGCTGCAGGTAAGCACAGGTCTGGAGCTCTGTCCCTATAGCCTGGCATTGTTAGTGGCCAGCCTCTGGGTTATCTTTCCTAACTCCTATTTCTTGGGTGAAAACTGTTTGATTTAGATACCTAAGTACTCTTCTAAATCTGATGGAGATCTACCTGGCATAGACATTCCATCGGCCAGTGTCACAGATAGGATACTGCTAGTTTGAACTGAAGGTCCCGTTTTCTCATCCTGCTGATAAGATGATAAAATCATTATTATCATTGCTACTTGTGTGCATGTGTGTTGTGTATCTGTGTTTGAATGTACTTGAGTGTGGAGTATATGTGTGTGCACGTGCCTGTAGAGGAGAGAAACATTCCTCTCTCCTCACTAAACCTAAATAGCTCACCTTAGAAAACCTTACAGCTTCATTTACAAAAGCAAATCCTTAAGATAAAAAAAACTATACCAATCCTTCCACTGTTGGCATATTAAGTGTAATTGTAAAACATAAGTGTAATTTTTGTTGGTTTTTTTTCTTTTGGTTTTTCAAGACAGGGTTTCTCTGTAGCTTTGGAGCTTGTCCTGGTACTAGCTCTTGTAGACCAGGTTGGCCTCGACCTCACAGCGATCCACCCACTTCTACCTCCCAAAGGCATGCACCACCACCGCCTGTGTAATTTTTATTTATTTATTTTGTTTTTTTAAATATTTATTTATTTATTTATTATTTATACAGGCAGACCAGAAGAGGGCACCAGATCTCATTACAGATGGCTGTGAGCCACCATGTGGTTGCTGGGAATTGAACTCAGGACCTTTGGAAGAGCAGGCAATGCTCTTAACCACTGAGCCATCTCTCCAGCCCCCTTTATTTTGGGTTTTTGAGACAGGGTCTCTCCATGTAGCCCTGGAGGTCCTAGAATTCTTTAAGTAGATCGATCAAACAGGCCTTGAACTCATAGAGATCTGTCTACCTCTGCCTCCTGAGTGCTGGGAATAAAGGTGTGTGTCACCACCCCGGCTTTTTCATTTTTTTAACTAAATTTTTTTCTTACGTATATTTTGATCAGACTATTTCCCTGTCCCCAACTTCTTAATTTTTAATCTCTGTTGTATATGGCATTTTTTGAGCAATGTAGCATAAAAGTCACAGAAATGTTTGTGTGTATGTGTGTGTGTGTGTGTGTGTGTGTGTGTGTGTGAGCGTGCATGCATGTGGGGGGGGGTCTATGTGTCGACTGTGACGTGAAGATACCTAAGTGTGTATCTGTTGTTAAGTTACCTGGCCGCATGTCATTCTTTAAATGCCCAATTTATCGCTATTTGAAACATCTCTACTTAGTTAGCTATTAGCTTTGCTTCCCTCTGACTCATCCTGAATTTCTTTTCTTCAGGGCAGTCAAGAATCTGGCTTTTCCTGAATGGGGTCCCCTGAGCAGAGAACTCCTCAGGCTACTGGTGGCTACTAGGCTGCGTCTTCCCTGTTGCCTTTGACAGAACTACAGTCCAGATGTTTTGCTACAACAAATATGGTTTGCATAGTAAGAAGATAGATGTTCAGATATACTAAGTATCAGATGTTCACTGCTGAGTATTCAAAGTATCTTTTGAAACTATGGGAAATCTACATTTCTAGACATCTTTTTATGATAATGACTTTCTTGTTGAACAAAAGAAAGATCAAGTTGAGTTACTGGGCCACATGCATCTATTTAATCTATTTCAGAAACATTTATTGGGAAAATACTCTGTGGTAAGGACTTATTAAGAGTTGAGGATACAGCCAGGCAGTGGTGGTGCACACCTTTAATCCCAGCATTTGGGACACAGAGGCTGGTGGATCTCTTTAAATTCAAGGCCAGCCTGGTCTACAGAGTGAGTTCTAGGACAGCCAAGGCTGCTGTTACATGAAGAAACCCTGTGGGGGAAGGAGAAGTTGAGGATACAGAGATGATAAAACATCCTTGCCCACAGGAATTTTCATCCCAAAGCAGGAGACAGAGAGAGGTAGCAAATATGTATGAGGATATGCTAAAAAGGGACCAGAATCACAAACACAGACTAGATGAAGGTGTGTGAGCTCTGTGTGGGAAGAATTCAGGAAAGGCTTACTTGGGGAAATAATATTTGGCATAGACTCTGAATGGAATGTAGAATGTCCCCCAAAGGCTGTGTCAAGTGCCGGTCACCGTTTGTGGTGATATCTGGAATGCTGTGGCAGTTTGAGGAGGCAGGCCTGACTGGTGGAAGTAAATCACTGGGGTCAGGATTTTAGTACCACTTAGGAGTTTTTGCTTCCTGGTTCACAGTATGTGAACAGCTGCCTGAAGTCACTCTGTCAAACTTTCCCCACTATGGTGGTGTAGTGGCTTTCATGAGAATGGCTTCCATGGGTTCATATATTTGAATGTTTGGTCCCCAGTTGGTAGAACTATTTAGGAAGGATAAGGAGGTATGGCTTTGGAGAGGAATGTCACTGCATGTGGGCTTTGAGCTTCCAGAAGCCCACACTAGTTAGCTCTCTTTCTCCTTCTGCCTCATGCTTGTGGATAAGATAAATATAAGATCTCAGCTGCTGTTCCAGCTGCCTGCCTGCTGCCATGGTCCTGGTTTTGATGGCCATGGACTCTACCAACTCAAATTGTGAGCCCCAAATTAAATATCTTCTTTAATAAATTGCCTTGTCACGGTGCTTTGTCACAGCAATAGAAAAGTAAGACAAATGGGTTAAATTCCTGTGGAACCACCACCACCACCAACCCCCCTCAAATAAGCCAAACAAAAACCCAGAGAGATGATTTCTATGACCAGGGGGAGATGGTTTCTGGCAAAAATACATGATATGTAGATAGAAGATAGAAGTGTGTGTGTGTGTGTGTGTGTGTAATATATGTATACATTATATATACATAAAGCAGAAGCACCTATCAATAGTCATATTTATTAAGATAGGACTAATTGTTACAGCAAATAGGAGATCCTTAACAAATTCCAAGGTGTTTTCAAAACAAGGAAGGAGAACTAATTAAACCAGGATGCTATGGAATACCAAATAAAGAGTACAAATACGGCAGAGGTACTGTATGGAAATTGTGTTCCAGGAATCTCAGAGATGATGGAAATATGCCAGGGCCCCTTTCCAAAGTTGATAAATGGTCAGAGAATATATTTTAAAAAATGCTTAGGCGGTTAGTGGCGCACACCTTAAATTCGGCACTCAGGAGGCAGAGACAGGTGCAGGTGAATCTGTGAGTTTGAGGCCAACCTGGTCTTCAGAGCGAGTTCCAGGACAGGCTCCAAAGCTACAGAAACCCTGTCTCAATATATATAACACAGAGAATGAGTGACATTTGGGAGAGTGTCGAAGAAACTAATGTTCACTGGAGAACCTTTATTATTACATTTTCCCAATCTTTTTAGTAGACAGTACTACATTGGCCATTTGTTTTTTCTTTTTCCCTGCCTTCAGCTCAGTACACATTTGTTATGCAAGCCATGCCCTATCTTATTCTCAGTGTAAAGTATGGAGAGTGTATAAAAAATTAAAAAAATGTTTCATACAAATTAGAAAGGTCTAAGGAAGTGATGTGAGGTATAAAAATGTTTTAGTTTTCTTTCCCTCTTTATGCTATTGTTATGCTAAGACTTCTCAAAAGTTCAGAGTTTTAACACTAATCAATGGACTTCTGATAAGCTATTTAGCCCTGCCACTATCATCATAGTGACTGCGCCTAGTATATTTGGGGAGAAGGTTTATTGAAGATATGAGGGAGAAAACAGCCAGAGGCATCTGGAAGGGTCCAGACTGAGCATGGTCATGGGAGGAGAGGAGGTGGGAGAGAGCAAGAGAGGAAGAGAAGAGGGGGTGACCAAGGGAGTAACTGGGAATCCAGAGACCAAGAGATGAAGAGGCAAATAGAACCCTTAGCTAGTGGCTGAGGTTTTATAGGGATGAGAAGCTGGAGAAAGGAATTGGGTTTGGAAAGTTTAGGGTATGCCAACAAGGATGACTGGTAACAGATAGGGATTAAGGGAGACTGGCGCTAGGACCCGCTTTGATATGTTAATAGACACCTCAGTTAGCCATTTGTCCTGAGATTGAGACCTAAAAGAGTGTAATCTTCCAACATCTACGATCAATGAGCACTTGACAGAGGAAACAGACTTTGGGCTCTTGTTTCAAATCCTGTCTCCACCTGTGTGGTCCTTGTACAGATGACACAGTCTTGGTTTTTTCACTTCCTCATCCACAAAACAAGGATAATATCCTATTATCTACTGCTATGGTCAGTCTTCTCTCTTTCTTCCTTCCTTCCTTCCTTCCTTCCTTCCTTCCTTCCTTTCTTTCTTTCTTTCTTTCTTTCTTTTTCGTGACAGGGTTTTTTCTCTGGAGCTTTGAAGCCTGTCTTGGAACTAGCTGTGTAGATCAGGCTAACCTTGAACTCTAGAGCTCTGCCTGCTTCTGCCTCCTGAGTACTGGTATTAAAGGCATGCTTCACCACCGCCCAGCCAGTCTTCATTTTCAACCTGATTAGTTTTAGAATCACCATGGAAACACATCTTTGTGTGTGTCTATTGACATGCATCCAGAAAGATTTAACTAAATAAGGGAGACCCATTCTGAATGTTGGCAGCAACCATCCAATGGGCTGCTGTTCCAAAGTGAATAAAAATGACGAGCCTTGAACACCAGTGTTCATCTCTCATGTTCCAGCCGCCATGATGGACTGTATCCCTTCTCATTCTAAGCCAAAGCAAACCCTTCCTCCTTGTGTTATTTATATTGAATCTATCTATCTATCTATCTATCTATCTATCTATCTATCTATCTATCTATCTGTTTTGATTGTTTTTGAGACAGGGTTTCTCTGTAGCTTTGGAGCCTATCCTGGAACTTGCTCTGTACACAAGGTTGGCCTGGAACTCGCAGAGATCCACTTGTTTCTGAATTTTTTTTCTGAAATTTTTTTATTTATTACTAGATATTTGCTCACAGCAACGAAAAAAGGAAGTAATACACTTATATTTTAGTGTTGCTACAACTGAAGATGCTTAAAACAATTCCTGGCACATGATACACATGACGGTTGTTTAATGGTACTGATATCACCTGTAGAAACAGTAAAACAACATGTTTTAAATTGGAATCACGTTTGGAAGTCCAGAATGGGATTTCCTGTTTCCTTTTTGTTACTAACGGCATGTGCTGATTGGTGATGGATATTCTCTGAATTGTAGAATTATCTGCCAATCCTATTCTGATGGCAACATTTTCCTTGGTAATAAAATAGAGACCAATAATATGATTGGCAGTCCCAGTCTTAAATTATTATAGATTCTCATCCAAAGGCAAATGTGAATTAGGATCTCCCTCCCCAACCTCAACACAGCAAGCAAGAAAGGAAGGGACAGGCTCCATTCTGTCATGTGCCCATTCTGATAGCTACAAAAGTCAGAGCCTTATGAGTAATTGCACCAAGACCCCCGAAAGGCAAGTGGGCAAAGCATATAAATATGACTTTTGTCATATGAGACAGTCTCTTAAAACCATGGGCTCACTAGACTTTGCATTTTATGTAAACTGTATTAAAACTTATTTTTAGAAAGTTCTACAAAACAAGAATAGAAATGTCAATAGTAACTACTCTTTTTTATTGCTGTTGTTGGTATTGGGGATTGAATCTAGAGCCTAGTACAGGTTAGCAATTGCTTCAGTACTCAGCTATATCCCCACCCCCCACCCCTATTTTTCCATTTTTTTTTTTTTTTTGAGACAGGGTCTCACTAAATTGTCCATAGTGGCCTTGAATTTGATCTGTAGCCCAGATATCATTGAACTTTTAATCCTTCCATCTCAGCCTCCTAAGTAGGTGAGGTTACAGGCCCCCATCACTGTACCTTCTCATCTTTGAGTGTTTGCTATGTGTCACATATATGGTTTTCCTGTTTGTTTGATTGATTAGGTTTTTTTTTGTTTGCTTGTTTTTTTTTTTTTTTTTTTTTTTTTTGAGACAGAGTTTCTCTGTGCAGCTTTGGATGTCCTGGAACTTACTCTGTAGACTAGGCTAGACTCGAACTCAGAGATCTGCCTGCCTCTGTCTTCTGATTGCTGCCTTTATAGGAGTGCACCACCTGGCATCATATATAGTTCTTAGTGTACTTACTCACTTAAATTTTTTAAAATTATTTTTTACTTTTTAAATATTTGTTTATTTTATGTGTATGAGTGAGTGTTTACCTTCACGAGTGTATGTATACCATGTGCAAGACTCATGCTCACAGAGGTTAGACAGTTTCAGACTTCCCTCGGAGCTAGAGCTACAGACAGTTGTGAGCTGTCATGTGGGTGCTTGCTGGCTTCTGAGGAGCACCCAGTGCTCTTAACTTTGTAGCTACTTCTCTAGCTCCCAATAAAAATTTTACAACAGCATTATAAATGGGAAGTGCAATTGTTTTAGTTTGGTTTCTGTTGCTGTGATAACACTCTATGACTAAAAGCAACCTGGGGAGTAAAGAGTTTATTTAGCTTACAATTCTAGGTCACAGTTCATCATTGAGGGAAGTCACAGTAGGAACTTATGAAGAAACTAAAGCAGAATTTATGGAGGAATGCTGCTTATGGCTTCAATCTCTAGTTCACTCAACTTTTCTTTTAAAAATATGTTCATTAATTCTCTGATAATTTTGTATAATATATTTTGATTATATTTACGAGTTCTTCTCCTTAACTCTTCCCAGATCCACCCTACCTCCCTGCCCTAACTCCATCTTCATGTCTTATTTATTATTATTATTACTACTATTACTACTACTACTATTGTATAACCCATCTACTCAAATTTGTTCTGTCTATATACTTTTTGGTATTGGGTCATCCACTGGAGTGTGGTTGACTTACCAGAAGCCATAGTCATTAAAAAAAAAAACCCTGACTCGAGCTGGGCATTGTGATGGAAACGTTTAATTCCAGTACTCAAAAGGCAGAGAGGCAGGTGGATCTCTGTAAATTTTAAATTTGAGGCCAGCCTGGTATACAAAGTGAGTTCCAGGACAGCGAGGGCTATTATATGTAGAAACCCTGTCTCGAAAAACAGGAACCAAAAAAAAAAAAAAAAAAAAGCAAAACAAAACCCTGACTCTTCAAACCCCAGAATCCAGGAAGTGTTCATCGACCCATCCTTGGGGACAGAGGCTTAACCTCTTCCCCACCCACCCTGTGCTAGAATGTTGAGTGGTTTGATCCTGTGCAGGTCTTGAACAGGCAGCTACACCTGCTGTGTCTTCATGAGTGCAGAAGACACTGTTTTGCTCTGATCCTTTCTGAATTCTGGCTCTTCCAATCTTTCTGTTCTTTTTGAGATGGTACCTGGGTTTTGGGAAGGTGTTGTGATACACATGTCCCATTTGTTACTGGGCACTCTCCACTTGTTTATTCTCTTCGCTTTGACAAATTGTGAGTTTTTGCATTAACAACATCCACTGCACGAAGAAACTTCTCTGATGAAGTCTAAGAGCTGCATTAATCCTGGTTCAGAACTGTTCACTACCCGGGTGCACAGAAACTGCTGGAGCTGCTGGGGGCTGCGCAACTTCCTGAGTGCCTGTGGGTCTAAACAAGAGCCACAGCCACAGTCCTTACCCTCATCTGCAACATCTAACTTTCTTTTAAACTTAGGCCAGTTTGTCTAGGGATGGTGCCACCCACAGTGGACTGGGACTTCCCATGTCAAATCACCAATCAAAACCGCCTCTAGGTGTTAGATGGTTCTGAGGTTAACAGCACTGATTGTTCTTCCAGAAGATCTGGGTTTGGATGAGCAGATGCACAGCCACCCACAACCATTTGTAACTCCACGTGGAGAATATCCAATGCCCTCTCCTGGTTTCCATAGGCACCAAGAACTCATATGGATAAACATACATGCTGACAAAACACCCATACATATAAAATAACTCTTTTCAAATGTTCTTTAAAACAAACGAACAAGCAAAAGATCTCTCACAAACATTACCACAGGCCAATTTGATGAGGGCCATTCTTCAACTGAGGCTTCCTCTTGCCAGGTGACTCTAGGCTGTGTCAAGTTGATAAAAGCTAACAAACACCATTATTATCACCATATTAAAACAACAAGGAGGTTGAGGAAATAGCAAGGTTGTTAATTGCCCAGAGGTCATACATCAAAAAAGTGGCAGAGCTGGTAACTGAGTCTTTGTAATGGCATCAAAAATGGCATCGGTCGCAGTGTAGGAGCAAAAGCACCCAATGTTTCCGAATATGCAAAAATTATATATACTTAATGGAGGTTTTGAAACTAAACCAATAAATCAATTTGATTTTGAATGCTCAGAAAATGTTGAAAACTTAGAAATGTTTGTTGATGGTCTGGGTGCATTTGACGAAGATCCACCAGTGTTCTACATAACCCAGAGAATTCCTTAGACATGATGGATTTCAATACCTTAGGAAGTGTGCACAAAAAGCACATTCTTGCCTACTAAACAAGAACTCACTTGTATTATAAATAATTTTATCAGGCCGGGCGGTGGTGGCGCACGCCTTTAATCCCAGCACTTGGGAGGCAGAGGCAGGCGGATCTCTGAGTTCGAGACCAGCCTGGTCTACAAGAGCTAGTTCCAGGACAGGCTCTAGAAACTACAGGGAAACCCTGTCTCAAAAAAAAAAAAAAAAAAAAAAAAAAAAAAAAATAATTTTATCAGTTAAAGGTTCAGAAACTCTATTTAAGACATAGAGCTGAGCGTGAGAGCAAGCTTTGGGCCCATCTTTAGTTACAACATCAGTTCTTCTTCATAAGGATGTTGTGAAATATTTCTGAAAGTTCAGTGACCCCTCTGGACACCCGGACACTTCTCTTTTCTCTGGGGTTCGTGTCATTCACCCTGTATTCCCATGGTCTTTATAATTGCCACTACTCCTATCTGTGCACTCCCTTATGAGACTTTATGTTAGCCTCCTCCAGCTACCCTTACTACTTCAGAAGGAAAATATATAGACCCTTTTCTTTTGAAGAATTGCTTTTAATTCATGGGAAAACACATTTAAAGGAAAAAGAAATTGACAAAAACAAGGATGAAGTTACAAATCTTCACCAAATTTTAACAAGTTCACTAAGCTATCTATCCCTATGTTTTATCAAAATGAGTCAGTAGGCTGAGCCTAAATTAGCTTTATCATTATAATCTGTTTTGGAAGTTGCTTTTTTCCATGACCGGTATTTATTAGCTTTTAGATGCTGGGCACTGTATGAGTCAGTCACTGTACACACATCAACTCCTTAGAATCCTATTTCACATGACTAAACAGACATATTATGATTGGCTATTGGCCCAGTGTGGTTGTGGCAGTTTATGTCTTAAATATCTCCCCAAAGGCTCGTGCTTGGGAAGATGCTAGTGGGAGTTTGTACAAACTTGAGGGGCGAGAGGCCTACGGGTCACCTGTAGTGCGCCCTTGAAAGGAGCTGTTTGAGTGCAGCTCTCTTCCCTTTCTCTCCCTTTGCTCCCCGACATGTGAGGACACAGATGTGCTTTTTGTTTTGTATTCTAGCAGTATGCTACTGCCTTATAACAGGCCTACAAAACAATAGGACCAAGCAATCATGAACAGAATCAATCTTTTTTTTTTTCTAAGTTGCTTATCTCAGGCATTTGTTTTGGTGACGGAAACCTGACTAACACTGTGACTTAATAAATCACAGTGATGCATGAGTCACAGGTTGTGAGGCTGCCTGGCTCATAAAGCCTGTGGCCTATCTGGAGTAGCCCACGCCAGGACAGATGCTTTAACAAGCAGAACTGTGGGACAGGTTTGCTTGTTTGCCCTCTGTTTTGGTGGAGGTGTTTGCTGCTGTGTGAACACTGATCTGGCAGCCTCTCTTGGCCAGATGACTTGGCAAGGTCACCATTGCCTTGGTGACTGTTCCTCAGCTTTGGAGATTCATAAACTTGGTTCTCTTGATTAACCAGAGATGACGTATAACTTGAAGAAAATCCACACTGATAAAATGTACAGGGTGTTACTGTTACAACCTTACAAAGGCACATTTTTTTTTCCAGTCAGAAAATATTTTCTGCCTATCTGGAACTCAGTCTTTTGCTATCAGGGAACCTAGAAAGCCTGGGAGGAACTTTTTAATCTATCTATCTATCTATCTATCTATCTATCTATCTATCTATCTATCTATCTATCTATCATCTATTTTTCTATCTATCTATTTATTTGAAACAGGGTTTCTCTGTGTTGCCCTGGTTTTCTGGAACTCACTCCGTTGACCAGGCTGGCTTCAAACTCAGAGATCTGCCTGCCTCTACCTCCTAAGTGTTGGGATTAAAACTGTTTGCCACCATCACTAGGATGCCTAAGAGTTTATTAATGAGAGTGGAACAAGCAAGAGAAATAGAAAATTTGAGGGGTAATATTTCCCTTAGGTATTAGGCATGATAAATGCAATATTTAATATTCCTTCTATGCCAGAAAACCCAGCCGATGGTCTGTAGCCTCAGAACTAAAGTCTTTCTTCATGAGTCAGAAACTGAGGTGGACGTACATAGTAATTGTCAAAATATTTGTCCTGTTTCTGAAAATAAAGGCCTTACCCACACTGATAATGCTCTGTAAGTCGTTAAACTCCAGGGCAAGCTGCCGTGTGCATTAAGAGTGGTCCCTGCATCCAGGAAGTTACAGCTTCACCCCACAATTTTACGTAGGCAAAACTAACAGGGAAAACCTGTGGCCTAAACCCTAGGTGTCCAGAAGCCAAGTAGGACAGAACAGAAAGATCATGGGGAGCTGGAGTAATCACGGAACGCTTTTAAATGGACAGGAAACCACAGGAGCGAGTTAAGTCTAGAGCAGTGAGAGGAGAAATATGGGACACCCTGATGATGTCAGAATTCTGAACAAGGCCATTCTTCCCGGGAGAACGACGGCAGGGAATAGATGGTCACTGGGGATGGGTAAATTGGGCTGGATAACAGCAGGCCTTCTAAGGTAGAAAGGGATTTAGACATGATTAGTTGGGAATGCAGGCTTAAAATAAGTTCAGGTGTGTTGCGAGGGAACGGTTGTGGTAGTCCAGATCTGAGGTGTCGAGGGACCCAACTGAAGCAGATGGGACTGGATGAACAGAATAAACTGATCCTTAGAAGGTCTGATCATCAGGGGAATAAAGTAGAAGAATACTCAGGTTTGGGGCTGGAGAGATGACTCAGCAGTTAAGAGTATGTTGTTTGCTCTCTTGTGGAGAATGCAAGTTTGGTTTCCAAGCATTCGCATTGGGTGGCCTCACAGCTGCCTGTAACTCCAGTTTCAGAGAAGCTAACCTCCTCGCCCCCAATACATGGCAAACACACACACACACACACACACACGCACACACACATAAACGCACCCCATAGAGATACATACATATACACATAACTAATTAAATTAAAAATAAATCTTAAAAAAGGATAGGTTAAAAAATAAGTGGTTTCTCACCAGGCGGTGGTAGCTGGATCTTCGTGTTTAAGGCCAGCCTGGTCTACATAGTGAGTTCTAAGACAGCCAGGGCTATCCAGAAAAACTCTGTCTCAAAAAAACAAAACAAACAACCAAAACACTAAAAAGCAACTGGTTCCTCCTATGCCCACTGATACTTATATTTACATAGTTTTCCTTCCTCCTTTCTTTGTCCTATTTCTTTAAACCTTTCTTTCCTCCTACATGTAAAACTTTGAGGAATAAAAGATTTCTAATAAACTAGCAGGGCAGTGGTGGCACATGCCTTTAATCCCAACACTGGGGAGGCAGAGGCAGGTGGATCTCCATGAGTCTGAGACCAGCCTGGTCTACAAGAGCTAGTTCCAGGACAGGCTCCAAAGCTACAGAGAAACCCTGTCTCGAAAAACAAAAATAAATAAATAAATAAATAAATAAAACAGTGAGGAAAGTATCAAGAATCAGTTTTATTTGTTTGTGTGTTTGTTGGAGACAAGGTCTCACATAGTCCAGAGCTGTTGCTGAACTCACTTTGCAGTTGAGGAAGGACCTTGAGCTGTTTGTTGATCCTCCTAGTCGCTATCCCCCTAGGGCTGGGATTCCAGATATGTGCTGGGACCTCTGGGCAAGGGATCTTTATTATTGCTATAAGCTGTCTTATTCCATCTTTACTTATATGCCCCCCGCACCCTGCTTCATTCCTTCTTCCTTTTTCTTTTTGATATTTACTATTCAAAGCTAAAGTCTATAAGACCATCTTGATAATTTGTATACTCATCTGAACTATCTCTCAAGGTCCTTGGTGTTCCTTCAAATACTGTTTCATTCTATTTTAAACAATAAGAAAGACAATGTAGTTAATACTCAGTACAACCTTTAGTTCAGAAAGATTCCTCACATTCTTTACAATGTATCCCAGTGTTATTTTATGTAGACACACTGCTTTTCATCTTGTGCCTTTCATCTGAAGATCATAAAGCATGCAGAAAACACTAATTAATTCTTACAACAGCCTTCTGAAGTATAATTTGTATGCATACATAGTAGATGAATCACCCCAAAGACCAGCAAAACATAGCTTTTATGGGAAAGAATAGGCTTGGCACAACTTAGTGCATAAGCAACCTAGTCAAATACTTTAGGGCAGGGAAGGAGGCATCAATTTTTAATTTAAAATAAAAAGGAGTTTGGGTGTGGTGAGTACCTACACTTTCAGCACTCAAGAGGATGAAGGGAGAAGAGTTTGAGTTCTAAGCCAGCCTAGACTACATGATGTGATGAAGAGACAAGGGAAAAAAGGAAGGAAGGGATGGAGAGAGGGAGGGAGGGTGGGAGGATGGAAAAAAATAACAATGGGATTTAAGTAAGAAAATATCTAAGTAATGACCTCTGTAGGTTTCCACAAGCAACAATTGGACTTTTGCAACAAATATCATCAATAAAACAAAGATGTGTTAGAGGCTATTAATGGTATCCCTTCAATCTTGTCACTCCCTAGACAAGCTCCTTAGAAACAAAGAAAGCCTTGTCATTAACTGAAGCTTTGATTTAGGACCATGCAGAGAAAGTGTGCCATGGGCTGACTCATCAACCTAGCTTCTTTCTCAGATTGCCCTGGAGTGTCTGTCATTTGGGTGTGCAGCCACAGTCCAGGAGCCACTCAGCCCAAGAGAGAAAAATCTTCACTACTGGTTTTAGGCTACTCTCTTTAATAATCAAAACCAACCAATATTAGGAGGCCTGAGAGATGGGTCAGTGGTTAAAAAATGCTCACTGCTTTTTCTAACATCTTGAATTGTTTTCGGCACCCAAGTTAGGTGGCTTTCAGCTGTCTGGAGCTCCAGATCTGAGCTGATGCTCCCTTCTGGCATCTTCAGGCACAGACCCATGTGGTACAAACACATAAATAGAAAGAAATTTTTTTTAAAAGCAAACAAGTCCAGTGTGGTGGTGCATGTTTTTAATTCCAAAATTTGAGGGGAAGAAGGTAGATGTCTGTGAGTTTGAGTCCAGCCTGATCTATATAGCAAGTTTCAGGATAGCCAGGGCTATAATAGAAAGACCCCATCTCAAGGCCAGGTGGTGGTGGCGCACGCCTTTAATCCCAGGACTCCGGAGGCAGAGGCAGGCGGATCTCTGTGAGTTCGAGGCCAGCCTGATCTACAAGAGCTAGTTTCAGGACAGGCTCCAAAGCTACAGAGAAACCCTGTCTCGAAAAACCAAAAAAAGAAAGAAAGAAAATAGGCTCTCACTTCCTGACTCATTGAACAATCAAGACTATATACTGTTTTTCTAATACTGAAAAACTTAGATATATTAAAGTTGATTAACATAAAATTCGTAGAGGACTATTATAAGACTGACCTAGCCAGGCGGTGGTGGCGCACGCCTTTAATCCCAGCACTCGGGAGGCAGAGGCAGGCGGATCTCTGTGAGTTCGAGGTCAGCCTGGTCTGCAAGAGCTAATTCCAGGACAGGCTCCAAAGCTACAGGGAAACCCTGTCTCACAAAAAAAAAAAAAAAAAAAAAAAAAAAAAAAAGGAAAAAAGAAAAAAAAGACTGATGCGGCGGAGACTTGAAATAAACAACAAAAAAGCCTTTTAGAATAAATCAGTTTTAATAAAGGGAGAAAATGGGATAAACTTACAGAGCCAAGGTTCCAGGGAAGAGCAGCGAACCAAGAGGAAGAAGGGCGGGCCTATCCCATACCCGGTTCTTTTAAAGGTAAACTTCGCCCCTGGGGCGGCCACGCCCCTCATACAAGGGATTGGTCAGCCGCCCCAACATCAGACCCTCCGAATAGCATCATCAAATATAACTGCTATCTTCTTAGCCCCTTAGTCAAGCATAATGACTAAGAAATGAGCAATTTGCAGGAATTCCCAATTCCATTCTTTATCAGGAGCTTAGCCTCCTGAACGCTGGAATTAGAGGTATGTGCCACTATAAGCAGTCTCAAGTGGGAATCTTGAAAGCCAAAACATAATTTATTGAAATTGAGTTTATAAAACAAACATACATATACATTTCAATTTATTTGTTTGCTTATTTGTTTATTTATTTTGAGGTAGGACTTCTCTGTATAGCCCTTCCTGTCCTGGAACTTGCTCTATAGACCAGGCTGGCCTCGAACTCAGAGATCTGCCTCTGACTTCTGAGTACTGGGATTAAAGGTATGAGCCACCATCACCTAGCTCTCCATATTAATTTTTGTTTTTTTTTTTTTTTTTTTGAGACAGGGTTTCTCTGTAGCTTTGGAGACTGTCCTGGAACTAGCTCTTGTAGACTTGGCTGGTCTCGAACTCAGAGATCTGCCTGCCTCTGCCCCCAAGTGCTGGGATTAAAGACATGCGCCAACACTGCCCAGCCATAGTCAATTTATAAGACAAGAAATACATACACTGAGGCAAAATGCCCCAAACTCTATGTAGTAAGATTACTTTTTACTTGCCATTTATTAAATCAGGTGCCATTTACCAATATGCTTGCCTTTCATTTAACTTATTTTAAAAAATATTTATTTATTTATTTGTTTGTTTGTTTATTTATTATATATACAATATTCTGTCTGTGTGTATGCCTGCAGGCCAGAAAGGGCACCAGACCCCATTACAGATGGTTGTGAGCCACCATGTGGTTTCTGGAAATCGAACTCAGGACCTTTGGAAGATCAGGCAATGCTCTTAACCTCTGAGCCATCTCTCCAGCCCCCTTTTTAAAAATAATAGTATATAGTAAATATTAAATCCCACTGTAAAAGGACTCAGAAGCCTGGAGAAATTGAACTACTTAAAGTCATAAAGCTAATGGTAGTAAATTCACAGCTAAAGTACCTAGTTACTAAGTTCCTTCTTTGTTTTGCAAACTGAAGAAGATACTCTAGGGCATAGTAAAAAACAAAACAAAACAAAACAAACCTTCTGTTAAGAGGAGAAAGTGGTCACTTAACACTGGGGGAGGGGAGAGAACTCATAAAAGTGTCATAAAGTATTACTAAAGCTAAGTAAAGAAAGGAGTCAGCCAGGCAGTGGTGGCCCACGCCTTTAATCCCAGCACTTGGGAGGCAGAGGCAGGCAGATCTCTAGGAGTTCAAGGCCAGCCTGGTGTACAAAGTGAGCTCCAGGACAGGCTCCAAAGCCACAGAGAAACCCTGTCTTAAAAAAAACAAAACAAAACAACAAAATAAATAAAAAAATAAAGGAAGGAATCAAGTCTTCCTTACCCCATGAAAAACAAAACTACATAGCTTAACATGAATAACCTAATGAATGCTTAGATTGTTCGTTAATACAATTTAAAATGTCCATATTTGCATAATAAGTACAATTTAATCTTGGTCGCTGTTGCCGTGCTAAGTCAGTTGTGTATAATAAACCACCATTAAAGTTAGTTTTCTCTAAACCCCTTTGCTTATGCTATTCTAGTGTGGTGCTTTAGAACTTGAGTTTTATTGGCTTAGTCATCCTTATCTTTCCTAAAGATAAACTGTCAGAGTTCCAGTAAGTAGGATTTGTTTGCCACATTTTTCTTTTTTTCCGGTTTACTTTCTGAGAACTTCATAGATGAGCACTGCATTGCCATCACTTCTACCTGTCCTGCTGGCCTCGCTAACTCCACCCATGTCCCCTAATTCATTATCTTCTCTTTAATAAATACATATTTAATGAAATAAATCCTTTCTTCCCCAAGCTGCTTTTGATCATGGTGTCTATCATAGTGACAGAAAGCAAACTAAGCTAGTCACCCCACAGTCACATGTTTCTGCATTTGACCATTTATGGTTCTTGGCTCCACCTATTGCCGAAAGAAGTTCCTTAGATGAGGGTGAAAGCTTCACTTATTTGTGGGTATAGAGATAAGTATTTAGAATACAGTTAGAAAACTGGTAGTGGTAGACGCTCTTCTTGGGACCTTGCTCACATTTTTCTTAATAAAGGACCCAGTACCACCAGGGTACTGCAGCAGGAGGAGGGAGGAGGGACAAAAAGGGTTGAATTTTTTCTTCCTGATCAGGTGATGTCAGTGTGTGAATAGTGTACACAAACCTAGGCTATGTCAACATGTGTTTGGGGGACACGATCAGACTATAGCGCACAGTCCACTACTCAGCTACTGTCGTGAGCCCCATTTCCGTCTGATTTCGTTTCCCTGGAGACACTGTTTTATTTTTTTGTGCTGCTGGCTTTCCAGGGCTGATTTTTTTCAGTGCTACATCACACTCTTCCTTGACTCTGTGTCTTTTTGCTTGTCTCATCCCTTTCTTGTTGGAGTAAGTCCTTAGGAAAATCTAGAGAGGAAATGATGTTAAACAAATTTCCCCGAGTCCTTGAATACAAGATAATGTCTTTATCTATTGGATTTGAAAGCCCCTCAGATTTCCAAAAACATTGTTGCTTAACTACATTTTGGCATCTAATATTAGTAATATAATTCTGGCAACATTTTCTTTTACTCTTTTCCACAACGTAAGTTTCTAGAATCATCCATTATTTCTCACGTTTTTGAAGGTTTAAAATTTCATGATGACAACTGAAAGTGGCAACATTCACCTTTAACCCTAGAACTCTGGAGGCAAAAGCAGACAGACCTCTTTGAGTTCCTGTTCTATTTGTAGAGAGTTCCGGGACAGCCATAGCAACAATTGGAAACAAATTCTTCCCAAAGGGTGTTGGGGGGCAGCTCCAGAGATGTCTCCGAGGTCAAGCGTGCTGCCTGCTCTCGCAGAGCCCTCTGGTTCAATTCCTAGTATCCATATGGGACCTCACAATCTTTTGTCACTCCAGTTGCACGGCATGATTCCTTCTTCTGGCCTCCATGGGCACCAGATATGCAAGGAGTACACAGACATACATGCAAGCAAAGCACTCATACTGTGGGTCCAGGGCAGCCAAGCCATACCTGGGGCCCAGGACGCACAGCTGCCACAGCAGGCAGCACTGGGTTCCAGGAAAAGCCAGAAGCTGACACCACCCAGGAAGGGCCAGTAGCTAACATTCCAACCATTAGATAAGATTAGATAAGATCACCAGACATCCCTGAGCCCAGGACTCACCTATTCCCCTTTTGCCAAGAACTCTAAACCTAAACAAATGTCAGTCAATCAGGGTCCTGAATCCTGGAAATCCCCTCACTGCAACCTCCACTCTGATAAAAACCCTATCCCAACTGGGCTGGGCACTCTCTGCTCTCAACCGCTCAGCCGGACAGATGGAGAGAGTCTAGGCTTAAGCTTGAATAAAGGCTCTTTGGTTGTACATGTGAGTCCAGACTCAGTGGTGTTTTTTGGGGGACCCTGAGATCTGAGCATAACAATACAGATTTTGAAGAAATTCGTAAACTGAAACACTGGGTCTTTCTTTCATTTCTCTTAGATATCAGTGAGGAGAAAATGAGCGATTTAGTGGCAAAAGTGAAAACTGTTTCAAGTGGAGAGGAACAAAAGAACCAGGAAGTAACAAATGGAATAGCGGTTATAGGGGTAACTGTAGGTATTCTTAGTTTGGTTAGCTTTTTTCCCCTTCTTCTAAGACAAGGTCTTAGAAGGTCAAGGTCTGGGATAGTCTGGCTTTGTTTCACTTTGTAGATGAGGATGACTTTGAATTATTCCCAATCCACCTACCTCTACCTCCCAAGTATGGAGATTACAGTGAATGCTAGGACTTCTTAAAGGTGGTTAGGCCAATCCTATTTAAAAGTCAACAGTGAGCCAGGTGTGGTGGCACACCTTTAATCCCAGCACTCAGGAGGCAGAGGCAGGTGGATCTCTGAGTTGGAGCCCTGCATGGTCTACAGAGTGAGTTCCACGACAGCCAGGGCTACACAGAGAAACCCTGTCTAGAATAATCAATCAATCAAACAAACAAAACAAAAATAAAATCCCCAAAAAGTTAACTGTGCTATAATAATATAACATAATTGTTGCAATAAAATATAACGTGTTCAGAGTCCTTCTGTGGGGGATGAAGATTTGTTAGGCCATTTTAGGATTCTGCCTACTACAGAAGTGCAGATGTATAGATGTATTCTAATTTGTGATCCATAGTACACATTTTAACCTCTGGAAGCTCATGAAACTTTCCACTGTCCTCAGGTTTCTGAAATTTCATGACATGACTTTGTATGAGTCTATTTTTATCGCTTGCACTGCATACTATATGAGATATGAGCCATTCCAATATGGAAATTCACATCCTTCAATCTGAAAATTTCCATTCAGTATTTTCTCTCATTTTCTCTGTTGGTTTCTGGACCCATGATTATTTGGTCTGTTTGGATTAGTGCTCTAATTTTGATCACCTCATCTGTACATTTTTTGTCTGTTTTTTGTTTTACTTACTTTTCCCAACATCATCATCTATATATTGAGTTTCTTCATTTGGGTACTGAAGATGTTAGTTTATAAGACTTGATTTTCTTTTAACAATTATTCTATTATTTTTGTGTTTGTGTGTGCATTGCATAAATGCTTATCAAGTCTAGAAGAAGGTGTTAGATCCCATGGAACTGGACATAAGGGCTGGGAGCTGAATTTGGGACATCTGGAAGAGCAGCACAAACTCCTAACTGCTGAGCTCATGAAAATGGATTTTCTTGGTTCTATTTTATATTTACATCATGTTTTATGACATGAGGGTTTTTTTTGTTGTTGTTATTGTTGTTTTTCGAGACAGGATTTCTCTGTGTAGTTCTGGCTGTCCTGAAATTCACTCTGTAGAGCAGGGTGGCCTACAACTCAGAATTAGATAGAATTACATAGAATTATAAATCTATATAATTCAAGGCAGTCTGTGATTACAGTGCTATGAACCACATTTCAAGCAATTTCAAAGATGGAGAGGGTTAGTTCTAAGCAGGACCACTGGGCAATCTCCCCAGCCCCAGTTGTTTCCACACTAGGTGAAATACTTGGAGTGCATTCTTGTCTTCTCTGTCTACCGATCTTTTCATTATTACTGGGAGGGTGTTGGCCAAGTCTTGCTAAGCATTTCAGATGGGGCTCAAACTTAGAATCCTCCTCCCTTAGTCTCCTAAGTGCTGGCATTATAGGCCTGTGCCACCACGCCCAGAATAGTCTACTCAATTTTGACCTGCTTAGAACTAAACCTTCCCATTTTTGCAGTTGCATGAAATGTGAATCATAGCACTATAATCATAACCTGGCTTGAATTATAGATTTTCTTTTTACTAGAACAGACTGAGAGCCTCACTGTTTCAATAATGGGCTTTCCCAATGTTTTGTACTGTAACTTGGCCTGTAACCAATACCTGTTGCACGAATATCAGAGCAGATAGTGATTAGAAACATTACATCAATATTCTCTGAGATATATTTACTGATTCCTATTGTTCTTTCTGGAGACAATGGTGTAGGAGGTTTTTCTGCTTATGTCTTGTAACAAGACAGACTGCCAATCTTATCCAATGGTTTATAATGGTTTATTCTCAGAGTCCATTTGACAAAAGTGCATTATGTGATTAGAAATGCAGCAGGAGCCGGGCGGTGGTGGTGCATGCCTTTAGTCCCAGCACTGGGAAGCAAAGGCAGGTAGATCTCTGAGTTCGAGGCCAGCCTGGTCTACAAAGAGAGGTCTAGCTGGGGCTGTTATACCAGGAAACCCTGTATCGAAAAGAAAAGAAAAAAAAACCCAACAAAACCCAACAAAACAAAACAAACCATAAATAAACAAAAAGGAAACACAACAGAAAAAGACAAGGAACTGCCTACCATCTTCTTGGGCCAAGAGTCTCCCCCTGCCCAAACACCACAGTAAAGACTTCAAGTATGGCTTTCCTCTTTCCTTCTATGAACCACTAACGGATCACCAGTTTTTCATAGACGGCATTATCAATTTTAAAATCACTATCGTGAGCTTCCTTATGAATGGTTCTGAAGTTGCATATGAGAAAACATCTAGTTATTTTCTTCATTCTCTCTGCAATTCACTCTGAGCCACCGAGTACTTTTCCCCAACAAAGAATTCTCCAAAAGGCTGGGTGGTGGCACACGCCTTTAATCCCACTTGGGAGGCAGAGGCAGGTGGATCTCTGTGAGTTCGAGGCCAACCTGGTCTACAAGAGCTAGTTCCAGGACAGCCAGGGCTATACAGAGAAACCCTGTCTCAAAAAACCAAAAAAAAAAAAAAATCTTCAAAAAATTTTTTTAATTATAGAAATAGTTTTTCTCAATATTGACAGTATAACAAGTAGACAGTATCTGAGGAGTTACCTCTGTGTGTGCATGTGTGTAGGATGGCATGTGTGTGCCATGGCACACATGTGGAGATCAGGGGACAACTCTGGAAGTGGTTCCTTCCCTCTGCCGTGTGGAGCTGGTGTCTCTTTCGTCTGTCACTGTACACTCCAGGCTGTCTGGCCTGAAAGTGTAAGGGAAATTAAGGGAAGTATAAAAGTGTCTGTTCCAAACAGAGGAAGGAAGAGCTGTGGAAATTAAGAGAGTGCTGGGAGAGTGGATTAGTGTGGTGAGAAAAGCAGCTCACCCTAAACAGCAAACTACAGGCAGCTCTGGGAAAGAGCAAGAGGAACTCTCATTCTAAGGCTAGCTGTCCCAGACCTTCCCCCCTCCTTCCCCTGGCCCTCCCCTCTCGCCCAGACACCCCCCCCCCACTCCCTCCAATTCCCATCCCCACCTCCACCCCACCCCAACCACCCCCACCCAGGGGTAAAGCACTCACTTAGCTTTCGTGAGCTTTATAATTTTTTAAAAAATGCTGCAAGATCCCTGGCGGCAGTAGGCAGCAGAAATGCTGTAGGTCCCAAATGGTGATATCGGGCCATGTGGTGGCAGACAGCGGGCCCTGGGAGCAGCCAGTCCCAGGCAGAGATGGCTGCCGGTCCCGAGCAGTGGCTGGTCCCAGGCACGTGGATAGACACGGCATGCTGAGTGAGGTTGAATATTTATTCAGGGGGTTATGAAGGGGGAAGGAAGAAGAGGGGGAGAGAGAGACAGAGAGGAGAAGAGGAGAGAGGAGAGAGACGGGGTGTGTGTGGGGGGGAAGCAGAGAAGTGGGGAGAGGCAGAAGCGAAGCATCCTCTCTGAGGGGAAGATGGAAAAGGGAGCGAGCTCAGGCTGGAAGTAGAAGATCAGCCTGCCTCAGCGGATGGGGAGGGAGTGGGCGTGGCTTGTCTCTTAAAGGGACCAGGGACCAAAACCATAACAGTGAAGCCTTAGGTTCAGGCCTCAGCAACAGACCACCAATCGCAAACTGGAACCTGCTTTGGTACTTAGGAGTAGAGTCTTTGGGTGGTGATTAGATTAGATAGAGGCATTAGTGTGGAGACCCGTGACGACTTTATAAGAAGAGGGAAAGAGATCCGAAGGGACAGGGACACTCACGTGCTTGTCCTGTCTCTAAGTCGCTAATCTCATGATATCCTGTTCCTGTCTGTACATAAGGAAAGAGGATTTCAGCAAAATGTCAGCAAGGAGGATTTCCCAAAATGTGATCCTTATGACCTTACCCCTCCAGTACCAAGAACTAAAAATTAAAATGAACTATCCTACTGGCCTGAGAAGAGGGAATAGTCAGGCTAAAATTAGTGTGTACCAGCCCCAGGTGAGAGGCCATCAGGTAAGTCAAGGCGATCCAGACATAGAGAACCTTAAAAGTGCTGTGGCAGGAGGCTTGGCTCAGGCAGTGAAGTGTACAGAGACGAGGTATCTCTCCTCTTGGCTAGGAGAACTAATAATAATAATAATAATAATAATAATAATAATAATAATAATAATAATAATAATTTGGAGATGACAAATTTGCTAGCTCCAAGCCTTGAGTCTGCTAGTAGATCATTTCTATGGAGACCTATCTGCCAAGAGGCAGCTGCTCTAGAGACTGAAAATTCTGATGTTCTAATGGGCTCTTTGATATCTACAGATAGAGGCCTGCAGGAGACAGTAAATGCTTGCCAGGTTTCCTTTCTGCCTCCCCCCTCGCGCCCTCCCTCTCTCCCGCCCTCCCTCTCTCCCTCCCTCCCTCTCTCCCTCCCTCCCTCCTTCCCTCCCTCCCTCCCTCCTTCCCTCCCTCCCTTTTTTTCTTCCTTCCTTCTTTCTTTCCTTACTTTTTGTTTGTTTTTGCTTATTTTAAGACAGGATTTCTCTGTGTAGCCCAGTCTATCCTGGAACTCCCTCCCTCCCTTCCTCCCTTCCTCCATTCCTTCCTTCCTCCCTTCCTCCCTCCCTCCCTCCTTCCCTCCCTCCCTCCTTCCCTCCCTCCTTTCCTTCCTCCCTCCTTTTCTCCCTCCCTCTCCCTCCCTCCCTCCCTCCCTCCCTTCTTTCCTTTCTGTCTTTTTGTTTGTTTTTGCTTATTTTAAGACAGGATTTTTCTGTTTAGCCCAGTCTATCCTGGAACTTGCTCCGCTCTGTAGTCCAGGCTGGCCCTGAACTCAGAGATATGCCTGCCTCTGCCTCCTTAGTGTGGGGTTAAAGATGTGCACCTCCACTGCCTGGTTGCTTACCAGGTTTTCAAAGTAGAGGGAGAGCTCTGAGATTAAGGGTTCTGTTTACTTCTTCTCCCAATGCACTTTGCAGATTCCTCTCCCCGGATTGAAAACTAGCCATCTGTCTCTCTCTCTGTGTGTGTGTGTGTGTGTGTGTGTGTGTGTGTGTGTGTGTGTCTGAGGAGGTCAGAGAATCTGCCTGGCACAGGAACTGCAGACATAAGTGTTAACAGCAGAGGGAAGTAGAAACTAAAGTGAAAACTGCTCTGGCATCCTTTACTTGCCCAGTACAGGCTCGGCACCAGCATCAACCCGAGGAAAGACAGGAGCACACAGAGAGAACACATGCTCTGCCCCTCCACTTTTTTTTTTTGTTGTTGTTTTTTGGAGACAGGGTTTCTTTGGAGCTTGTCCTGAAACTAGATTTTGTAGACCAGACTGGCCTTGAACCCCGCCCCTCCAATTTTATAGAAAACTGTTTTAACACTGTTTTGTACTTCTTTTTCTTTCTTTCTTTTTTGGTTTTGTGGTTTGAGACAGGGTTCCTTGTGTAGCCCTGGCTTTCCTGGAACAGGATCTGTAGACCAGGCTGGCCTTGGCAATTCCTTTTCTTTTCATTTCATTATACTTTCAACAGCATTTTTATTTCACTAAAACTTTAATATTCTTATGGTTTTCATTGTTGTTGTTTTGGTTATTCCTCTCATTCATGTAATTTTGTTTTTTACTTTTCATTATTAGGTTATGTTTTTCAATTTTCTTTCTTTTTGGTCCCCTGTATTTTGTTTTTATTCCATCTTCTCTACATTTTGTAGTATTGGGGTTTGATTCTATTGATTTTCTTTTAAGAATAGTTTTTGAGCTGGGTGGTGGTGGTGCACACCCTTAATCCTAGCACTTGGGAAGCAGAGGCAGGCAATCTCTGTGAGTTTGAGGCCAGCCTGGTCTACAGAGTGAGTTCCAGGATTGGCTCCAAAGCTACTGAGAAACCCTGTCTCGAAAAACAAAACAAAACAAAAAGAGAAAGAAAACCTGTAAGAGAGACAGGTGCAATGGTGCATGCCTATAACCCAAACTGCAGGAAGGTGAGGCAGGAGGATTGCATGTGCAAGAGCTACATAGTGAGTTCAAGGTCAGCTTGGCCAGCCTCAAAATGAATGAATGAATGAATGATATAAGAGAAAAATGTCTATCCACTTTCAGGGCAGAAACACCAAACTAGCACACTATTACTTACCAGCAACCCTGAAAGATATAAAAAAAAATGCTTTTGCAACAACTTCAAAATCAAATACACAGAAATAAACTAAAGAGATGAAAAAGAACACTACAAATTAAAACTTTAAAACTCTAAGAAAGTTGGGGCTGGAGAGATGGCTCAGTGGTTAAGAGCACTGATTGTTCTTCCAGAGGTCCTGAGTTCAATTCCCAGCAACCACATGGTGGCTCACAACCACCTGTAATAAAATCTGGGGCCAACTTCTAGCCTGCAAGGACACATGCAGGCAGAACATTGTATACATAATAAATAAATCTAAAAAAAAAATACTCTAAGAAAGAGAAATTGAACAAGACACCAGAAAATAGAAAGAGCCCCCATGCACATAAAGCTGTAGAATTAATGTTTTGGAAATAGTTATAGTATCAGATGTGTTTGACTGTTTTGACTGTACACAAACATATATGGCACAAATATGAAAAGAATTATATACATGAAGAAGAAGACCAAGGAGAATAAAAGGGGAAGGTTGGGAGGTCATTGATATAGAGTAAGTTATTCTTCCTCACGTTTCATTTTTACATAATAAACCTACAAGTGCTGGGATTCCAGGCATGCACCACCATTCCTGGATTTTAAGGAATCTCTATGGTCCCAGAATTAAAGAATCTTCTTGAGCTTTAAATGGAGGAGGATCAGAAGCTCAATGCCATCTTCAGCTGTATAATGAGTTCAGTGCCAACCTGGGCTATGAGACAACCCCTGCCATAAATTTGTTGGGAGCCCAAATTTTTATCATATACTTTCTCTCTATCTTTAGCAAAAAATTATTTTCTGCTTTGTACAATTTATATCATATTAAAAAGTGGATTATTTTAAAATTGCTTTATTCCAAAATATTTTTGTTTCCAAACTGGTTTGCATTTTAAAGAAGAAAGATATTTTTCAAATTTTCTTTTTTATGATTCTATTTTTTATTTTTAATTATGTGTATGTCTGCGGAGGTGTCAGATTCCCTGAAGTGGGAGTTGTAGGTGATTGTAAGCTGTCAATGTGGGTGCTGGGAACTGAGCTCAGGTCCTCTGGAAGAGCCATGAGTGCTCTTAACCACTGAGCCATCTTTCCTGCCCTCTAGTTTCATTTCTATAGACTTAGAGGGTAAAATTCAGTTACTCTATAATAAATTGATTGAAATATGATTTTTACATGTGTCTGCTTATTTGTGTGTGTGTCAACAGGTATGTATAACTGCATATGTAGATATGCTATGGACAATGGAGCTCAGTTTATGAAATAAGACTTGGCGTCTTGAATGTGAATTTTCATTGGAGGAGGGGGACCCACAGAGCATTCGAGAAGCTCCAAGGATACAGATTAGGATCAAGTACATGCAAAGATACTGTACAGTCATTAAACCACATTTACAAGGAATAGAAGGCTTTGCTCAACAGATCACTGAGGGAGAACAAAGACAAGGAAGTACGGACAAGAAGTGGGTGGGGACAGAAGAAGCCTTCATGTCTTAACGGACTCGCACATTCCTGCTTCCTGAGCTGGAAAACAATTGTGCCCAGTTTCCTTCTGTGTCTGGTGTGCCAAAGGTCAAAATACTCTCAAACACAGAATGTACTTCTCTCTCAGACAAGGGTGTTGGCAACAGAGGTCAGGGGTCATCTTTCAGGAGTTGGTTCTCTCCTTTTGGACCACGTGAGTTCCAGGAACTGAATTTAAGTCACCAGGCTTGGTGAGGTAAACACCTCTGCCTGCTGAGCCGTCTTGCCAGACCCTTCACTTTAGCTTTTGAAAATGGATCTCTCACTGAGCCTGAACATTGACTGTCTAGACTGGGTGACCTGAGAACCCCAGGGATCTGAAGAACCCGCCTGTCTCCATCATAGGCTAAAAGACAAACTAGGTTTGTTCCTGTTTATGATTAAACTTGTTTCTCAAGGACTGGGCTATGCCCCACCTGTAACCCTAACTACAAATGGTTCTGTACTTTCTGTTTCAGAAATGACAATCATGTTTTTGTTTCAAAAAGTTAATAACCATCTTGCAACCCTACCTTTGTTTCAAAAGGGTTGTTATGGCTGTCCATTATGACTAGTTTGCTATCCCCACTTTGCAATTATGTCTTTGTTTCAGGAGGAACAGACTTGCTATGTTTATGTTCTGCTCCTGTAACCCTGCCTATTTTGCCTACGGAATCCCCCTTGTGGAAACCTTCTACTTCTGAGCTATAAAAACTTTGCCCTCCTCACATCCAATGCTAACCTCTTGAACCCTGCCTTAGGGGTGGTAACCCATTTACACAAATAAAAAAACTTGCGTTAATTAATTGATTACTTTAATTAACTTGGCCGTGATGATTTGGGTCAGTGGTCTTTCTCCTCTCATTTTAGGGATTTGCAGAACCTCCCGCTGCGTGCAGCTCCGCTGTTACCGATGTGCACTCCTGTGCCTGGCTTTTACGTGATCCAAACTTGGTCCTCAGGCTTATGCGTTAAGCACTTTACCCATGGATCCATATCTTTCCATTTTTACTCAGAATAAATTCTAAACTCCCAGTGTAGCCTACAAAATCCTCTTTGAAACCCAGGTGTGGTGCCATAGACCTGTAATCTCGGCACATAAGCAAGAGGATTACAAACTGAAGACCAGCTGTGGGTAAATAGTGATATGCTAATAACAGTAACAAACACATTAAGAACAACAATAAAAATCCACTCTGCTGTGATGTCAATTGTACTCTAATCCTCCTTTCAAGCCGTTCTTCTCTTCTGTGCCGTGTACGCTCTGCTTTTCTTTCAGCGCCCCAGCAACGTAAACCTTCATCTCCTGAAACAGAGGAAATGACAGCATCTCTTTCAGACTTGACTTCCTAAACACCCTAAGAAGGTTTTCCTCTGTTCCTATTATTTTATCACGTGCTTGTTTCCTTTCTAAACTTTTCACTGTCACAATCCTTTTACTTTACACACACACACACACACACACACACACACACACACACACAGACACCCTGTCTGTATCAAATCCTCATTCCTAAATATAAACTCCACGATGGGCAGGGACTGTTTTTCCTCCCTTCCCCTCCCCCATGCACAATGTATCTCTATCACCTCCCACAGGACCTATAGTAACTGTTCAGAATACACTTGACTTCACTAACAATAGAGTAGTAGAATAGGCAGAACCCTAATTTCCCAGCAGTTCTGTCGTTCCAGGGATTTCCAGTGGTTCTATGATTATTAAAAGGCAAATTTCCATGAGTGACATTATTTCATTTTAAAGTAATCATTTATTTTGGTGCATATAAAAAACAAAAACAATCATACCCTTTTGTTTCCAGAAACATCCCTCGCAAAGGCGATGTGCATGTGATGGCAAGCGTTCCTATGAATAATCAGGCTTGCAAATGATAATGGGTGTTGTTTAAGAAAATGAAAATATACCAACTAGATGCACTTCCTTCCCCCATACTGCGAAAGTTCTCTATGCAGACGGATGGGAGTGTGGGGGGAGCAGCAGATTGCACACGTGAGGAAAAGGCGCTTTGGTGTATGTTCGTGACACTGATTTGGATTTCAGTGTGGAAAGGAGGTATACAAAATATTACCAAGGATCTGTGTGTGGTGGCTCATGCCTGTTATCACAGCACTCGGGAAGCAGAGTCAAGAGGATTGCCCTCAGTTTCAGGCCAGCCTAGTTATATAATGAGTTCCAGACCAATCTGGGCTACAGAGTGACACCATTATCCCCAAACAATAAAAGCAGCAGCAGCAGCAGCAGCGGCGGCGGCGGCGGCGGCAACAACACAAATTAAGAAGAAACTGGAGAAGGAGTCCTGGAATTGACACCGTAGTTTTTTATGGATATTTGCCTCCACCAGCGTGATACATGTGACTGCCGGTGGAACCAGCCAGCTGTCTGGGTGTTCTTTTGCTCTCTCTATATTGGGACTGTGCATGGGTGAGAAGTGCTTCCAAAGGCCCTGCCTAGGCCCTTGAGTGTTCAAAGTCTAAGTGTCAGGCTGGTAGAACCAGAGATTTACAGTTTTAAGCTCTGAGAGCTAGTGGCTTATTACTCTAGCCTTTAGAAGCTAGAGACTTATGCTCCTAGATGCTTAGCTAGGAAGCTTATGGCCCTGACTTTTCATCACTAATCACATAGAACTTGGCAACTTTTGTAATCCTCAGTTTCCAAAACAGCGCACTAGCAGCAAAAAGCAGCAGATGAAGCAGTGGTGGTGGTGATTGTGCCTTCTGATATCACAGCGCTCATGAGCTCAGTGGTCAAGAGCTGGCTGTTCTGGAGGATCGGAGTTCAATTCCCAGCATCTACGTGGCAGCTCACAACTGTAAAGTAACTCCAGTTCGAGGGCCTCCAATACCCTCACACAGACATGTAGGCAGGCAAAACACCAATGCACATAGAATTAAAAATAAATAAATTAAGAATTTATTACAGTGCCCCTATGCGCCTTTTCTGTGGGAGCCCTCAACCCCACAGTTCTACATCCCAGTCTCCGATGGCCGCTCTTCTACTACCAGAGCCTGTAGTTCTTCATCCCACGGCCCAAATTGCCAGCTCTGCTCCAGCAGGCATGGCTGTCAGTTCTCAAGCGTATCTCAGCTGACACTGCCCCCCCCCCACCAGGTTCTCCCATCATCCCTCAGTCCCTACCTGTTACAGGGTCCTCCTGGCTAACATACCCTACCCCCTACCCTAAACTTCTACAGCCCATGGACTGGGCTGGGCCTTCCCTCTCCCTGCTTTTCTGATCCCTATATTAACACAACCATTTTGGTTACACAGTTCTTTCTGTCCTCTTGGCCAGTCTCTTGAGCCAAGCCACCCTTCTTGATTGGCAGTTCCTCTCTTGCTCTCCTTCCCCCTCTCTCTTCAGATGGCCAGGTTCAATCTAGATTCTCGCAGGTACCTCTACCTCTGCCTACTATGCCTCCGGCCATGCTCTCCCTCTTGTCTGCGATGACCCTCCTCCTCCACCACACCTAGGAGCAGTCATGTCCTCCTTTTAGTTCTTTCTGTCATTCAGTGACCTGTCGTCAAGCTGTGCTTTTTACTTATTTTTTTAAATGTAAAGATTATTTGTTATTGTTTTAAATTATGTGCTGGTATGTGTGTCCGCATGTGGGTATGTTTACATGAATTCAGGTGCCCAAAGAGGCCCAAAGTATCAGATCTTCTCGAGTTGAAGTTATAGACAGTTGTGGTGTTATAGACAGAGTTGCCTGGTGTAGATGCTGGGAGCCAAGCTCCAGTGCTACAGAAGAACAGCAAGTGCTCTTAACTGCCAAGCCCGCCGTCAAGACCCAGGTTAAGCATTTTATGGGCACTGTGCTGCCATACCAGGGGCTAGCATAGAAGAGTGTCCACTGGTTTGCTCACAAAATATACTGGGCAGCCTGCTTAGAGAGCCAGAGGGGTATGTGGCAAGGATATCTGCCCCAGTCACAAAGGAAGACTGCATTCACTTCAGCCACAGCATAATCCCTGAACTTTAACCAATCACAACGGTCCCTCGTGTAAACGAAGGACTTTGTTCCTAGCAATACAGGCCTGTCGCAAGGCCAACAAGCGAAGCCCTCCAGATCTAGTTTGGGTGAAAATGTCGTCACGGTGACCAGGGTCACCTAGAATTCATGCTGGCTTATGATTGCAAAAAGTCTGGTCTAAACAGTTTGAAACGGTCGTGACTAGCACAACCTCAGAGCCTTCTGAGGTTAGAGCTGGGCTTCAAGAGGAAGAAGCCGCTCTGATTGCAGTGAAGGAAAATGTCCTAAAGGTGTCTGTGGAGTGTTCAAAACAGCTGCTGTTGGCATGGTTACAGTCCAGCTGGCTGCTTGGCTAACACCGCTTTGTTCAAGGCGGCCAGGGAACAGGAGACCGGAGATGATCCTAACAGCTACCGTTTAGAAAGTCAGATCAGCCCACTGCCAACATCTTAGCTTATTTAAAATAAATAGTAAGAGGGTTGTTTACAATAAAAACTTATCATTAGCATTAAAAGTGCTTTGACAATAAGTAACTGAGCTTGATTCCTGCCCCCATGTCACCAGAAAAGGCGACAGATCCTTTGGCCTGTTTCGTTAGAAGATTCCAAAGACATCTCCAAGCCTGGAATTCAAAGATCATCTATGTAAGACTGCATTTTGTTTCTGGATTTCTTTTACTGTTCTTTTACATTTATTTAGTTATCGTGTGTGTATGTGCACATGTGCTCACACTCATGTGGAAGTCGTAAGAAAACTTGCAGAATTAGTTCTCTTTCTACCATGTGGGTTCTAGGGATCAAACCCAGCCTGTCAGGCTAAGTAGCAAGCACCCTTGCCCTCTGAGCCATCTTGCCAGCCCTGGGATTTCTTTTTCTAACAGCATGGTTTTTCATATTTTTAATAGTATCTTAGGGGAGCAGGTGTGGAAGAATATACCTATAATCTAAGTCTTTATGAGTGCTAGCCTTAACTAGATACTGAATCCAAGGTTAGCCACGTCCATATTGCTGTTCATCATTAGAGAAACTCAAATAAAGCTGGGCAGTGGTGGCGCACGCCTTTAATCCCAGCACTCGGGAGGCAGAGGCAGGCGGATCTCTGTGAGTTCGAGGCCTGGCCAGGCTCCACAAATCTACATAGAAACCCTGTCTCGACAAAAAAAAAAAAAGAAAAAGAAAAAAAAAGAAAAGTCAAACAAAAAACAAAACAACAAGAACAAAAAAACCAAACCAAACCAAAAAAAAAAAAAAAACCCAAACAAAAACAAAACCCAAAAGGTAAAACAAACCAAAATAATAAGAATAACAACAAAACACCCCAAAGGACACATGTGCGTGCATGCACACACACACACACACACACACACACACACACCTCAAAACTAACAACAAAACCATAGTACTGAGTGCATGTGTGCTATTATTCCATTTCTACACTAATAAGAAGGAGAGAGATTGGCATCAGTTTTTGTTTTTATTTTCTTGAGACAGGGTCTCACTGTGTAGCTCTTATTTTCCTGGAACTCACTCTGTAGACCAGGCTGGCCTCAAACTCACAGAGATGCCCCTGCCTCTGCCTCCCGAGTGCTGGGATTAAAGGCGTGCGTCAGCATACCCATCTCAGCATCACTTTTTAGACATAGAAAAGGAGATTAACTAGTTTTTCTGTCTTTTATCATTAGTAAATGGCAAAGACAAGAAGAGGGAAAATTACTCTCAAACTCTTGGATTTTGGGCCTCTAGTTCAGGTTTATTCCAGTAGACAAGCCATTGGTCTTTTCCACGCTAGATGCGATCTTGACATAGTCTGTTGATCTGAATAGAGGCTTGCAAGTAAATAATAGGAAGTATTTCATAAGCAGAGCAACTTATGAAACATCTAAAGCACTGCCAGTGTTCACATGTCGAATTTCCTCTCATTCATGGGTTATTTTAGTTTGGGGACATGTAATGCTTTGATCGTGGGAAGATAATTCTCTTAACTCTGTTGCCATCCGAAGTTCTAGATCACCTAGTGCCCTCTGCTGTAGCAAGCACAGTAGAGCAAATGACTAAGCACTCCAGGACCCAATTCCTACTAAGAAACTTAATGCTGTTACATCTCAGGGTAACAAAGGGATCCCATTTTTTTTTTTTTTTAGCAATTCTTCATTTATAGGCATATTATATTTTAAATGAAATTTTTATTGGTAATACTTAATCCAGTGGCCAGCTCAGAGGACATTTAAATATTTGGTAATTTATTTGTGCTTCTGTTTATGCTAGTAGACTCATGTGAAACCTATTGTGGCATTCTATGATGATTTTAATTGGCTCTCAGTGACAGTCTCTTCTTCTGGAGTAGTGACTCAACCTCCCTAATGCTGCTACCCTTTAATACAGTTCCTCATGCTGTGGTGTCACCCAACCATAAAATTACTACATTGCTACTTCATAACTGTAATTATGCTACTGTTGTGAGTCATAATGTAAATATCTGACGTGACCCCAAAGAGGTCACCACCCACAGGCTGAGAACCACTGTTCTAGAGGCTTCCCTCGGGATTTGACAGCACAGCAAATCTATCTACTCCCCCTTAGATTCTTATTTTTTGGTTTTACTCAAAATACGTTGGATGTTTATGAGAGCTTAGATGTTCCAGTAAGATATGAGTTTAAATCCAGGCCCTGCACTTCAAGTTACTTTCTTTTTCTTTAGAGACAGGGTTTCTCTATGTAGCGTGGCTGTCCTGAAACTCACAGAGATCCGACGGCCCCTGCCTTTCAACACTGGGCTGCTACTCATTCTTTTAAAGGTTTGTCTTGGTTAGGGTTTCTCTTGCTGTGATGAAATACTATGACCAAAGCAACCTGGGGGAGGAAAGGGTTTATTTGGCTTACACTGACATATTGCTGTTGATCATTAAAGAAAGTCAAACAGGGCAGGAACCTGGAGGCAGTAGCTGATGCAAAGGCTGTGGAGGAGTGCTGTTTTCTGGCTTGCTTCTCATGGTTTTGCTTTTTTTTTTTTTTTTTTTGCATCAAGAACCACCTGCCCAAGGGTGGCACCGCCCACAATGGTCTGGGCTCTCCCCATCAAGCACTAATTAAGAAAATGCCCTACAGCCTTGCCTACAGCCAATCTTGTGGAGGCATTTTCTTTTTTTTCTTTTTTTTAAATATTTATTTATTTATTTATTATGTATACAATATTCTGTCTGTGTGTATGCCTGCAGATGGTTGTGAGCCACCATGTGGTTGCTGGGAATTGAACTCAGGACCTCCGGAAGAGCAGGCAATGCTCTTAACCTCTGAGCCATCTCTCCAGCCCAGTGGAGGCATTTTCTTAATTGAGGCTTCCTCATTTCTGGTGACTCTAGACTGTGTTAAGTTGAGATAAAATTAGTCAGTACGTAGGGAATTCTGTGAAAGAGGAGAGAAAGGATTGTAGGAGTCAGAGGGGTAAAGAACACCACAAGAAACTCACAGAATTAATTAACCTGGGCTCATAGGGGCTCTCAGAGACTGAACCAACAACCAGGGAGTCTGCATGTGACTGACCTAGGCCTTCTGCATATATGTTATAGTTGTGTAGCTTGGTCTTCTTGTGGAACTTCTAGAAGTGGGTGCAGGGGCTGTCAGACTCTTTTTAACAGTTTTTGGAACCCTAATCCTCATACTGGGTCACCTTCTCCAGCCTTAATATGCCTAGTCTTTCTTCATAGTCCATGTTTGGTTGATATCCATGGAAGGCCTACCTTTCTCCTTCTTCTTCTTCTTCTTCTTCTTCTTCTTCTTCTTCTTCTTCTTCTTCTTCTTCTTCTTCTTCTTCTTCTTCTCCTTCTCCTTCTCCTCCTCCTCCTCCTCCTCCTCCTCCTCCTCCTCCTCCTCCTCCTCCTCCTCCTCCTCTTCCTCCTCCTCCTCCTTCTTCTTTTTTGGTTTTTTGAGACAGGGTTTCTCTGTAGCTTTGTAGACCAGGCTGCTCTTGAACTCACTGCTTCTGCCTCCTGAGTGCTGGGATTAAAAGCATGCACCACCACCTCCCAGAGGCCTACCTTTTTATGAATAGAAATAGCGGAGGAGTGGATAGGGGGACAGAGGGGAGATAGAAGAAGCAGCTGGGAGGATAGGAGGGAGGAGAAACTGTAGTTGGGATGTAATAATGATGATGATAGAAAATCATTTTTAAAAAACAACTAGTCAGTACAAGGTTTCTTTTCTATCTGTAAGATGTGGAAAGGAATGCAGCCCAGCTTGTAGAATCTGTGAACACAAAGGGCTCAGCACGGTCTAACTACCCACTGCTCAATTGTCATTAGCTTTATTGTTTTCAGTGTGTGTTGACCTAGGTAGTCTCTGTCTTGAGTAGTCTGTTTTCTGTCTGAGTGGATGCTTTAGAGGACCACTCTGGTTGTTGCCATACTTGGTAGAATTTGCAAATTGTATCTTTAAAATAAAACTACGTCTCCAAATGGCTGTGAAACTCTCTGTTCTGGGCACGGCTCAGCCAAACTAATCATGATTTTCAAGTTGCTATTGCTGCCTGCGAAGGCCTGCACGAAAATGGGCCTACAGGCAGTCAAGCCTTCTTGAGGGACAGTCCCACAGGGTGTTGCCTCTCATTGGATGCCTTGGCTAGTGATGGACTCTGGGGGAAGGATAGTCATTGTCTACAGTTGTGGACCTAAGAACAAACTCACCAGACTCCAGTGGATAGTCCCAAGCCGTGCTTACACAGAGTATCCTGGTTAAACTCAGTTGGTCTTAGAACAATAAGATGTGAATATGGCCAAGGGAAGACTTAATTGCAGTAGAAAGGAGATGAGCGTGGGTGTGTGGGGGGTTACAATAAACCAGAATGTCCTTTATATATGTATGGAATTTTAAAAGAACAAATTCAATAAAAGTTACTTTTAAGAAGATTTGTGGATGCAAAAAAATCTGTCTCCATGAAAGAAATTTCTGAATAAAACTCCTACAATTCTATAATTCATTTTTACACCTTATGTGCTAACAATTTTCAGCTAAAAGATGTGCCCTAGATTGCTCACCCTGTCAGGACTCTTTATACTTATCAATCATTTTTATTAGTTCTTCCTCCTTCCTTGTGAAGATTGCAAAATAATCTCCATTTAATTAAGTATGAGAGACCTGGAACACAGAAGAAAAGAACCCGCAAATCATAGATTTGGAACAAGACAGGAACAAACAAGTTTTATTGCTTTTTTCCCTGTGTTGGTGTGAAGGGGTTGCCTACATTTTAATTTAATAGTACTTTAAAAAAAAGAAAAGGCTTCAATTTTCTGCGGTATTTATTTAATTTTACAATGTCAGCTAGCTGTAGTGTTGCGTGCCTGAAATCCCAACACTTGGGAGGTAGGGCGGGAATATCAGGTGTTCAAGGTTATCTTGGGCTATGTAGAGAACTCAAAGTCATCCTGGACCCTATCCCAAAACACTCACCTTCCAAAATTTAACATTTATGATAGAATACAGTTTAAAAAGCTACATAGTGGTATAACATTTGCTGTGAAAAACGTGATCTTTACTTACATCTATGCTTCTCCCCCTGCAGTGGCTTCATCTCTAGGGGATCAGTGTTTCTTGTCTTTTAATTAGGCAAGAGATGTTTATATCACCATAATATATATCTACAAACACATATATGCCTATATACAAAGATTTAATGTAAAGTGTTAACTCATGTAACTGTGAAAATCAAGTCCCATAGCTAGCCATGCAAGCTGGAGTCCCAAGAGAGCTGATGAGATGCTGAGAAGGCCTAGTAGAATCATAGAATCCAGCGGGGTCTGAAGGCCTGAGCAACAGCAATGCCAAGGGCAGATTATCTATGCATACAAGTTTGGCAGGCAGTCAGTGCTAATTCAACTGCTTCCCACCTTTTGTTCTACTTAGGCCCTCAACAGATTAGATATTGCCCACACACGTGGGAGAGCTATATTTTATTATTTATGTTGTCCCCCAGTACAATTGCTTCTCTCTTACAGAGACACCAGCAAAGGCACACCCTGAAGTTAGCAAATAGCCGGGCACACTGAGGCCCAGTCAAGTCGATGCAAAATCAACCACCACAACATTTGAACTGAATTTCTAAGTAACATGTTCATACTGCTGTTTCTTGTTATTTTGGGGGGTTTTGTTGTTATTGCTTTGTTTTTCAAGACAGGGTTTCTCTGGGTAATAGCCCTAGATGTCCTTGCTGAACTTGCTTTGTAGACCAGGCTGGCCTCAAATTCACAGAGTTCCATCTGCCTCTGCCTCCCAAGTGCTGGGATTAAAGGCATGAGCCACCACTGCTCAGCAAAACACATCTTTTTCAAGTATGCAAATGCCAATAAAAATTTTAAACTTTAAATAAATAAAAATTAAATTAGTTGGGGCTGGAGAGATGGCTCAGTGGTTAAGAGCACGGGCTGCTCTTCCAGAGGTCCAGAGTTCAATTCCCAGCAGCCATATGGTGGCTCACAACAATCTGTAATGAGATCTGGTGCCACCTTCTGGCCTGTAGGCAGAATACTATATTTATATAAAAAACAAATCTTAAAAAGCAAGCAAGCAAGCAAGCAAGCAAATCAGCAACAACAAACCAAAACAAAGCCCCAAACCTGAGTGTGATAGAGAGACGCGGGCTTGCATGAGGATCAGGATGCCACTCTGTGGGTTTAGCAGCCTTGAGCTGGACCCCGGCATTTGTTGTATTTCTTTCTGGTCATGACTCTAAGCAACTAGTTTTTCTCTGCTAGATTTTAATTTTCTGTTTAAAGAAAAAACATTAAATTTGTTGTCTAAAATGTCTATTTATTTATGTGCACACAAATATCTGCAGGTGACCTCAGCTGTGTGATGCATGTATGGAGGCCAAAGGCTGATGTTCAGTGTCTTCTCCTATCACTCTGTGCATTATTTTTTGAGACAGGCTCTCTCCCTGAACTTGAAACTTGTCATTTTGGCTAGACTAGCTGAACAGCAAGTCTCAAGGATCTGTCTGTTCCTGTCCAGCTCTCCAGGCCTGGGTTACAGATGCATGCCTCAACCTGTGTCTTCAGAGAACATGTTCGATTAGAACGATAACAGCATGGAAGGCATTTTAGGCTAGAAGTAGTATTTTCTCATCTTTTTGTTTCTTCATTATTTTATAGCTTAATTATTGCTATTGAGAAGCCTGAAGATATTCTGGTTATTAACCCTTTGATGTAACTTTTTTTTCCTACACCAAAGCCCTTAGTATCAGGTCTGAAGTTAAATAATAATGAGTCATTTACTGTGCTATCTACTCAATAGATTTTATTTAGTCTGAAAAATGTCTTTCAGCAACCAGAAACTTATTTATATAAGTTTTTTAGTTTTTTTTCCTCTGTGTATTTTTCCCTCCAAATTTGGGCATTAGAGTTCTATTCATCCTTGAATTTTCCCTTTTCTTATTTTTCTTTTTCTTTTTGTTTGTTTCTTTCTTTCCATATAGGGACTCTCTATGTAGTCCTGGCTGTCCTGGAACTCTGTGTAGATCAGGCTGGCTTCTAACTCAGAGAGATCTGCCTGCCTCTGCTGCCCAAGTGCTGGGATTAAGGGTATGCACCACCATGTCCAGCCCTTTTCCATAGTTTTAATCTCTCATTTTTTATGGCGTGTGTGTGTGTGTGTGTGTGTGTGTGTTCCTTTCTGAGAGGTCTCTTCAACCCTATCTCCAAATGCTTCTACTTGATTAAAAATTTTTGCTGTATTTTCCATTTTCAAAATAACTTTCTTGTTCTCTAAATGTAATGACTTTTTATGTAACTTTTAAAGATTTATTTTTTTAATTTATTTATTTTATGTGTATGGGTGTTCCGTCTTCATGTCTGTGCACCACATTCACACGTCAAGGAGGCCGGAGGAGGGCGGGCATCAGATCTCCTGGAACTGGAGTTACAGATTGTTGTGAGCCACCATATGGATACTGGAAAAAAAAAAAAACAAATAGTCCTTTGGAAGACCAGCCCATGTTCTTAATTTCCAAGCCTTTTTTCCTGACCCAAGATTTATTTTATGTCTAAGAAATGTTTTGTGAGCTGGGGAGATGACTCAGCGGTTAAGAGAATTGGCTGCTCTTTCAGAGGACCCAGGTTCAAGTTCCAGCACCCACATGGCAGCTCACAGCTGTCTGTAACTTCAGTTCTTGTCAATCTGACACTTTCACACAGACATACATGCCAAATACCAATGCACATAATTTAATTTTTTTTAATTACAAAAAAGAAGTGTTTTGTCAGCATATATGTGTGTGCACCATATACACACATGGTACCAGTGGAGGTCTGAAGACGGTGTCAGGTTCTATAGGACTGGAGTTACAAATGATTGTAAGCTACCATGTAGGTGCTGGGAATCAAATCCAGGTCCTCTGCAAGAACAGCAAGTGCTTTTACTGGCGAAGGCATCTCTTCAGTCCTTGTCTTTTTA